>NC_071102.1:13985833-14315000 GCF_024256425.1 Clarias gariepinus
GTAAGCAATGGATCAATAGAAGGTTTTAAGTATATGCAGTCTTTCACAGATGTATGTACAGGGGCGGTGTTTATTTACTTTCTCAAAGCAAAGGGTGATTCAGTTCAGGCCACTGAGAAGTTCCTGGCAGATGTAGCGCCTTATGGCACTGTAAAATGCATTCGGTCAGATAACGGGACTAAATTCACCAATAAAGGAATTTCAGATGCTACTGAGACAGAATAAAATCAAACACAAGGTGTCTTGTTCCTACTCGCCAAACCAGAACGGGATAGCAGAGAGGGAGGGACGCACTCTTTTTGGAATAGCAAGGTGTAAACTCATTGACAGTGGTCTGCTCAAAAGCCTTTGGCATTATGCCATTCAGGAAGCTGCCTACACCAGAAATCTGTGCTCTAACAAGCACACGGGTACTACACCTTACACAGCACTAACTAATGTGATCTAACCAAGATGCACAAGTTTGGGTCAATGTGTTACGCTTATCAGCCGGACGGGGGTAAATAAGATTCTAGGTGTGAGAAGGGACTGTTCATAGGACATGACAAGGATAGCCCCGCCTTCCTAGTTTACTACCCCGGTAAACAGAAAGTACAAAAACACAGACTAGTGAAGTTTGTCACAAATACAACTTGAGAGAGCAAGACTCAGACTAAGGAGCTAGAACTGGAACCCATAATGAGGATAGACAAACACCACAGTCTAGCACGCTCAACACTTATATACAGACTGATGGTCCTCAGTCGCTAGAGGATGATGGCGAGAAGCACCCTAGGGTGACACCACAGACCTCAAACAGAGGGAAATATCCCATAAGTGGAGCGTAAACCTCCAGGGTATTTGAAGGATTACAGCCAGGAAGATAGTGATGAGGATGACAGCAGACTTACTGGTATGGACTATTGCTATCAGACTGTTTGTGGTATTCCACTAACTTTTAAGGAGGCTATGACATCAGCTGAGTCAGAAAAGTGTAGGAGAGTAATGGATAAGGAAATTCAGTCTTTAGAGGACAACCAGATCTTTACATTGACTACATTACCAGAGGGCAGAAAGACAATGGGAGGTAGATGGGTATATTCAATTAAGGAGGGCAGTGATGGACATGACCAATACAAGGCTACAATGAACTTCGACCAGTCTGATGGTTGCAAAAAAATGTCACAAGAGAGGTATGTTGGAAAGATCCTAAATGCAGGAGTGTAGAACTAGAGAAACACCGTGTGACCAAAAGATATACAAAGAGGCTGTAGGCGGCCTCATATACTTGGCTACCTGTACACGACCCGACCTATGTTTCGTAGTAAGCAAACTATCACAGCATTTTGCAAACCATACAGAAAAGCATTGGGTTACAGTGGAACTTGTTTGGCGTTATCTTCAGGGTACTGCAGACAAACGGCTCTGTTTCAGAAAGAGCGACGAAGGTTAAGGCCTCGTAGCATACAGTGACGCAGATTGGGGGGCAGACACCAGTGACTGGCGTAGCATGAGCGATTATTGTGTGAGTATGGCTAAAGACAGTTCATTGGTCTCTTGGAAAACCAAAAAGCAACCCATAGTAGCCCTGTCAACGTGAGAAACCGAATACATGGTTCTAGCTCTAACAATACAGGAGTGTATTTATTTGGAGCAACTGCTGAAGGGTGTAGACAGTTGTTTATGAGGACAACCAGGGGACTATTGCACTTGTTAGGAACCCTGTGTCCAGGCAAAGATGTAAACCTGTGAACATAAAATATCACTTTATTAGGTCCACCATGAGGGACGATTAGATGGCACTCGCTTACTGTCCCACAGACGACATGGTTGCAGATGCTATGACCAAGCCTATCTCCGAACTTAAGCAAATGAAATTTGCAAGGTTCATGTTTGGTGTGTAAATGCTTGACATTTGATTGTCATTTTTCTTTGCTTATTTGACTATGTTAAAGTTATACAGTATACAAGTCAATCATAAGTGGGAGTGTTGATATATGTATGATTGTCTGTAACTGTACCAACACATGACCAAAAGGTGGCAGTGTTTGGCAGGTGTATATTAGGGAATGTTTTTTTTCCTTCTTTCTCTCTCTGCACCTGGCTCATGAAGAGCGGTGTATCTGTTTGTGTTGTTAATAAACTACACTGGTAAGGGCTGAAGATAAATGTTATTGTATCCATTATTATAATTATTATTCCGCTGCAAGAAGGCAAAGTTATGCACTTTAGAAGTAATTCTGCAAACACTTTTGCAAGAACTGCCATTGACCTGCTTTTCCTTCTGGACTTACGATGAGCTTGTCAGCTCAAAGGCTGTTTTTGATCCAAAAATGAGGACAGTCTTTAGAATTTTACCATTACAACAGGAAAGTGTCATTGTGAGGGCACCAGATTTTTCTGAAATTATATACATACATACATACATACATACATACATTATTGATGCAGAAGGAAGTTTTAACCATCCAGTAGCAAGGCTAGTAACACAATATGCATGTAATTCCAATTGCAAATTGTCACTCATTTAAAGCATACAAAAAGTACACATGTGGAATATGACCCATGCTTAAACAGAATATAATCTGTGAAATATAAATATATGTATATATATATATATACTGGAGATACATATAAAGGGTAAAATGAATGTGTACAAATTTAGCAAACACTTTTGCAAGAACTGCCATTGACCTGCTTTTCCTTCTGGACTTACGATGAGCTTGTCAGCTCAAAGGCTGTTTTTGATCCAAAAAACCCTTGCCAAAAATCGTACTACAAAATCAAGGGCCCGAAGAGTTCAATTAAGTTCACTTACTCAGCGGTCCCAGACGTGCTGTTACAAATCCTAAGAAATGTTTTTAACAGAGGTTCCAAACCTTGACATGACAGTTCATGCAAACTTCTTCTTACTTTCAATTTGTCTTAAGGACTAAGGTCAATAATTATGTAACATATATTTTTTGATTTTACAGTTACCCAGTGTTCTTTCATAACAGTTTACAAACATCTGTAAATTACACCTACCAAAGGATGTCACTTACTCAGTGCCGTTTACAGATTAATGTCAAATACTTACTGAATTGAATTTAGTCAACCCCAGTGTTGGACGGCATGGTGAGTCCAGGTCCTGTCACGCCAGAACCCAATTCTGTGTTTCAGATGAAATAAATTCAATAAACAGTCACATGATCTGACATGATCTGGATATGCAAAAGCAAAAGTTTATTTCTGCACAGGACGGTTAGTTACTTACACTCACACAGTGTCTGTAAGAGTGAGGTGCTTCTAGCTTTCTCACAGCCTTCTTTATACAAAAGTGGTTATCATTATCTCAAAGTGGTTATCATTAACAAAAAGAGTAAGAGGTGTAGGTGCAGTATAACAAGAAATGAAGGAATTTTTGGATTCTTGTTCGAAGAGGCGTTTAATTTTCTCAGTTTTAAGGACACACATCACGTTTTTCTGCTAAACATAGCAGGTTCAATGAGGACAGTCTTTAGAATTTTACCATTACAACAGGAAAGTGTCATTGTGAGGGCACCAGATTTTTCTGAAATTATATACATACATACATACATACATACATACATTATTGATGCAGAAGGAAGTTTTAACCATCCAGTAGCAAGGCTAGTAACACAATATGCATGTAATTCCAATTGCAAATTGTCACTCATTTAAAGCATACAAAAAGTACACATGTGGAATATGACCCATGCTTAAACAGAATATAATCTGTGAAATATAAATATATGTATATATATATATATATACTGGAGATACATATAAAGGGTAAAATGAATGTGTACAAATTTAGGTAATGAAAATGAATGTTCAGTGAACAAAATAGATGTGCAACTAAGTTATAGCAATTAAAAGTGACAGCATGCAAAAAGGTGAGTGGTGCAAGACTGAGGTCATACAAATCAATTGAGTAGTGCTAGAGGGACCATTACAGGCAGTCTGTCCTGAGTCTGTCAGTAGAGCAGCTCTTTGATAGCAGTCTGTCACTAAACATGCTCTTCAACAAAAGCTCGATAAAAAGGGTGACTGGTGCTGGGCAAGATGGGCAGCGTTTTGTTCAAGGTCCTTCTTTCAAGCACCAGCTCCGGAAAATCAAGCTTAAAGCCATCACCGAACCAGTTCTCCTAACTACCTAATTCAAATTTTCTCCTTCGTCCATTTCTTAGAATATCAGTTAAACATTAGGTTTGGGCCATGTTTTAAGTACATTTATGTACTTCATTTAAAAGCGGAAAAAATAAATACCCCCCCCCCCCCCCCCCAACACTGCAGTAGAATTCTGACATTCTGAATACTGAAACACTAGATGGCGCCAAATATTTCCAAATGTACAGTACACTGTGTGTATTAAAAAAAATGATATTAATAAGCAAGTAATTAAGAGTCTTTGGCAGAATAATTACCGCTGCACTGATTAATATGTTTCAATTGGCAACACTTCCTTTACCCCTGCCTGAGGCAGTGAGACGACCAGATTCTCACTTTTTAAACAACCATGCTCCCAGAAATGCCCCATAGTCATGGAAAGGATGAGTTTTAGAAAGATTAACCTGTCCTGAAACTAGCAATGTGTGGAATTGGGTTAGGAGCTGTCCACCAAATTAAATAAACTTTAGGTCAGTGCTGAACCTTCAACATTGCAAGGGGAAATGTTGTAGGGAGACGATAATATACTGTACAGTATGTGATCAGAGATGTTGAACAGTGAATGTAAGAGCATTTCCACATGCACAATGCAACAAGAATTTGGGATTTAAAAGCTGTGTGGCCATATAAAATAAATAAAATCACTTGTCAGTGAGACTGGCGGCATGGGGGTGAAGCGACTAGCACTCTCGCCTTGCACTTCCGAGTTCTCGGTTTGAGTATGTTTTTCCCCCTGCTTGGTGGGTTTACTCCAGGTTCTCTGTTTTTTTCTACAATCAAAAAACATGCAGATTAGGCTAATTGGTGTTTCTAAATTGCCTGTAGTGTATGAATGTGCATGTGGGTATTGACCAGAGGTTCTACCATAGTCGTACAATTGGAAATAAATACAATGGTCAACATTGGCCTCCCCAGTCTTTAGTTGGACTACAGAGGTTCCTAGATGGGTGGATGGACTGATCTTAGGCTTCAGTTTGTTAGGGACCAAAAATTCTGTTTGTGGCTTTGTGTTTTAGTGTGTTTCCACAGTTAATTTCGTCACAGGCATGGCAAAGACGTGTTCCTTACCAGTGGATTGTTTGACCACTGGGCGGCGGCTGACCGGTGTTGGCAAAGGTAATCATCTGCAATCTTAAGCATTTTGTTATACTGCGGGCGTGTCTCAGGAGACTGTTCATATTCTGACACATATTCTGTCATACTCTGGGTGCGTCACAGAAAGTGAAGATTGTCCTGTTTTATGTCATAATGTGGGCGTATCATCAACTTTTATGTACAGTACACTGCAATCACATCACAGGCATTCCTCACCGAATGTAACAGTAGACAGTGATGTAAAACGGGTACAGCATAGAGGAGAGTGTTTACACTGATGGTGTATAAAATAAGCAGAAGCAAAGGCTGTCGAAACATTGGAGCAGCAAGGTGGTCCAATGAAATAGTAGATTTTTTTGTCTGTCTTTAGATCATCAGCTTTGCTCGTTACTAAGCAACTGTTGATTATGATTATTAATAAAAATTATGTTTACAATGGCTTCACCCAATTCCAATACAATCGGCAAAGTAATGCTAAAGAGCTAGAAAAAAAAAATTATTAGGTGCAGTCATGGGTACAACAGTCAATCTATGACCACAGTAAGATCTAAAGCTTAGTAGTTTCAGGTGTGTGTGTGTGTTTTTTTTTTTTTTTGTAGTTTTACATAAACCTGGTGCTTCAGGAAAAGAAGCTGTGTTGTTCGTTTAATCAGTATTTTTGAAAGTTATGGCCTACTTACACTTTTACTCATCATCTATACCATTTTAACCTGTATACAGGGTCGTGGGGGCCTGGAGCCTATCCATTCCTATCCTGGTGCCAATCCATTGCAGGACACACATGCACACACTCACATGCGCATTCCCACACTACGCACAGGTACGTACACACGGGCAATTTAGGAACACCAGTTAACCTAATCTGCAAGTCTTTGCACTGTGGGAGGAAACTGGAAAACCTAAAGAGACCCACCAAGCACAGGGAGAACATGCAAACTCCATGCAAACAGACCTGAAGAAATCGAACCCAACACCACCACTACACGACCATGCCATGGCTTACTGTACTTACAAAAGTCCCAACTTGAATCAAGGAAGAACTCTATAGATGTGATAACCTGGTCATACAAAACATTCAGGTCATCAGCTGATTCCATTTTATTGCTACATAATATTGCTGAGTCGAGACCTAACCAAGTAAAGAAACCCCTGATAATAACACTACATCCAGAGGCTTGTACAGTGGCCACACTGCATGATGAGTGCATTGCTTCACTTCTTATCCTGACACGCCCGCTATTCCATTAAAAAAAAAAAAAAAAAAAAAAAAAAAAAATATATATATATATATATATATATATATATATATATATATATACACACACACACACACACACACACACATGTCTATATAGATAGATAGATAGATAGATAGATAGATAGATAGATAGGCAGATATAGATAGATAGATAAATAGATATAGATATATATTAGCACTAGTTTCCTATATATGGAAATGTATTATTTAACATATTGCATTATGTTTTACAATATATTGCCAGATTTTTTTTTTTTGGTGTGTTTACATAAATGATTGACCGATTTTTATTAAAATTAAATGACATGATTGGCATTATGAAAGGGTTACTACTGTAGGGTACATTTCTGCAATGTGGTCCTTGTTAAAACTTTGCTCCTGGTGATGGCCCTGAGGGTTAACACAAAGCAAGTGAAACAAAATCCCTGTCACAAAGCAGACATAATATTGCAATAGAATAGATTACTACAAAAACCAAATGACAAAAGTCTTTCGGTTGCTCCCATAAAGAGGTCAACACAGCAGGCCACCCGGTCTAAACAACAATTATTCTTTTTGCCTTCCTGATGTAACCCTCCCCTTTTATTCGGGCTTGGGATTGGCACTGTATATTAATTTCAGTAAAATGAAAAAAGAAATTCCTATAATTTGCAGTACCACTAGGTGGTGATATCATCACGTGTGTTTTATTTGCAAAGTACAGTGATCAGTATGGAATGTAATTAGTAATGAGGTAATGCTCAAACATCATGTACTTGAATTATATATTGGTTTTTAAATGTAATTTTTTAGGAAAGTAAGGAGGCAGAATGCTAATAGGAAAGAATAAAAAATAAAATATAATATCTACATATAAAATCTATAATTTTGTTACAATAAAATAGAAATGTGTAAAGTATATAAAAATGTAAACAGTAAGTAATGTATTGATAAACTGTATTAAGAATGCGGAATGTGCAATGTGTGGTCATAAAGTCATGGAGATGAAGAGACTATTGTATTCATGACATGTACAGTATGTATTGACATTCATACTGTATGTATGCAGACAGTATACCAGGCTAAATCTAAACATAAACAAATGAGAATTTAAGTGGGCATTGTGTATATTTATTCAACATTAATCAATTGTTACAATTCATTAAAGACTAAATTATGTATTAAAATATGTCAATGAGAAAATAAGTTCGAACTTTTCTAATTTGTAAACTTTTTCAAAATTGACCTTAAAGATGTCTTTTTTTATTAACATATTCAGAACACAAGTATTAATTATTAATATATTATGAATCGCATACTGCTTTATGGACTCAACACTCAACACTATCAATGTATGGTCAGTGCATAATTTGCATAGTTTAATTATTAAAATGTCACTTAAACTAAAAAATACTTAAGATTAAGAATATTGTGTCATAGACTGAATTGAAGACTTATTATAAAAGTGAGAAATTAGCTGTTCTCTCCTATTCAATTTATATCAAGTGGATTTAAAACTATATATATTTGTATAGTACTTATAGTTATGGACATTGTACATCATTCTCAATGAGCAAACCAGAGACAAATGTGAAACAAGATGAGGAACTAGACTCAAAAGGGGATCCATCTTTATCTGAGTGACCTCTGAGAGTGTGATTATAAATAAGTTCTTTATTCTTTCATTTGCTGTCTTATGGCTTTCCAAAAAGAAAATTTACAGTTATATTTAAAGTGTTCATTGACAGTCATATCAAGGTGATATTTAAACTATCCACGGAGGAGCAACAGCAGCAGCAGAGACTCAGTTTTGGGTGAATGAGAGCCAAACAGTAGCAGAGCCATCAGAATGGATCAGGAAGGTCTGGAAAGCAGAAGGAGTCAGGATTACTCATATCTCAGGAGTCACATGTGTAACTCAACATAAGTAACCTAGTTGCATATGCTCTAGTACTGTAATGGTTTGTAAAAATGTACATCATGTGCAGGGACTCTGATAAGACAAGTTGTGTCTAAAAAGGAGACCTAGAAGATAACACACACATGATTCACAACCAACAGACCTGAGTGAATGTGTGAGAGTGGAGGTGGTAACAGCATCCAAAGGTTGCAATTTACTAAATACTCTGTACCAAAGAGTCCTCACATTCTATGCCTTTAATAAATAATAATAATAATAATAATAATAACTATTATTATTATATAATAATAATAATAATAATAATTATTATTATTATTATTATTATTATTATTATTATTAAGTGTTGACTTAACAAATAGGGTTTCAAACTTGACTGTATGACAATTGAAATATGACTGTATGAAATATTGTATGACAATACTTAATATACAATTTACAGCTAATGTTTTCTATATTTGTATAAATTGTCTCCTTTTTATGAATATTTTCTCCTTGTATAATTTTCTGTTGAAAATTGTATTTTCTTCTCTTTTTTAATGTTTAGTTTACAGGCGGTCATACAAATATTTCACTGCATATCATACAATGTATGGCTGTGTATGTGACAAATGAAATAAATTGAATTTGAATTGATTTAAACCCTGAGAGTCCCAGACCCTAATTGAAAGTCTGTTCCATAACTTTGAGGCTTTGTAAGAGGAAGCTCTGCCCCCTGCTGTAGCCTTCTTTTATGAGGTATTAACGACAAACATACACTTTGAATTAACACAGACATGGCAAATCATAAAAGATCAAAAGTTGGAGTAGCATTTTTTTTTTACTGGGAGCCAACATAGTTTTGCTAGGATAAGAGTGATGTGCCTATATTTTCTGGTAATCCAAAACAGAGGTAAGAACAGCATGAATGATGTTTTCTACATCATGTAGTGACATATTCCTTATCATAGCAATATTTCTGGGGTGAAAAAAAAAGGTTATCCTGGTAATATTATCTGCATGAGCTTCAAAAGAGAGACTGTAGTCTGTGCTCATACCAAGGTCTTTTACTGCTGCACAGAATGAACCGGAAAGACCATCCAGAGTTACTATGTAATCAAAAAGCTTGTAGCTGTAGTTGCCTTTGGTTCTAGTACAAGTACTTCTGTCTTGTCGGAAGTGAATCAACTGTGAGCCTCGAACAGACCCTTCTGGAACAAGTATGCACAAAGGAGTCATTTTCTAATCTATCTAGAAGAATGTTATGATCTGTGGTGTCAAAAAAAAAATCACTAAGGTCAAGCACAGCAAACACTGATGGTGTGTACATGTCATTTGTAGTCTTATTTTTAATTCATTTTGATACAGTATTAAATACATTGCCACTGTGGTGTAGTAGTGACTTCGCACCTCCAGGATCGATGGTTTGATTCTCACCTGGTCTGTGTGCATAGAGTTTGCACGTTCTACCCCTGCATTGTGGGTTTCCTTTGGGTACTCCAGTTACCTCCCACATTCCAAAGATATGCGGTTTAGCTTAACTGGCATTCCCCAAATTATCTGTAAGTGTGTGAATGCATGTTGACCAGTGGTCATACCATGTCGTAAAAAGGGAATAAATACAATGTTAATAACCATTGGTCTCCACAGTACCTAGTTGGAATACACAGGTTCCTAGATGAATGGATGGATTAAATACACCATGGTGGCGTAGTGGTTAGCACTTTTGCCTTGCACCACCAGGGTTGAGGGTTTGATCCCCACAGTCTGTGTGCATGGACTTTGCATGTTCTCCCTGCTTGGTGCCTTTCCTTTGGATTACAGTTTCCTTCCACAGTCCAAGGACATGCAGATAAGGTTAATTGGTGTTCCCAAAATTGCCTGTTTTCATATATTTTTGTGTGTTTATTCATCAATAACAGCATGGTGTCAGAGTACTGTACTTCAGTAGGAGTTTGCCCAGAGTGCCACATGGAAAAGGGTGCGTGTTTCATGTGAGACAGACTGTCTCTTTGTACAGTATGTGATACGAGACTCAGTATGGAATTTAATCATTATGAATCCTTGGTCCTGCCTTAAATAATTAGCCTGAAATAGCACTTATGGTATAAGCATGTTTATGTATTAATTGCAAACTGTACTTATTTAAAAGCATGACATGCTCTGTGTTAGTTTAGCTGGTCCGGGGCAGAGCGGAGGAACATGTAGGTTACCTTTGTGTACTCTGGTTTCCTCCTACAGCCTAAAAACATGCAGAGGAGGGTAATTGGTGTTCCCAAAATTAGGTGTTTTGTTTGTGTGTGTTTTGTATGTGTGTGTGCCCACCTTCTGCTTAAAGTCTATTAGGAAAGGCTCCAGGCAACCCTGTAAAGGTCAAGTCAAGCAGTATAGAAGATGAAAGAAAAATTATATATATATATATGTGTGTGTGTGTGTTTATTCATCAATAACAGCATGATGTCACAGAGCTATACTGTACTTTGTAACCCTGTTTGTCCCAGAGTGCCACATGGAGACCGGGCGCGTGCTTTATGCCAGACAGAGGCGCAGGTGAGCGCAAGCGTGCGCACACGTCACACCGAGGGGGCGGGGCGTTCCCACCTACCACTCCCACACACGCACACATTGACTCATAATCACACACAACGCAAACACACGGGTCCATAACGACCTGAGAGCGAGCGCGGAAAGAGGAAGAAGGACACGAGTCGTGATTCGACCGCCGCCTGTTTAAACGCGCATCTGTTGATTCCCTGGTGAAAAACAAACAAACTACAGAAAGCTTCCCATTTTCTGAATTTTAATCGAAGCCAGGTGCTGAGGTTGAAATTTCGGAAATGACGGACGCGATATTACCGAACGGATGCAAGAGCAACGGAGTGGGAGAGAATGACTACTTCCGAAAGGTGAGAGAGAGAAAAGAGTTTCGGCGTCTCATAAATAACCCGTGTTAATGATACAGCCTGGTCACCCACCTAGTCTAGCTGTCTGCACAGTTACACCATGATTTCCTTATTACTTTTTTTGCATTCTCTAGGTGTCTTCTTATCTAAAAGAAATCGAACGTGATACCTTTTTTTGTTTGTTTTGTTTAAACCACGATGTTTATCAATAAAACTGTATCATTCTTTGTAGCGCTCAATCAAACGCTTTGATGTCAAAAGAACAACAAAAAAGAATCCTATTCAAACACGCTTCTGCCATTTAAAAATGCCAATCAAACATTCAGTTTTATTTGATCTTAACATCTTTTCATTAACTGAAATTGAACTGTACCGTATGATGGGCTGTGTTTAAGAAACACACAAATCTCGGAGCAAAAATTGAAGGATGGATGTTTTAATCCTTTTTTCTTTTACTTTGTCAGGTTTTTACCTGTCTAAAAACAGGTAAAAATAAAATGCATAAATTGAATAACAAGACTTGTTATTAGGGAAAAGCTGTGACCTGTTTAGTGCGAATAATGTAGCTGAGAATGAAGAAGAGGTGAACAAAATAACTTCCTGGAAATAGAGTTATGGCTTATGAATTCCTTTGAAACATTTATTTCTTTAAAGTCTTTCCATTCCTGCGTTCTTCCCACGAAAGATAAATTTTGAGATACAAAAACTTGGTTTGGAATTCAATCCTGGTCCTACCTTAAATAATTACACTCATGGTTTTAGTATGTTTATGTATTAATTGCAAACTGTAATTATGTAAAAACATGACGTATTGTGTGTTAGTTTAGCTGGTCCGAGCAGAGCGGTGGAACCTGTGTGGTCACATATTTGCTCATTCATCCGTGTGGTGTTTTCTTTTTTGTCTCCCCGCATGTGTATCCAAGTGCTGAAAAGAGTCTTTTGTCTCTGTGGAAGCACTGCTTTGCTCGTGAACTGTATCTGCCCTTCTGTTTTGTCTTCTTCTTCCTGAAGGCAGTAAAGAGTATCGTAGCCAGAGGCTGTTTGGACAATGAGATTGAAGGGTGTAACATCAGTGTCTCATATAAACTGACCATGATCATGATCAGCAACAGACTGTGCAAATGGAATATAATCAACTAATTTAGTTCTCAAACTAAATGCACTTGAGTGTATCAGTCATATTGAGTTATTTTTGTTTTCCTTTTAGTTATCTCCTTTTTTTTTTCTCTCTTTGTAAATTATGCACTTAGAGCTGACAATGATAAGTGGGGTAAGACTTTGACAGCTTAAACACCAAATTTCCATCAAGCATTTGAGAAAGTTTTTATGTACTTCTGCACTACATGATCTTTCCTTTTGGACACTTCCCTTCAGAAGCCTAGAATGTCAAGAAACCGAAAAAGCCAATCGTCTACAGGCCTATTTTGTTAAAAATTTTTAATTATGCAATTAATTTAAGGCAACTCATTATATGCTGGTAAAAAATTCATCAACAGGAGGAAGCTTGCCGTTTCCATTTTAAAATTGTCATATATCCATGTTGTCAAACTTAAGTTGATAACTGCCTGACACAAGAGATGATGTGATTGGTTACATTAGAATACACTACAGTTTGATCTGGCAAAACAATATGAATAACCCCAGCTGTTGAAAGACCCTTCTAGGAACACTTTTTTTTTAGTGCAAATTTAGCAGGTAATGCTAGTCACAGGTGGTTAAATGATATTTTGGAACATAAGAAGGTGCGTTAACTTTTTGAGATTGACAGTATTAAGATGAATATGTTTGATTTAAAAAGTGACACATAGTGACTCATGCAAAAAACTGACTCATGACATGCGGGTGTATTCCTGTCCCATGGCCAGTGTTTAAGTGACCGGCTTTGAATCCATTGCAACCATGGACCGGGTTACAGAGGATGAACGGAAGAGTGAAAAAAAAAAAAAAAAAACAGAAACCGTTTAACTTGAGCTAAATGTTTTGGCCAAGCAAATTTTCAATCTGAGAGAAATGGTCCTTGTAATATTTATAGATAATTTGAAACATGATAACATGAAGTAAATGTTTGTAGCCGGTGGATAATGATAAGTGGGGTATGGTTTTAGACTTGTAAATCACAATCCTTCATTTTACGCATGAAGATGATGTAAACTTGCATTTTGATAACTTTGTCCCAACTCCTGAGTGGTTAGATAATCGTGGAGATTGTTTTTAATCAAATAAGTGGCATTGAGTGGCAGGATGTTTTGGGCCGGTAGACAAAGACTGAATGGTGATCAGAGTAATTCATACACGTCCTGCATGAACTCAAGATTTTAGCCAGAAAAAAAGTCTTGATTTTGGGATGATTAACGTTGTGGTATTGCGCATGATGCTAATAAGTTTCAGAAACGTACATAATGATGGTTAGTTTTGCTCAGTAGAGAATAGGAGTATGTGGTTTGTTGGTGCAAGACATGCAAGTTAGTAGCTAAGGTCTGTTTTTGATCAGTCCATTGCTTTCAATCTGTGGTTGTTGAAGAGTGAGTGAAAGGTGTTGAAACAAAGAAATGGAAATTTGATGGTTGGTTTTGGTCTAGTATACATAAGAGGGTGACGATGGTTTCAGGATAGTATGTAAGGTGCTTCAGTTTAGTAGCTATTTTGCTGTGACCAAATACTCATTGGTGAATAGATTATCATTTGTATTGAGTGTGAAAGTTTTAAGATGATAAACGATAAGTCAAGAAGTATGGAAGAAATTAGCTAATAGGAAATGTGGCAGATAGGGGAATTGGGTTTGAATCGTTGCTCCAGCTGCCTCTGTGGGCGAAGAGTAGGAATCGCAAATTCGGCACGTTCTACTTGTCTTTCCTCTGTTGACGTCGCAACTAGCCAAAACCAGCGTGCAGCCAAACCACATACACACTAATGTAGCGCAGATGTTTCGGCTTCTGTCAAGGCTGGGAAGAGTTGTATAATTGTAAAATAACCCTGCTCCGTCTCAATGTTCCAGCCCGAGCAGTAAACGATCAGCACGTGAGCTAGAGAGCGAAAGCAATAGATGTGCAGGCTGTGTCTTCTTCTTCTTCTTTTTTTTTTTAAGCATTGCATGCATCAGAAGCTGAAATTACCCTTAAAATGAACCGTATCATGTAATAGTTCCTGTGTATTGAGAGTACCTATTGTTTGGCTTTTGTTATTGGTCTCTTGATGCTGATAATTGCTTGAGGCACATTTTCCATAGTGATCCACAAACTCATTACAGTTAGAGACGTCTGTGAAAAGATGGTGAATTTATGACACGTTTGCTAAAACATTCCGGGTTAGAATCTCCTGGGTCACCTTTGGCTACAGTGACTATCCTTTCCATAAGGAAAATATATATATTTTTTAATGTGTAATGAGAGGTTTGTTTAGTGTAAAACACATTGTTATATTTTTTAAAATTTTAAAATTAATTTTTTTTTTGTGGGCCTGTGTGTACAAAAGTTTTGCGCTTCAACTAAATAATGAACTGATAAAATAGGACTTTGCCTGCTTTGATGGTTTGTTTTTGATAGTTTTATTTCGGCATCATCATTATACATCTCTCAATAATTGAGAAAGGCATGCATATACATTGTTTTCATTTTCTGACTCCTAGGTGGTGGAATGAACTTCCTCTAGATGTCTGTACAGCCGTGTCACTGCAATCTTTAAGTGATAACTAAATACCTATTTGTTTCTTAGGTATTTGGGTTAACATCTCCTTCCCACCAGTGTTTGACTGATGTTAGTTCTAGTTAGTAACCTAGTAAACAAGTACACTGTAAAGGATATATTTAATGATGGAAACATCAAACCACTCATGTACAATAACTGGCTCTGTACATTTGCTTTGAAGAACACCCCCCTTAAGCATGCTTTAAAAAAATTTCAATTCAGTTGTTATTTAGTTTGATTTTATATTGCACATTATTTCAGAAACTAAATGTAAAAAAAAAATCAGTTGAAGGGTCATGTATTGCTGAAAATGTACTTGTGGAACTTCTTCGGTCAATTGGGTATAATAAGATGTCATAAAGGTACATAAACCTTTTTACGTATAGAATTTGGAGTGTACAATCAGCGCCAAATAAATTATTAATATTAATAGTGATGATGATATTATTATTATTATTATTATTATTATTATTATTAATTGTACACATATCCATATCATATTGAGTTTCATCATATCTACAGCTCACTATCATTCAGCTCGGTTTGCACCTCAAAGATCAGTACACTGTAGCAGCTTCTACAAATTAAAAATATCTATTAAGGTTGTTTTTCGATTCAAAATGTCGAATCTCTTTCTCAGTTAAACGAAACCAGGCTATATTTGAAATCAGACGTACACCACTTTGCTCAGATTCCCTGGACATGTTTGCGGTGTTCTCACCTGTTTAAAGGAAGCACACAAAAGGGGAACTGCCCCAAGATTTGATTGACACAATAAAACAGCTTTACATGTCAAAGCACCTTTTAGAAAATTTTAAACATGGAGGTTAATACAGGAGGTGTCTGTCTGTTTGAGCTAGAAACATGTTTTCTGGTTAACTGTGTAAAGCATGATGGGGAAATGTCTCCGGAGGGTCAGGACATTTCATGTGTTGAAGGGTATGAAATGCTTCATATCTCATGCTTCGGCTGGAAAGCAAACAAAACGCGATAAGTGTAGCACTTGGCTGTCATGACCTGTCACCTATCCTGTAGTCGCCTGACTGTTTTTGTAGCTTTCTTCGGGTGTGTACTGTCAATGCTCCTAACCCACAAAAGTACACATCGTTAACTGTTCGCACTCCAGAGAGTTTCGGCAGGTTTCATGATAAATAAATTTAAGACAATAAAATTTTATTTATTTATTTATTTTTTGTTTGTACTAGATGCATAGATATGAATAATCCATCGTTGTGCCAGCTGATCTTTGGGCGGTGGGTATCGTGCTAAATGTTTCTGCGCGTACGTGTCAGGAGGGCTTTCCTACAAAGACCTCACCCGGAGAAGGAGTGATTAACACTCCTCTGCATTGATCCAGCTTTATTAAGGCGTGGCTGAAGTATGTGATGTCATTTCGCTGGGAATGTTCCAGTCTGTCACATTCCCTCTCTCTCTCCCTCTGTGTGTCAGCGCGTCGCAGGGTGTGTCGCAGGGTATGAATTATGTACACAGGATGTGGATGGCATTTAGACAGTAAAGTATTAAAATGCCAAAGCCTTGAGTAAGAACTGCTAGTGATAAGAGTTAATGCTCAGTTATCTCCGTACAACTATGACGCAGAGATATCGGTGCTGTTTATAGGAGCTCGTCTGTGTTATTGTTTCTACAGCATTTAGAAGAGGATTATGGAACTTGGTACTTTTTTTCCACTAGTTTGATATTTCAACCCATTGAGATTAAGAACAAATTTCATATATATTTTTAGTACAACACTCTAAAATGTTTTATGCCATGATCTAGCAAAGATTTTGCATTAGATCCCCCTGGTGCACTCTTGGGATTAGAGAAAACAACATATACCCCAAATCTGATCTGAATAGAAACAGGTGTATATTTTGTGAATGTTTTTAACCGACTAAAGTGATAGATGATGTATCTACTGTATAATTGTGTTAATTACACAAGGTGCACCTGTTTTTAAAGCAGCTTTTTTAAATCTCTCTTTCTCTCTGTCTGTCAGGGCTGTAACCCTCTGGCTCAGACCGGCCGCAGCAAACTTCAGACCGAGAGAGCGAGCCTCAATCAGCAGATCATCAAAGAGATGAGACTGAGAGCGGGGGCTGAGAATCTGCTCAAGTATGTAACACATGCGAACAAACACGTGCACAAAGGCAGCGGCTCTCACATTCTTATATGTACACCTGGTAATCCACACGTACATACATAAGCAAAAGTTTTAGGCACGGTGTGGGTTTTTTTTTTTTTTTTTTTTTTTTACAAACTTTCATGTTTACATGTTTATTTTGTGACTTTATTATTATATCCGTGTGTGTGTATATATATATATATAATGTGTGTGTGTGTGTGTGTGTATATATATGTATGTGTGTGTGTGTGTGTGTGTGTATATATATATATATATATATATATATATATATATATATATATATATATATAATGTATGTGTATAAAAAAACAATTCTACTTTCCAGACATCAGTATTAAATTTTAATCTTACAGGAGAATACTGTAGGTCAGAAAAGAAAGCAGAATATATTATGTAAAAGCCCTCTTTTCAGACAAAAAATGACAACTTTTGGGGTTTGCATGCATGAAAAAAGTAGGTGCAACAAAGTTTTCAGAAAGACTATGATAGGTTCTGCAAGAAAAAACTAATCAGCTAATTTTCTTATTCCCTGAGAATATATTTTATACAACGGGTCATCACACCAATTATTCATGTTATTTAATTAATAATTGTTTAATTAATTTAGTTTTATTTTAATGTAAAAGCTGTATTTTGAAGACATTCTTGCTCTACAGCAGTTACTCGCATGTATCCAAGTACCGTATTCACAAACATACACGAGCATACATTTACAAGCCTTTGTGCCTCAACTCATAAAACTCATTCTTTGAATTGAAGCGTGGCCAACACCCATTTGTTGACATTTCCTTCTCTGATGTTTGATAGTACCTGCCCTCTGGAAAGTTTCGAGCCTGAAAATGATACGAGTCATTAAAAGACAAGTTTTTTTGAGCAAGACCGAGATGTAAAAGTTTTGTATTAACATGGCAATATGTTTTGTTTTTTTGTGTCAACCATCTCTTAATCCTGTCCTAATGTCGCCCTTGTCTCACATTCATCCTGTGCATGCGTTTCACAATGTTTGTATTACGTGCAAAAGAGCGAAAGCAGAAAGCTGCAGGTAATCTCATGTCTCCATCGAGAAGCCTAGCATGTAATCTGACCTCATATTTAAAGCAGGAATTGTAATGACGTACCTTGAGAGTGTGTGTGTGTGTGTGTGTGTGTGTGTGGTCTGCTTATTTAATCACCAGTACCTTGGAAAAGTACAAACCTAAGACTGTGTTAACTCTTTCTTGGTTTGTGTTCTTTGGCCTCTTGGAGTTAAACAAAGTCGAATGTGGGTGACTGTGTGTGTATATTCTAGTATTTATTTTATCCAAATGAGTGGATGCATTTAGTTTAGTTTTACTTTTGTGTTCAGTGGTTTAAAGGGTATATTTGGGTGTTTCTTTAAAAGTTCCCTATTATGCAAAAAGTCATTTTTAGACATTCAGATGACTCCAGTGTGTATGTACAGTACAGGGATGTACACGCCCTTTTTATTTATTTATTTTGGTAGAATTATAATTCAAAATCATCTTATCGTAGCCGGTCTTAGTATTAGGCGAATACAACATATAACTTGTTTTACTGTGCCATTGTTTATTTAACAAAAATAAATCTCAAAAGGAAAAAAAAAATGTGGTCAGTATTTTTGCTGCAAATCATAAACCCATTTCTGAACATTTTGGGGGTCAACATTCTACAGTGTAAAAGATTATTCAAAAGTAAAAAAAAAAACACTCAAGACAGTTGCAATCGGGTGAGGAGTGGAAGCACATTCCCCCCCAATGTCAGGCGGTGTAATGCTCAGAGAAATAGAAAGACCCCAAGAGACCCTATAGGCCTTACAGAGCATGTTTAAGTACATGGCACAATTAGAAGAAGACTGAACAAGTACGGTGTGTTTGGAGAAAACCATTTCTGTCTATTCTGTTGGTGTGCTTCCAACTGAGGTTCTTAAAGCTGCATCTTAAGGCATCTGAAACAATGTTCTATAAACAGATGAGACCATTTGGAGTTGTTTGGCATTAATGCCCAGCGCCATGTTTGGTGAAAACCAAACTGCATTTTAGCACAAACTCTTTATACCTACGGTCAAGCATGGCGGTGGAGGGGTGATGATTTTGCAGGGGTTTGTTTTTAGAGCCACAGGACCTGGACACTCGGCAGTTATTGAGTCAATCATGAACTCCTCTGTATACCAAGATTATGCAACAGGACAATGATTCGAAGCACACCAGTAAAGCTACATCAGAATGAAATAAGAATCAGAATGGTCTAGTCAAACTTCGGACCTCAGCCCAATTGAAATGCTGTGCTGGGACCTTAAGAGAGCTGTGCATAAGCGAATAAACTGAAGCAATGTTGTGAAGAAGAATGGGCCAAAATTAAAAAATAAATGCAAGAGACTGGATAAGTTGTACAGCAAACAATTACTTCAATGATTAATCATGGGGGTACTTAGTATTGCTTGCAATAATATGAATATATTACTTTTGGCTTCATTTTTGTTAAATAACCAATGGCTCTGTGAAAGGTTCTACGGTGTTGACCGTCTGAGAATATCGAACTAAAGATTTTTCTTCTAGTTTTTAGTTCTTTTTTGGCTTTCTACAGCAGAGTTGAGTGAAAGTGATGCATCTAGGAGGGATTGTGTCATATGTTATGCATTTCGATTATCCCAGTCAACAGCAGAACATAAATAATGAGAGAGCCATTATATAAACAGATCATAAAAGCTCATAGAATGAGATGAATGATGTAAAATAAAAGATGAGAGAAAGTCAGTCGATTCATTTCTGTCCCAGTTCAGTATTGCCAGGAGTTCTATTTTTTTTTTTTTTTTTTTTTTTTTTTTTCCCCTTTGCTGATTTATTAAATTTCCACTTCTGGTCTGAATCCGGCAGCTTTGAACCTTTGCTTCTTTGTGCTGATCTAGAATCAGGTTTTTTTTTGCCCAACCTTAGTGCTGAAGAGGCAAGACTGCATGCAGGTCAGTGAGCGATCACAGTGCCCGAGGCTGGAGAGTTTCATTAGTGGCCTGGAAACCACACATACCCAGCTGACTGCCATAAACTTAGTTTCCTGTTGTGTCTGTGTGTGTGTGAACGAAGAGCGAGCGAGCGAGGGAGAGGGAGAGAGAGAGAAGCACACACTCAGTCCTTGGACTTATCAGTTGCTATAGCAACTGATATGTTTTTGCTGTTCCACAGCCATATCACACACTTTCACTGGGTTGGTCTTTCTGTTAAAGAATGTGATTTATTTTCTTCTCTTTTCCGATCCGATCCTCTCAGAGCCCAAAAAAAAAAAAAAGCCGAAAAAAAGACAACTGATTTTAAATCCTGATCTACCTGTGCGAGCATGAATATACCGTTTCCCATTAAAACTAAATTAAGCCATCGGAGACTATTCAGACTACAGCAGAAAAAGCGAGATTTGCATTTCCTGTTACACAGCTGAAATGTGTAGGTTGTCGATCTAGTTTACTACATACTGTATAACCATGTTTAATTTCTGACCTTGAACAATATTTTCTTAGTCAGGTTATCCGTCATGCGCCAACAGATTACCAAAAACAGTGTCCAGCAATAAACCCTAAAGCTCACACAGGGATTTAATGTTTCACCCGTGATCTTTTCCACTTATCCACTGCTAAAACACGGATCATGCTCAGTATTATCAGTGTTATTACACGCTCTCGTATTCAAATGAAGCCAGATAAGGTTTAAGAGCACAGCAGTGTGTATCCAGTACAGCCAGTAGCCCTGCTAATGATGGATAGATGTCTGTAAGATCCAGCTGTCTTTTTATTATAATATAGAGATGATGTGCAGCATGGAGTTTGTATTTTATAGCTGTGAACAAACATTGTAGTGTTATTAATAGAAAATGTATAGCAAGTCCTATATTTGGTAAATGACTAACTTGGGATGTTTTAACACCTCAAAAAATGTGCACAGGCTTTATATGCACTGGCTTCCAGAGTGAGCAGAACAACAGAAAAAGTAAAAATAAATAAATATTTTTGAAGGTTCAAAAAGATGCGACTGTCTTATGATGTGTCTTTTAGGAAGTACTGTACAAGACGGCCTCTGATGTGCTGTTGAAATACAATTTTAGTGGAATTTTTGCAGTTATGTAGAAAATGTAAATGTTATTTAATAGGCCATGTTTTATTTGAAACTTATAATAGTTTTTTTTTTTCATCAAAAAATGTTCACAAATGTTTGTCTATGCTGTCAATGATACTGTAGTTCCAAGAAATTCTACTCAAAATTGGCATCAGATAATGAGAGGTTTTCATTTATTTATTTATTTAGGCACCATTCTGTTTAAACTCTAAGAACAGCTCGACCTGTCTGGCGCCAACAAACTTGCTGCACTCAAAGTCAATAAAATCACATATCATCCATTTCATTGTTCATTGAAGTAAAAATTGACCAAAGCTCTTGACCTCTATGGGTATGCTTCATGGCAAGGTGCTTTGCAGGTGTGTAGGCAGCGTGTGACGGCCCAGAACCTTGCTCAGTGTTAGTGATTGGAACGTTTAGATCGTTTTTGGGATGCTTGCTTTAATTATTTTGCGTTAAATAATTTTTTATAGTGTTTTATTTGAGATTTAGGGTCATAGCTCTAACTCTGACTACCAGAATGTCTACTGTCTGTTGCTCTAATTTAAAACCCAAAACAATTTGCTCATTTTCTGTAAAACTTCCAACAGAAATGGAATGCACTGCTCCCTACGTGTAAATCCGTGCCTTGATAGGAATTTCTTCTTTTGCAAACAGTCCTGATATTAGACATTAGGAATTATGGTGTCTTTAGAAGTCCAGTCTTCTGAAGATTTAAACAGTCTTTGAAATCTCCTTTGATCTTGTCATATTGCATTTAAAGACAATTATTGTAAATTACAGGCAACCTTTTATGTTTTTTTTTCTAAGAGAGTAAGACATTTTATTAAACTAACGACTCAAGTTACTGTTTTTTTTTTTTGAGACAGTCATTGAGTTCACATATATTTTCTATCGGCGACCTTGACTATGTAAACCTTATTGCTAAGTAACAGTCTGGTTCTATGAACAAAGTCAGGCTTATCACAGCTTTTTTTGCATGTCAGAGCAACATGATGTAAGCAGTTCATGCAGAAAACTGTAACTGAACCTAAACCTAATGTTAATTATAAAATCTTTCCCCACTGAACTGCTATTATTGCTGTGAGGATGGGCCTTAGGCTCACCGAGGGCATCCCTGGAGAGGCCCCACTGTCAAGGATACACTATTCTAACCGTGTGGTTACGACCCGGGACATGTTTATATATACACACCCTGACACACAGCCATACATGCATCAAAGGAGAAAGTTCTAAATGGTTCATGGGAGATACGAGAGCTGGAGCAAAGCCTCAGTTCAGCACTTCACCTTTGACACCGTTTGTCGACGGGGTAAAGTCGTAACAGGTTACAGGCCTCAGAGGTCACACCGATTCAAGCCGAAGCTCAGTGAATACACACACAGTGAAAACGGCCAACCCTGTATAATAACTTTCACTATTAATCAGTACTGTCTAAAAAGAAGAAACAATCGACAAATAAAAATCTTAGGAATCAATTTCAGTGATAACACTTCTGGTGTGTTTTTTTTTTTTTTTTTTTTTTTAACTAGACCAGTTTTAGTCATGCTTAGACGCTTAGACGTGTTTGATCTATTTTTATCTGAAACTCTGTACTTCTCATGTTCACACAGGTGTAATGATCACTAAAGGCAATTGAATAAAGCCTGTTTTGTGTAGAAACGGTGAAACAAGATAATTGATCACAATGGTCCTTTTCTGTTTAGTTGCCATTCTCTCTTACCAAATGCATGCTCTTGTAGTCATGTGTCTCCTGCATGTCCGCATTCCTTCTGTGGCCTTTGTGTCAGTTGCGAGCAGAACAGGTTCTGTCGATCTTCTGTTTCTGTGGAGTTATTTCCTACTTTCCCCAGCCAGAACACAGTGTCGGTCTTAACACAGTAGGTTTTAATGTGCAGGAAAAGAAACTTTCTATTAGTGGTTATTATGGTTATTTATAATTTTTTTAAATAGCTTTTTATTTAAGTCATAGTACAGAGGTCATGTTGGCACAATACATTATAATTCATTCGTCTTGCCCTGGACACGGGAGCTCGGCTAGCGATGACAGGAAATGAGCTTCCAAAACTCCAAATCAGGGCGAGTCATGTCTGAGATTAGATGATAATGTGGTATCTGGTACACAATGTGTGTGCTGTACTAGTTAGCTAACGTTGACAGATTATTGTACGTAATGAACAAAATAGCTTTAATTATTGCGGTGTATGCTGATGGATTTGTCTGTGTGAGGAATAAATAAATGACAGGATGTGCTGTTCTAGGAAAACAGAGTTGCAAAGTTGATTATTTTTTAACTGATTTTTGTTTATAAATTCTTTTAATAATTTTTTTTTGTGTTTACTGATTTTATTCTGTTAATTATTGTGTTTCTCTTATGCCACAGCCATTAGAAAACAAATATATCTTTTCATTATTTATTAAAGAACGACTGTGACTCAAATCTGGAATCACAAAAGCTTTTATTTTATTGTGGCATGTCTGGCTCTTATGTTAAATATTTCAATGGCAATAATGATCTTTTCAAATAAGAAATAAAATCCTTGGTATTTGTGTTGTATCGTCATTATTTAATTTGGTTAGAAATAACCGAGTAATCTGATTGGGTGAATGGCATTCCTTGCGTGGTTATGAAGCATAACAGCACTAGGGCGTTTAGCTGTACGTATTACTTCATGTTGCGTGTTTTACCGATCTGTCCACCTCAGCATGGGTGAAAGTAGATCGCTATGGTCAAGAGTACAGAGGAGAGCTGTCTACATCAGTTAAATAGGAGCTATATATTCCATATCTCACTTACTCATCATCTGTACCGGCGTATCCTGTACATACAGGGTTACAGGGGGCCTGGAGCCTATTACAGTAGACTTATTGCACGAGGCATGGTACACCCTGGACGGGTTGCCAATCCATCGCAGGGCACATTCACGCTCACACACTAATCTACATGTCTTTCGACTCTGGGAGGAAACTGGAGAACCCAGAGGAAACCCTCCAAGCACGGGGAGAACATGCAAACTCCTTGCCAACAGACCCGGGGCGGGAATCGAACTAGGACCCTGTAGGTGCAAGGCGACAGTGCTAACCACTACGCCACCGTGCTGCATATATTTCCATATATACTGCAGAATAAATATTCCGAATGTTTATCATTTTGTATAGTGATTTTGCCGGACTAGTATTAGTCATGTATTTGCATTAAGAGTAAAACATATTTAAAGTTTAAAAAGAGATGATTATTTAACTTTTTTGGTTACAAATTTGACAGTGTACATGTGGACTTTTAATTAAATAGCCTCTTTCTTTCTTTCTGTTTAACCCTCGCAGTCGGATTTGTCAGCCGGACTAAAATACGTTCCTAACAAAGAGAAGCTTATCTAAAACAAACAGGCCACGTCAAGCCGAATTTAAAGGTATGGGGGGGTTGACAGAGATGAATACAGTTATTGTCTTGTTTACGTCGAAACGATGGGACATCCGCAAAGATAAAAGCCCGACTCGCTGGCTTATTCTGGCAAGCTCTCGTACTAATGATCGGCGCAGATCACTTGTGTGCTCTCGAGTGGATCGTAGCACTTGCAGTGTAGTGCACCTGCCTCGTCGGCCATGCTGCAAATCCTCTCAGTCACAGCTGAAAAGTAGCTGTGCTTTCGGTTACATTTCCTTACATGTCGTCTGTCTTTTTTTAATTTTATTTATAAATACTTTTTAACCCTTTTCAAAGACATCTTTAATACCCTAGTTTATTAAACTGGCTAAAAGCAGCATAGATGCAGCCGATTATATAAGTTTATGGTGGACGGTTTACCAAAATGATGGATCGATGAATCTACCTGACCCTATACCATATAGGAATGACTGACAAGGGATTTACTCTATATACATAGGGTTACATTTTTCTCTTAAAAGAAGGTCTTTTCTGCTAATGCTGAGCTTTGTAAATCGCCAAGCTGCTCATAGGAACTTGTGCAAGGTTGTCTGTCATGTCAGTCGGGAAAAGCTGTCCAACCCACATGCATAAGGTGTTCTTAAGCTTAAGAATTTACAGTTTTTAACCCTTTGGTCAGAAGAGATTAGTCGAAAGACAAATCAAATTCCCTCTGATGTAAAGCAACTTCCCTGAAAGGAGATGTGCTCAAGAGATGAAAACACACGGTTGTATCCAGTAGCAGCTACTTGTTGATTTGCATTGACTTTTATCTACAGTAGGTGAACATTGACCTGTGATTACAGGAGCTCCAGGCTTGGGGCCAATAGATTAGGTGTAAATAACTGGATGACATCTTTATTCTTGAGTAGCAATCACACCCCATTTTTGTTTTGCAATTTTTTTTTATACTGTCCACCTATGGCTGTTTTTTTTTTTTTTTTAAGTATTAGTATTTATTATCAGCAATGTCGGCATTGCAATCTCTGTGGACATACAGGTTCTTGCCGAAACTTGACACGCTTTCACCAAGATTTCTCTAAGATTTAAGAGTGGGAATAAAAGACTTGTTACATACTGTACGATGCTACATAACATTGTGCTATGGAACATGTGCAAGGATACATGTTTATATACCATGTTTATATATTTTACCATTTTTCCATATTTTAATGCCACTGTAGTATCTTTCCAAGTCCCATGCTACAGAAACCTCTGCAGTGCCATTTTACCTTTTATGGTACCCTACAAAGGTTAATACACAGCATCTTAGTTAGTACCATGGTATTTTTTTGGTAGCACAGAGGCAAAGAGTTTTAAGGGTCTTGCCCAACACAAGGAGTTGTTAGTCTGTGTTGAACCTGGAACCCATGCACATATGGTTGGTAAGCCAGGATTTAATTGAAAGAAAAGCGAAAGCGACTGAATTTCCACATTTAATTTGTCAGCTCAGTTAAAAGCATCACTACAAAAATGGCCAGGAATATTACTCAGGGTTTTTTTTATTTTTATTTTATTTTTAATGATGACCGGAATCCTAAATGCAATTTAATTGTCCTAATCCTTTTTCTCTCTCTCTTTCTCGCACTTTCCCTATCTCTCTCTCTCAGGGCCACAGTCAACAATAAAGTCCGAGACATGGTGATGCTGGAGCTGAGTTATGTAAATTCCAATCTGCAGCTTCTTATGGAGCAGTTGGAAGGTCTGAACAGTTCGGTAGAGGTTTACCAGAATGTACAGTAAGTATACACATACAGTACACACACAATCGAAAAGTATTATTTGTAAATAACAATTATTCTATTATATTACAAAAAGTTTATGTGAAAATCTTATAAGGTACAAATGAATTGTTTGTTAATAAATGTTGCGTAATCTGAAGAATTTTAGACGCATCTATTTTATTGGAACGGTTTCCATCCCAGACGTACCATGTTTACATTGTGGAGATAATACTAGCCCTGTCTAATGATAATAATTAAACAGTCACGAAGCATAAGAGAAGGCTGGTGTACTAGACTTTATAACAGACAGCATACCGTAAATAGGTCGAAACAAAGAACAAAGTTATAGTTTTAGAGTTTTAGTGCTAGTTTGTGCTCCAACGGATTGAAAATATATAGGAGCAGATTGGTTATTGTAAAGTAACACTGTTCCTGATTAATTAACAACATGAAAAAAACTGAACTCTTTATTTACAACCAAGTAAAAGCACCATTTTAGAGTTTAAGAGTAATATATATGAATAAAATAATCAGAATGAATCACTAGCTGAGTGGTGTTTGGGCTGCGGCTGAGTAAAGTGGTGAACCATGATGACTCAGCAGTAATGCAGGACAGAGGAGGACGGCTTCGTGCCCGGGACGTTCTGTACATCTGACTCCTACTCCCACTCCAAACTTTTTTGTTTTTTGACGTAATTAAGTACAGTAAACCTGACTGGTGTTTAAGGAAATGACTGGATGAGAAATATATAATAAGCGCACACAAACACACAGTCACACTTAAAAGATTCTAATCAAGGAGCCTCTGGCCTGCTAAACTGGTTCACGTGCTGCTAAACACGTCTTATTGAGCCTGTTAGACAAGTAGACCTAAACACACCTTACAGTATATGCATCCAAAAAAAAAAAGAGGACTATGTTTAAGGAAAATTAAAGAGACTAGTTAGAGGTCATGTTGCACTTATGCAAGAAACACTCTTTGCCTCAGGAACAATGTTACAGTATATTTGTTATTCTTTTTATCATGCACAGCATAGTTTCAGAGAAATTTCACAACAAAGTTTCAGCACCCTGAAACAATAAGTCTCTTATTGTAACCTACAAATACACCATACAGGTAAAAAAACAAACAAACAAAAAACATTACGGCATCGTATTGGTGTCTTGTTTGGTTGCGTGAGACAGCTGATCTCTGGTCCGTTGGAATGTAACGATCTGCCGATCAAGTCTCGGGAGTTCGGGTGTGGTTTACAGTATGTACACACGGATATTGGTGGGAAAAGCCATGCTGTGATATGAGGATATATGATGCTTTCAACAGAAAATGACAGCATTCAAAAAGACTTGCCGAAGAAATGCCGAATTCAACTTTTGGGGAAACTGTGCACTATAATAATAATTAGAGCAAGCATAGCACATAGCAAAATGATCATTATGTCATGATGCTTTTGGGAAACAGGAAACACATAACCAGTGTTATGTAAAAACAACCATAAAGCAAATAACTTGTAAGAGTGTGCATGAGCGTTTGTCCTATGCGTGCACTGTATGGCCAAAAATATCCGGACAAACTCCCATGTGGTTGTTCCTCAGTTGCCACAATTTTCTAGAAGGTCTTATTTTTTAGTGAAGAGGTCCAAACCTATTCCAGTGCCCTAATTCTGATCCATAAAATCAGATGGCATATCCCCACACCATTCGAACAGTGAATTTACCCCAAGACTCCTTACCGGACTGTTGTGGTGAAATGAATAAAACGTATCCACAGCCACGTTCCCAAATCTAGTGGAAAGCCTTTCCAGAGGAGTGGAGGGATTCCCTTGACTCCTTCAATATAAAGCACTTGCTTTATGTTAAGCTCTCTTTAAACTGTGTCTGTTTTATAGTATTTTGTTTTTGATGTCCCTCAAAAAGAATAAACTTACAGTCTGTCAACTTGGCTACAGTTTTGCCCTGTAATAATTGGGGGAGAGAGAGAGAGAGAGAGAGAGAGAGAGCTTAGAAGTCTGTCCTCAAGTGGTCCTTTTCTTGCAGAGATTCCTCGTCTCCAATAGCAACCGAAAAACAAAAAGCGTAATTAGTGGTCAGATAGCAATGAGCTGAGACGTGCGTGTGTGTGCGTGTGCGTGTGCGTGTGTGCGCGTGTGTGCACCCTTGGGACAGGACAGAAAGAGAAAAGAGATTCAGCCTCTCACTCCAAATCTCAGGCATTTGCAAAAGGTGATTAATTCGGGATAAACCCTTCTTAAAGAGAGCCTCCGTCTTCTGTGGCAGTCTGCGCATGTAAGCGTGTTTACTAGAACAGTCTTAGCCTGTGTGCATCCAGAATAAAGCAGCCAAACAAAACCCTATCACCTGCAGTCAGTGTGTATCTAATCCTGATGATAAGATTAAATAAACAGCAGTAGAGGACAGGGTCTAAAAAGCACAAGCGTCTCACACAGCTCAGAGTGTATTTTTAACTGTAGGTCTGTTTACCGAGAACAGCGCTGGCTGACGAATCAATTTCTTTGTATTCAAAAAAGAAATTAAATAAATAAAAAAATAAAAGATTCTAATGACCAATATTTTTTTAAAAAAATTTTATTGAATATGAAATTTGTAGGTTGTTTTATTGGTCGACTGTTGATTGAATCGTTTTCAATTCAGAATCCATTTAACCGTTTTAAATTTAAATGAATTTGGTTAACTTAAAAGAGAAAAAAATGGAAACCGTGAGCAAATACTCACATTTTTCAGGAGTATCACAACTACTTCTCACTCAGTCACATTCTGAATTCTTTTAGAGATCCTTTCATAATACTGAAACCCAATAGACTGGAATGTGGAGCAGAAAAAGTCGCTTTTTGTACGTGATGCCATTAAAACGATAATGTAGCATTTCAGTGCTTATTAGATAGCTTTGGGAGATTTTATTACCTTCAGCTGCTTGAAGCAAATCAGAAAGTAAAATGAATGAATTAAATGAAAAACCCGATCAAAGACTACTTATAATTTACAACTTTAGTCTGTTTTAGTTATTCATTTATGCCTCTTATAACAAAAGATGCTTTATATAACGTCCAGAATGTAGAGGCCAAGCCCGGTCACCTGTCAGAGGCTGGAACAAGTGGAACTACAGTAGGAAGTGGATTATAGACCTTAGTCATGCACTCACTTTGCATTTAAGTTGAACTGTTTTCCCTTGTCGCGGTTAAATGTTTGTCCCTCTGACCAGGGAAGATGATGATCTACAGTATAGTCATGGCTGATGTTGAGTGTCTAACTTGCTGCTCATTATGCTGTTGTTAAATGCTTGATTCTTTTTTTTAACAGAGATTCAGCCATTATCCCTCTCATTCCTTTGGGTCTGAAGGAGACGAAAGACGTGGACTTTTCTGTACCCTTCAAGGTTAGATTTTTTTTTTTTTTTTGTGCAAAACCTTGCTAGATATGCTGTTAGGAAATATAAAGTGCTGTGTGAAGTATGTACAGTATGACAATTGTAAAGCAGGATTTCACGTTTTCTAATGTGGCTTTCGAGACCCAGTCTGATCGGTTTTGGCTAGAAGGTAACCCATCATTTATACACTAATGACACAGAGTTGTGTGATAATGTCATATTTGGCTTTGCACTCACTTACTATGTATTTAGAGTGATTGATGATGGGTGTGTGTTGCTCTGTGTGTCAGAGTTTATGGGAATGTCTTTTTAGTCGGTAATAGTTTGAGTAAAATGTTTTGTATTTTGGCAGGATTTCATCCTTGAGCATTACAGTGAGGACGGCACACGATTTCAGGATGAAATTGATGATCTGATGGACATCAGAAAGGTATTAAGTCAGAGTAATATGTCTTTCATGTACAAAGCATACTGACTTCCATTCCTAGACCGTTCAGCTTTAGGAATAACTATTGAAGAAAAAAAGTACACTTTAGCAGAAAAGAAGTAAAACCATTCAGGACTTGCCATATGAGGAAAATAATCAAATTCAATTTCCCGATTATTTCCCAATTCCAGCACACCCAGTCATGTTTTATTCTTAATAAATAACACATGTCACAGGATAATACTGTACCCGAGAATCCGTGCATCTGACGTGTGTGTGTTTTGAGCAGGCATGCCGCACTCCAAGCCGTAATGACGCAGGAGTGGAACTGCTCGCCAGCTACTTCAGCCAGCTCTCACTCCTGGAGAGTCGCTTCTCCTCCCCGAACCGCCAGCTGGGCATCTTCTTCACATGGTGTGTTCCAGGTTTCATTTGCAAATTTTCATTCCTTTTTTTTCCCCCTTTTATAATTCAGTTTTTTTTTTGCTGGTCACATGACTTGCATTCACTGTTCAGGGTCAGACGTAGTGAAGGGCATGTAATGTTTCAACTGACCGTCCTTGACTTTCTTGGCAATATGTATGGTGCCTACTATTATCAACAGCAGATCCAGTTCCGTAATTGCATTTAACTGCAGCTTGTGCCTGTGCTGTAGCTGTACCCTTATTATAGTCCTTTAAAAGTATGTTTTTTTTTTTTGTGTGTGTGTCATCTTTCAACATGCCAATGGAAGAAGCACAGCAGGTCTGATGGGTTTTTGAAAGTGTTTATGCATGGCAACTCAGAGACTGAGATGTGTTTTGTTTCTGGCTCGTGCAGGTACGACTCTTTTACTGGCGTACCAGTGTGCCAACAGAACATATCCCTGGAAAAGGCCAGCATCCTGTTCAACATGGCCGCCCTGTACACCCAGATCGCCACACGCAGCGACAGACACACACAGGCTGGCCTAGAGGACGCCATCAGCACCTTGCAAAAATCAGCCGGTTAGTTCCAGCAGCTTGAGTTGGTATTAGTTAAAAATGATGTAAGCTCGTATCTAAGATGGACAGCAGTGTTGGAGTTCCATCTGCCTTTGCTGATATTTAGAAATGTTTGCTTATTGTGGATTTTTTTTTTGTTCTATTTTTACATGTTACAAGTTGTCCGTTTTTTAGCTATATTGAATTCCTGTAACTTCAGTTCATTTGTGTCACAGTGCTTTAACTGCAGCTATGGGTTATTAAGTGTAAATCTCTCAGAGCTACCACAAGGTACTTAAAGTTACCAAGTCATCGGTTGCCAAGACACCAGTACACAGACTTGAGGTCTTAAATCAAATGAAAAGAGAGAGATATGAGTCACACAGACCATGCAGGGAAATTTGATCCATCTCAGACTATGCTGTTATTGTGAAAACAGATTTATTTTTTTGTTTTATCTTTTTTAGCTTTTGTACATTTTTTTTTTATATCTGGTTAATTTAAAATAAAAACTCAAATGGTTAACTCATTCCCTCCACCCACAGAGCTGCTTGTTCTGTATACAATACAAGAAACCAAAGTAAATGTGAGGTGGTCTGGGAAAACCAGTCAGTTGTCACTGTGGTTAAGTTCTGGTAATAAAAAAAAGAAAGAAAAGAAACAGGTATTAAAAAATGTGATAAAATTGTATATACAATTTTACTGGGTAAAACATCAAAACACATACGGAAATTAGAAATATTTAATTTTTTTTTTTTTTGATAAAAAATAAAGAAATAAAGAAAAAAAACAGATATCTTGCTAGTGAAGTGCGATTCAATGCAATTTTTTAACATTTATTTTAAGTCTAGTCAGAAGGAATAATTCAGTGTCTAATTGCCAGAAACATTTCTTAGTTCACATTTAGCTTGGTGTTAATTGTAGCATAAAATATATACATTTTTCCTTGTACATTATTTTCCATAATATGTTTAGTAGGATATATTAGGGGGAAAAAAACAGATTTGTGCCATATGTTTATGATTTGCATGGAAACAGTTGGAAATCTGTCTCGATATAACAAATAGAAAAACTCCATAATTATAAAATGTTTCTAAACTTTTCAAACCACCGGTATAATAAATGTCTAATCTTGATTTTTATAGGTGTGCTTAATTACCTGAAGGAGACCTTTACACACACTCCCAGCTACGATATGAGCCCGGCCATGTTGAATTTGCTGATAAAGATGATGTTGGCTCAGGCTCAAGAGTGCGTGTTTGAGAAGATTACTCTCCCTGGAATCCGTAATGAGTTCTTCAGCCTGCTCAGGATGGCACAGGAAGCTGCCAAGGTACTGCTTTTAAGACTGCATGATTTATGTCAAACCATACAGTATGTACACACAAGCTTTTTAAATAACTCTCCAGTACAAGTTATTATCACGAGACTGATGTATTTTACAGAAAACATTCATGAGGCCACAGTTATCATTAACATTGTTGTATGTTATTGTTCTGTTCAGTCTAGAACTTGTTTATATATCATCAATTTATTTTCATAGGTTGCAGAAGTGTATGAACAGGTCCACCAGACCATGATCCAGCCCCCTGTTAAGGACAATGTGCCCTTTTTCTGGTCCACCATGGCGCAAGTCAAGGCCCATCACTATCATGGCCTCGGCCATTACTTCATTTCCACCTCCCTGCTGGACCATGAGTGTAAGTCATGATAAGCCATCGATGCAGTTTTACTTGTAATGCGTTTGTACAATAGTCGAGAAGTATCCCAGAAGCCAAGAATAAGTTTCATCAGGATGTGGTAACATTGTTGTTCACCGTGTTGTGTTCGCACGGTGGAGGCGAATGTGTAAAGCATTGTCCATAGATGAGTGCATATAGTAATTATAAAATGGAGTATTTTAAATTTTTCTGTTTAAAATTATAACTAATGTGTAGAAATAAATAATTTTTCTACATTTCGAATTACAATATCCACCCAGCCACAACTTTTTTAGTATTGGAGCTAAAAAGTTTCTCACCTGGATGAAACATTTTTTTTGATAGAATCATGTAACATTTTTCATAATACTTAATTCTTATCTCCCAATCCAGGCTTAATGTTTTTAATAAACATGCATACTCGTTTATATTTCCATCAGATAAAAAAAAACACATTTGCCAAATACAATTTAATGCCCTTTTACTTTATGTAGTGTCTGTAACTTTTTTATAATTCAAAATTTTCAATGATCTTAATTGTCATTCAGATGAAACTTCAATTTCGATTTTACATAAAGATATAAACCTGAAAAAGTGGATTATTCTAAAATGCTAAATTGTTAAGATATTGCTCCATGAGTTTGACATGGAAACGGACACTACAGACTTTTTGCTTTTTAAGCTTTTATAAAAAGCAGTTTTTATAGGCCGTATGCTTCTAGAAGCTAACAACAATTTTTGTATTAATGCAAGAAATATAAATAATTAGCATTTTAAATTATTATTGTTTGAAGAGAGATAGTATAACTAGTAATCCAGTGCAAGTTTCCATCCAGTGACAGACACTTCAAAAAAAGTCGTTCTGGATAATAGCGTCTACCAAATGCCTAAATGTAAACGCTGAAAAATAACCATTTTTGAGACACACACAAAATCATCTCTCCAAAGAGAGGTCAGTCACTTCCATCTTGCATAAATTTCAGAAGTAGCTTCTTTGGAACACACATTTTCTGTGTTATATGTATAACATTAAAAACAAATTCAATCAGCACCAATTCTGCGTTTTGGCCGACAGGTTAACGTATGAGGACTAAATGAACTCCCAGTACTCTTGGCATCTACTGAATGGCTGAAACCTCAGTGTAGCCTTTTAAAGGGATATTTTTAAGTTTTCAGGACTTAGTTTTTTTCCACCAGGGAGCAGTGAATCGGGGTAACGAAGTTTAACAGAGTCACCTTACATTCAGAGGGATTTTAATGAGGCCAGGCCAGTGTACAAAACTGTTACTGAAGCCTGCTGAGCATGAGCCAAGAGTCAAAAGGGAAAGAAAGGGGAAAGAGAAAGGTGGGGGGAGAGCAAGAGCGAGAGTGCGCTCATGGCTATTAACTCAACTTTTATTCTTTTTAAAGACACTGGGAGTTGCTTTTCATCAGTTCCCTCTGAGTGCCAGGAACGGCAGCCTCCTGCTGGGCCCCGCAGATCTGAAAAGTTACAGATGCCTTAAGCGATGTGGCTTTAACATGAAACAGGTTTCAGACAGTGAATATCTGCAGGGAAGTGTTTTACTGTAGGATTTGTGGCTCTTATTTTGCGTATTAAAAATGGTTAGGCTAAAACTCAATTTCTTTCCTGCATCGGATGTAGTTATCAGTCGAGATTAATTAAATGAGCAAAGTGTGTGTTTTTTTTTTTTTTTTTTTTTTTTTTTTTTAAGTTAGTTTTGTGTGGAGCATCTGTATCGAGGAATGTTTCTACCATGCAAACTGCATGCCTATATCATGTATCTATAAGGTAATGCATAAATATACTTTGTATTGGTAATGCTGACATAGATTGTGAAATTACTTTCGGTTGTGTGTGTGTGTGTACTGGGAAAAAAAAAAGGGAATAAAAATGAATAACAAGGAAGGATGCATGAAATGATTGCATGCATGAAAACTAAAGTGAGGTTTGTATATTTGCATGCAGTAACCCTCAGCGATGATGAAGATAAGCAAGAGAAAGCCCTCTCTCAGGTGTATGACACAATGCCCGATGGACGCTCTCCCCTCGAGATCCTGCGCAAGAAACAGGAGCGGCGTCACATAGGTGAGACCTTTCACACCACTATCTTATCCTTCTGTGACGATATGAAACATCTGGTTTCACTGTTTCCACATGAGCACTTTGTCTTTTAAACCAAATGCTCTACTCACAAGTTAGCAATGTGTTTACACTAGTAAGCCAGTTCAATGTTTTTATTTGGTTGTAATTAGCTGTAATGATGGGTATCGACCAAATGTCTTCTCACATTTTTCCCTCGTGCTCCACCACATAGGTAAGGCTCACCTGAAGCGTGCAATAATAAACCAAGAGGACGCATTGCGTAACCAGAGCCTGTGCCCTCACCTCCGCAAGCTGGACATGCTCAATACCATTCTTGAAGCAAGCCACAAGCGCTCACTTGCAAAATTTGAGCAAAATGACAACGAAGATGAGTTCACCGATTACATGGAGGCACCAGACATCATCTGTAAGTTTGTCCCAAAATGAAAAAAAATTATAATTAAGTGAATATTGTAAATAAATCAGGACATAAACATTGTTCTATAATAATATATTTAAAAAATCTACACTGGCATAATACAACATACAGTAGTACACCTACTGTGTGTATGTATATATATTATTGCAGTTTTTAAAACATTAACTATGAAGTGTGTTGACTTCAAACGTTAAAACCTCAAATTTTCCAGAAAACTTCAGGCACTGCAGTTGTTCCCAGGAAATTTCAGCAAGTGGAAATTTTTGGGATCCAAGCACTAGTGAAAGACTAGTGATGAGCACATTAGTGTAGCAGTGGATCGTATTGAGTACTGAAGAGTGTTTACTCGCATAACTGTTATGTTATTGTGCATAATCAAAAGTCCTGGTTTGACTCGAACAGCCCTCATATTTTAAAGAAAAAGTGGGATCAAATACAAAACATTTGTCTAAAAAATACAAAATGCTATTAATATACTTTAAGAAAGCATAACCTGAAAAAAGGAAATGTATAACTTAAACATAAAGGCTGATATTGCAATGGAAAAAATGTAAATGTTTAATTATTTAATGTTCGATGAGAGGTGTTATAGAAGCTATTTAATGCTTAAATAGTAATTCAATAAATAAAGGACTGATTGGTTGGAATTTGACCATTAAAAATGCCAAACACTGGAGGCTCTTTCAAAAATTGAAAGATAAAATGATTAATAAAATAAAACAAGCTGCTTTTCTAGTCAAAATTAAGAACTTGCTCGCACCATGGTATAATTCATTACGCACGTTTCACACCTTAAGATATTATTATTGTTGTTGTTGTTGTTATTAATAATAATAATAATAATAATAAAGACATTTTAATAAAAACATTAAATATATATTAATCATTAAAGACAGTTACATAATTAAATTGTAATTATTTGAAATTAAACATGTATGGTGTAACCACCCTTTCATAATGTTTGTACAGAAAGGCAGCACGTTATCAGTTCTATCTAAGCAGATGATGATGATGATAATGTCTGTCTTGTTTAGAACACAAACACAAGATAACTTTTTTTTTTTTTTTTTTTTCCTTTCCTTGTGCAGCTAAAACTGAGCAGAAAGCAGAAATGGAGGTTCCTGCCACCACTAAGGTGAAAGTCAAAGACTTGTTCCACCGACTGGTATGTGGGCAACTAATTTTTCTACTAGTTTTTTCACATGATTCTCAGGGTCTGTTTCCAGCATAGCAACGCCATGTTGTTTAGAATTCGTCTTGCTGGTAAAAAGCCTCAGTTTGACGTGTTGCTTGTTCGGCTTGCATGCTGTATTAAACAGACCCTCACAAAAGCTTCTCCACATTGTCCAATATCACAGCTCTAATACTGAGTTCCTGGTTTGCTGGTTCTGAATGTACAGTGTGAAGAAGCTTTAAACTTATTACCGGCACTAACATACCTAACAGTGCTGTTTGCACAAAATTTAATCACTTGGAGTTCCTTGTCTCAAGTCAGATTTTCTTTTCACTTTCACTACAGTACTTTTCATCACTAAGCACAACTGGGAATGAAAGGTCACATATTACAGTAAATTCTTTAACATGGGCACCAACTAAGAGGAAGGTCTATGCAAATAACTTTTGTTTCTTCTCTTTGTGAAATCAAGAGGGGGGGGGGTCTGATAGGAAATTGACAGGTTTAAGCACAGGCTTCTACCCAGATGGTAAAAGGAAAAAAGCGAGGCAGTACTCGCAGGCACGTACACACTTTCAAAAGCTGATTGTGTCGGGGTGTTTTTCTTGGGCACAAGGCTACAATAGTGCGCACAGTCAAAAGTCTAAAAAGCCCGAAAGGTTGCATTCTTCAAGATCCTGAAGCTTGTGGTGTAAAAAGTATACAAGATGCACCAGATGAACTATGAGCTGAGGGTAGAACATCTTATGTTCTCAAATTACATTAAATAAGAAAAGGCAATTTGTTGTTCGTTTTTGTTATAATCCCACAATGGGCTTAGTATGGGCCATAAGATTAGCGGTTGTCATTATCATTCTATATGATATTTGTATAGTGTATCTTTGCGTGTTTTTGTACATCACAGTTTCTTGAGAACCTCAGCCTTCTGAGAAAGTGACTTGACTCAGCTGTTAATTTCAAATGATGTCATTTGTTTTTTAAAATAAAACAGACAACACGGACATTACCCGAATGTAACATTATAGATATTGAATAGAGGATGAATATTTCTGGATAAGGTACTTCATTATCTTATACTTGTCCATAAATGTCATAAACCTGCTTCCTGCATGTTATTTATTTATTTTTTCTGAACCTTTTTATGGTAAGTGTATGTGTTCTGTTATGGGGTCAGTTTTTTGTACCTCGCTAACTCCGTTAGCTGGATTTGATTGTTGCGTATTTGTCCTGATTTTGGATTGTTTCGTTCTTTGATTGCGCTTCTCGCATTTGCTGTCATAGCAACATATCCGTAAGCTTGAACCTGCTCGAAAGCAGGTTAATTTTTTTGTAAACATGATTTAGGCTGCGCTCCTGCCGGGTTATGATTGGTAGAAATGGCGAGGTCACATCTGATTGGTTAGAGAGCACGACTGACTCAGACTGATTCACGCAGGAAAAGAAATGTATCTTGCACATATATATATATATCGCTATTAAATATTATATTAGAAGATAAATTCATAGGTTTATTATCAAATATTATTAATATTATTATGATAAACCCTAGGCACGAGACAGCCATCAAGACCATTAATACAAATTCTTGTATACTGTTTATTTTGTGACGCATTTATTTTTCAGGGGTTTGTCATGAATAAATAAATAATAAATAAATAATTAATTATAATAAATAAATAATTATATATAATAAATAATTATATATAATAAAAATAATAAATAATTATATATTATAATATAATAAAAATAAATAATTATATATAATGCAAATAAATAATTATATATAATAAAATAAATATTTTTATAATGATAAATTATATAAACGAAACTAATTTTATTATAACAAACAATATAAAAGTGTACATGTATATGACAAATTATTAATATTTCTATTTTTTCATGTACAACATATTTATTTTCATATTGCTTATTTTATTTTATTGTCTCATGTAATTTGTAAACCATTAACCTATAAATTTGTTCTAATATAATATTTAATAGCGATTATGAAGGGGGGGGGCAATCCATGGCAGGGGGGCATTTCAGCGCATAACACGTGGTACAAAAAAAAATTTAGCTGCTCTTTTTCCAATTCGTCAACCAATTGTAGGGCTTGTGATCAGTGTTTCTACTGTCGATGCATATCGCCTTTTAAACCAACACACGAACGCGCAATAATCCTAGACAACTCAATCCAGCTATACTAATCATCAACAACAGGTGTGCTCGAAGAACCAACTTAGCTGGATCGTAATTAGCACCATGATCTCATCTTAGATGTGTCAACGTACAAAGAACGGACCCCTGAAATGTACCCACTTTGCTTCTAAGTGGACAGTACTATGTAATATGTAATTCATGTGTTTTTTGAAATCAGCTTTTCCTAAATATTTAATATTAACACAGTTAATCCTATAAAAATCGGGATCTCAATCTGGATCTGTAATATTATTTAATCTCAAAAGGCTGAAATTTATTACAGTTAATATTGTAAGGAATTCATGTAGAGTTTGTTACTAATTATTTTTTTTCTCCCTTTTTTAAAATCGTTTTAAGTTCTTCTTCGTCTTTCGGCTGTTCCCCTTCAGGGGTCACCACAGCCAATCATCTGCCTCCATCTAACCCCATCCTCTGCATCCACTTCTCTCACACCAACTAACTTCATGTCCTCTCTCACTGCATCCATAAATCTCCTCTTTGGTCTTCCTCTAGACCTCCTGCCTGGCAGTTCCAACCTCAGCATCCTTCTACCGATATATTCACAATCTCTCCTCTGAACATGTTTAAACCACCTCAATCTGGCCTTTCTGACTTTATCTCTAAAACATATAATGTGGGTTGTCCCTCTGATGAACTCATTCTTGATCCTATCCATCCTTGTCACTCCCAAAGAGAACCTCAACATCTTCAGCTCTGCTACCTCCAACTCTGCCTCCTGTCTTTTCTTCAGTGCCACTGTCTCTAAGCTGTAGAGCATCGCTGGTCTCACCACTGTCCTGTACACCTTTCCTTTCATTCTCGCTGGTACTCTTTTATCGCACAACACACCTGACAATTTTCTCCACCCATTCCAACCTGGCTGTACCCGCCTCTTCACCTCCTTTCCACACTCTTTGTGGTAAAATCGTTTAGAGTTGGTGGATAAATATTGGCCAATATGCTTTTAATCAGCTGATTGGGGTTTGAGGGTTTACTATAAAAAGTATGTACTTTACACCCTTCGGTAAATTTGAAGGTGACTGCTTTTTTACTTTTCCTCAAGTATACATGTAAATGGAGAACTTCTACTTTTACTTCAAAAGTATTATCCTCAGTATAAAAAAATGGGAATCCCTACATTTACATGATTACCAAATTTGTGATTTAAACTGCAATATGCAGAGGTAGGCGATCACAGTGTGTGTTAAATTATTATTATTATTATTATTATTATTATATTTATATACTGTAAGTCATGCAGCCCTAATTGAACAAGTTTTATTTGTAAATTAATTTGTCAATTTATAAATTAATTCGTATGCATTTATGGCACATTAACTTTTGACTTTACTAGTTGATGATTTTTAGAGCTTATGCTGATTAATTTTTTAAAATGTATTTTTCATTGTTAAAACCAAGCATGAGGAGCGTGCATTTTGTTACATATTGTATACATTTTTAATAAGCATTCGTGACACTGGGTATACTTCTGGTATTTAAAACATGTTGCAGTAAAGTCAAGCCGTCAATAGAGCACAGGTTTTGTTTAAAATTTTTTCTCTTGTTTAACAACTGACCTTTTTTTGGTGCATTATGTGTTTTAGGGGCCGTTGTCAATATTCTCAGCTAAACAGAAGTGGACGGCACCACGTACACTTAGAATAAAGCCTGAGGATCGAGACCTGGGGTTTACGCTGAAGGGGGATGCACCTGTCCAGATCCAATCACTAGACCCCCTATGTCCGGCAGCTGTGAGTACATAATCACACCACTAAAAAATCTCATTTCTTGATCATGGTAAATGTTTGTGAAGTCACATTTCACAGTGATGTTCCATTCATAAAAAGCTTTAATAAATAAAGAAGCTTAGACTCTTTCTGTATGTGTATGGCTTTTTCTCCTTCAGTCTTCTCTCTCGTTTGTAGTTTTGTAATATTGGGTTGGTTTATTGTAGACTTTCGTCATTAGACCCTAGTTCTCTAAGCTAAGCCCCCCCCCCCCATATTCTTCCTTTTTCTTACACATGACACGCTTCTAGGTTCTCATTCTCTTTAATCTTTTGAACTGTCTAGAGCAGCTGCATGTGTTTTACAACAGCCTGTGTGCACACATTGCGCCTTTTAGAGTACATTACATACTGTACATGGTGTGTGTGGGGGTGTGCTTGTATGTGTGTGTGCGCATTTGTGAATGAACCTGCAGTGCTCACTCTGATAAGCACTTTGTAAATATTGTCAGTGCACAACAAATCACGACTTTCTCAGTACATGATTTACTCTACATGCAAGCTTTTGTCTTTCTCTTACTCCCCCTTTGTGTTTTTCATTCTTTTTTTTTTTTTTGTTATCGCTTCATTTCCAGGTGGATGGCCTGAAAGAGGGTGATTACTTGGTTGCCGTTGGCGATACCGACTGTAAATGGATGGGTGTGAGCGATGTCATGAAGCTGTTAAAGGATGTGGATGAGGAAGGCGTCGACATAAAAGTCATTAGCTTGTTGGACAGCAGCATCCAGGCCATGGTAACTTTCCAACATTCTAAAGTCTAAAAGAACAACTACAACAAAAGGTTTTAGGTTAATAAGAATGAAGATCATTTACAGAATTGGAGCTGGTAATTTATTTAATTTACTGTGCAATCCAGGGTTTTTACACTTATATTACTACACAGTATTTTTTCCTTATTACTGGGTTGGTTCTATTATCTTAGTATCTTTTTTTTTTTTTTTTTTTATCTTGTCTTTTAATATAAAAGAAAAATTTTTTCACAAAAAATATTGAAAAAATTTTGATAGCAGCACAATTTTAAAAAACTCATTATGTGAGACAAATTAATAATGTCCAAATAGTGTAAACAGACATATTTGGAAACTTTAACCATTAACAGATTTACTGCTGCTGTTCTTGTTCAGGAATAAAGCTTAAATAAAACGACATAAGTTTTTTTTTTTGTTTTTGTTTTTCGCATGCTCACAAATGATATTTTCACTCACTCAAACTGTCTCTTGCAAACATTCAAACTCTGTGCTCCAGGGTTGCCAGATAGCTTTTTTATGAAACTGGAAAGGCAGTGCTGAAAACTCTTTAGCTCAAAAAATAAAAAAAATTATGTATGTAATTAAAAAAATAATTATATACGTACTAGAATATATACTTTATCTCAACTAATTATGCACATACAGGTATCTCCTTTCATAAAACCCTAATAATTATGGCCTATTGTGCATTGCAACTTAGTTTGTGTATAAGTTGTGAAATTTTTAGATACTTGGAATTTTTTATTGCATTCCTAATGCACTGATTAACTGATTAATGATCAATTATCATCAGCCTATGTAAATACAGGTTGTCCCCTTCTTATGTTACTTACGTTATGTTCATAAGTCAGATTTGTTTGTAAGTTGGACAAAGTGAACTTTATACGCTTTTGACACAAATGTACAATATAAATCATAAAAAAATACACTAGAATAAAACGGTCCCCTTTCCCAACACTGCCAACATGTGGACAAAAACAGTAACCACATCTGAGTATGGTGCTTGTCTCCGTGCCTTTAAATCACGAGGGGAATCTGGGATGCCATTTTGTCTCGGAGCGAATTTCCCCATAAGAAATAATGGAAACTCAGTTGATTCATTACACAACGGAATATGTAAAATAAAAATAAAACCAATTAGCCTGCAAGACTTTGACAATAATCACCCCCACAGGATGGGCGAAGGGAGTTATTGTGAAGGATGACTTTCTAACTGTAATCTAGTAATCCAACTGTAAACCTAGAATCTAACTTTGATTGAAACAAAGTTGGAGTTGCTCTTTAATAACGTAAATGAAATGCAATTTGCTTAATCACTTTGTGATGCATAATCTTATGGTTGTGTATCATTTCTCTCCAAAACAGCCACCAAAAAGTGCCACATTCTCAGGAGGCCTTCCAAAAACCTACTCTATGATCTGCCTGGCTGAGAACGACAACGGGAAACATTCGAAAGCACGAAAAGTCACCAAGAAGACGTCGTTTCTCAGCTGGGGGCTAAAGAACAAGCATAAGAGCGCCAGCACTCTCAGCCTCCCCACAGTTGATAGTAAACCCTCCATCCCCAGGTCTTTTAATGACAGTTCCCTCTACTGAAGACACGGACACAGTGGACACTGACCTGCTGATTGTGGCACAGGGCTCTCAGGCACGCGTACAAAGTCGAACAATCAGTGGTAAAGTAGTGAAGGAGGGGGGAAAAGAGACTTTTGCGCACAGTTCTTTAAAACCTTTGAGAAACCCCTGGATGTTTTATAGGTTACATAGTCAAGTTGTTCTGCCCGCATAGATAACACACTTCAAGGAGCTCATTTGTTTGGACATCTGTGCATACATAAATGTGTTGTATATCTGGTACAGTATATCGCCTGTCTGTGCCATTCGTGTGGGAAATCTACAGGGAAATGCACAGCTATTCTGTGATCTTGCCAGTGAGGAAAAATGAAGAACCCCGTGCTTTTACCAATCACAAACATTCAACTGCTGCTGCTGTAAATATTCTTTTTTTTTTTTCACTGTTTTTCTATCAAAGAGTCTGTGATTATCAAGTCAAGAAGTTATTTACTTAGGTTAAATGCCCACGGTTCCACAGGAACACACTGAAGGAAACAGTAAAAGATACAGGAAATATTTGAAGTAACACTAACCTTTGGAATATTTTGGAGCATTTTTTTTTTTTAAGTAAATGTTATATCAGAGTGTTAAGTTTGTGTAATGTGAATGTTCAGTGGGTGGTTTATGTATTATGTTACTGTACCAGTTCAGTGCTTCTCTCTGTGTATTATACAACATGCTTCATTGTTCATTTAGATAGAAGATGGGAGGTTGGGTCGTGCCTGGACTCTGGTGTAGCTTGAGTTCAAAATGTTGCCAATCTCAAGTGTGATGGATTTAAGAAGAACCTCATTCAGTATAGAGAGACTATTATTCTTAATATTATTTTATGTAGGCTATTTTCTAACACCTTCTAAAGTGTTGGACGTACTTCACTGTCTACAACGTAGATACTTGTACACATTTGATAATCAAATAAATAAAATGCACATAGAGAAAATGATCTATAAATATAAGTATGTATTTCTTTAACATATTTAGCGATATAGTCCCACTGTGGCCTTGTTGCACATAGGTGATGTCATAGGTGAGCAGTTGAACTATTATTATTTTAAATTATATATACAAATGTAAAATGGTCATTTAAAGTCTGTGTTACGTATTTGATGAACTTCTCTATTCTTTAAATGGCCCTTTTAGTGTTTTCTTTCTTTCTTTTTCCATTGTATTCCGATCCTTATGTGTGTTTGTGTACATGTCTGTCTCTGTGTGTGTTGATTGTCACTTTTTAAGTCTTTAAACTGACTTTCTCCTGAGTAACGTTTTATACATCTCATTTTCTTTGCGAAAACCAGAGCTGCAATATCTAGGCTTGTTTTTTTTTTTTTAAGCACATGTAATATTGGGATTTTAATAAAAATAAAAATTTGTGAAATTGGATGACATTTAAAGGTTGATTGTGGCTCCTTGATTATGGCTATAATAGCACACTATTTTAAAAAGGTATATTTATATTTATATATTCTGGGTCAATTAATTAACGTATTAGTGAAGTTAAACGAGCCTATAAAGTTACATTTTCTCTGTGATCTAGATTTGCTGTTCAGTTTCTGTTGCACGCTACTGTTTGTTCTGAGTGGAAATGTTGAAATGAGGCTTATTGGGTGATTTTTTTTTTTTTTTTTTTCCTCTTTTGTCACTTTGTTGTATACAAACCTGGATTAAAAATAAAATAATGGGTAATGTTTGCTTGTGAGTTTTTTTTTTTTTTTTTTTTTTTTTCTCTCCACTTATGTTCATGGCTTCAGTCGCCTCAGCATGAGAAGCTTTAAAATATCCAGATATTGATGGTTAAATAATCTTAAATTAACCAGTATTCTAAATAGTTTATGCCCTTTTTTAATAAAAGATTCTATGCAATTTAATAGTACTGATTCAACAAATATTTCTGACACACAAGATTATAAGAATAATTTGATTAGGTTATACTGTAGGCTGCTATAGGCTGTGGGTTACTGGGTTAACCCTACAGTATATGTGGAAAATAAATAATTTTTACTATAAGGTACAGTACATGTGACACATAGCTTGAACTTACCTATGATACATTGGCATATGTTGTCTTAATACATTGGCCTCCAACATCTGGTAACATAAAAAAAAAAACCTACTGTACTCTTTTGCAGGTTCGGGCTTTATCACCTACTGTACATATTTTCTTCTACAGTGTTTCAACAAAAGGGGCAAGTTGCATTATTTGTTTCTGGAAGCAACAGTTCTGAGAAAGTGGTTAGTTTTCATGTCCCTTGCGTGTTGCTCATTGTTTATGTAAAGGAAACTCGAGCACACAGTTAAAACTGTACTGTACATGGGTTAATTAACCAGGCAATACACGCTCTTCTCTGAGTTTCTATTTCCATGTAATGCACTAAATATACTCCCTGTACACTTTAACAGGAACACCTGTACACCTGCCTATTTATAGCCAAGTGTCTAGAGATTACACAGGATGGAGAAAAAAACATCCTGTGTGCAGAGGGTCTGGAGACTTAAACACCATGTTAATGATGGCCTTGCTCAAGGGCCCGACAGTGACTGGTTTAAACCACCAACCTTCTGACCCAGGGCCTTAACCCCAAGACTATCCAACTGATCCAACTATTTAGGATTATTATTATTATTTATTTATTTATTTAGGCAAGGGCCAATGAAAATTGGAAATCCTGGGAAAGACCATTTCCAGGAAACTTGCCTCCATTACACTGATTCAGTGAATGCACCGAGTGGTGATGGTTCTTTTGGTGTAATTTATGGTGAATAATAAAAAGCTGCCTAACTGGACTAGTGAGAGGAAAGTATTTCCTGAAGTAACAGAGTAATTACATGTGTTCTGTATGACTTGCTTTATTTTATCAGCCAGAAGATCAATGATAAATGCCACCTCTGTCAATACAAAATCAGATAAACTTCCTTATCACCAGATCATTAAAATTACACGGCTGCATAATATTCTAAGCGTCCTTACAATGTGCACAAGTTCTCCTACAATATTGTTTAACAAGCTATACACTTAACATCTAAAATTCATTCATAACTGAAAAACATTAAGTTAAATGGGTTAAATATTAATTTGTGATACCTAATATCCAGATAGCTTAACATTTAAGCTACAGTATGTAACATTTTTTTTAACACGCCCAAATTTATCTTGACGTGGAGAGGTACTGTCAAAAGCTCCTGTGACTTAGACTTGTCAAACAGCCTGGCAACAATGGAGGCTTCAGATGTTACTGTACCGTAGCTCACTTGCTAGCTTACAAGCTCCCATTTTCAAGGTTATCTGAGAAACAAAAAGGAAGAGGTTCGGAGCAAAGTGTAAAGAAATCGAGAAAATTTGACTTGAATCAAAATTTTATGTCGGCACCAAAAAGCAAGAACGAAACCACTTTCCCGAATTGTATAAGTAGAGGTTCCAGGCCTGCTAGTTATTTCTTTGCTGATGTTTACAAGGCGGCACGGTAGCTTAGCAGTTAGCACTCTCGCCTTGCATGTCCAAGTTCGATGAAGTTTACATGTTCTCCCTGTGCTAGTGGGTTTCCTCTGGTTTCCTCCCACTGTTCAAAGACATGTAGATTAGGCTAATTGGCGTTCCCAAATTGCTTGTAGTGTTCCCACAACAGTCATAGAATGATAATTGGCATTTGCATTCATAGGTTCTAGTTGGACTACAGAGGTTCCTAGATGGATAGATGTTTACAAACTGTACAGTGGAACCTCCCCATTTTATCTGAGTTTGGGCCAGCACTGTGGATTACCTGGGTCCAGTGGCTGAAATTGGGCATTGGCAGGGAATCAAACCAGACTGGTGAGAAGCCTACCACTGAGCCACCAATGCACTCTTAGGCTTTTGTAATGTTATTTAGTACTTATAGTATATTTTGAGGAAGTTATTAGAAATGTATATGCATACAGGCCCAGGTGAATTTTTTTGTCCAATTTTCACTGTCCAGTTCGGGTGAGTTTGTGCCAAGTGATAGGATCAAATGTTTGACAGCCGTGAAACCCTAAGGCGCTATAATGATCATCATGGAAGTAAAGTGTGATAATTTGATTCATCATATCTTTCCTTGTAGTTCAAAACAACTTGTTTATCTTTCTTGCTCTCCACACAATGAGCCATTTCCCATTGAACTGTCAAACACTCCAATTTTGTGTAACGTCTAGAGACAGTTGTGCATGAAAATCCCAGAAGAACAGCTGTTTTTAAAAATACTTAAACCAGCCCATCTGGTACTAACAACCATGTCACGACCAAAGTCACAGAAACACATTTTCCTTTCTCCATTCTGGTGTTTGATGTGAATTTTAACTGAAGCTTGTGACCTCTGTGTGTAATTGTGTGTGTTATGCTGTTAACACATTTTTAGATAGGCTTTTTTTAGATACCTGCATACAGTAAATGAGCATGTGTTCCTATTTAAGTAGATGGTGAGTGTATTGTATTTGGGTAAGTTGGTGTACTGAGTTCAGTTTAGCACTCCTTTGTGTATATAATTTTTTATAATTATCACAGGTCTGGGGCAGCCAGTGGCCTTGCATCTACAAGGTCCGGGCTCGATTCCTGGCCAGGCTCGACTCGAGTCTCTGTGTGCATGGAGTTTGCATGTTCTCCCCGTGCTTGGTGGGTTTCCTCCAGGTACTCCGGTTTCCTCCCAAAGACCTGCAAATTAGGCTACTTGGTGTTCCCAAATTGCCCATAGTGTGTGAGTGACTGTACTGTATGTGTGTACCCTGCAAATACAAGATAAAGCCATATAGATGATGAGTGAGTGACAATCACAGGCCTGATATTAATGTTCATTGACTGACCTGTATTATTGTTTAAATAAAAAAAAGTTACAAATTAAAACTTAATACAGCAGGTGTGAATGTAACAAAGTGTATCATTATACGCCTACTGATCTTCAGAAAAACTGACTCAACTGAAAATGAGAGGTATCATGTTTTTAGGGTATAAAGTTTCTCTAAGCTATTTCCTTTGATTTCCAGTTTAGACTTCTGTTATAACTTTATCTGAGATTATCTTTATAACCTGGGAAATATGAAGAAGAACCTAAATCTAGTAACACTGTCGCACCAAACAATTATAATAAAAAACCTAGCAAAAGAGATGTGGAGGGTAGAACTGCAATTTATGTACTTTTGTGTACTGCAAAAAAGCATGAATTACTGTATATTAAAGGGATTTACTAGGTATTGGTTGCTCATGTTTTCAAAGGCCGGCTAGGATTAATGTATATGTCTCTGTGTGAGATTCATATAGCCACTTCAGTGACCTTTTACCCTTTTACCTTTCAGAATTTCACCATGGAAAGTACCAGAATTTTTAGCGTCAGTCTAACTGACAGTGCTTGTGTAAGCGAGGGGGATTTCTATCGGTTAGAATGATTGAAAGGCAAGAACACATAGCTAGAGGTTTTTTTTTAGAGTGCCTACAGTTGAAATTTCTCAACAGAGCAAATAAAAACAATCAATTAAAACAAATATTTCACAATGTGTTCTGACCTGGCAACACGGTGGTTTAGCGGTTAGGACTGTGGCCTTGCACCTCAAGGTTCTGGGTTTGATTTCCACCTTGCGGCTGTGTGCATGGAGTTTGCAAGTTCCCCCTGTGCTTGGTGGGTTTCCTCCAGGTGTTTCGTTTTCCTCCCACAGTCCAAAGACATGCAGATTAAGCTAATTGACGCTCCCAAAGTGTGACTGAACATGTGTGTATGCGTACCCTGCAATGGATTGGCACCCTGTCCAGAGTGTACCCCGCCTCGTGCCCTAAGTCTCCTGGGACAGGCTTCAGGGCCTCCACGACCCTGTGTACAAGATAAAACGATGAGTGTGTAAGTGGGGGTGAGCGTTCTGACCTGAAAGACGCAGACTACACCTTAAAATGACCATAATGTTCAAATGATTTCGAAATTAAAAGGAAACATTTCTGTAAACTATTCACTTAAAAATCAAAAATAAAACTTACCTGAAAAAAAGGATTGTGGAAGTAAGTCAATTAGATCTCAAGACATTGACTTTACCAGTTCTTTAAGCCTTACTTCTCACTGGCCTCATTTGAAATATTGTGGGGTTTTCCAGCAGTGGTTTGGTGCAGAGTCTGAAAAGAAAATGTACATCTGTCTGCAACCTGAGCTTTACTAGCTGCTGCCAAAAGCAGTTAGGAGCTCAAAGGCTTGAAAAGTAAACTTAAACAGTTTTTAGTAATAGACAAAAAGCAATACAGTTATCACATGAGGACAACCAGGGAAGCATTCTGGGTCAAGAGAGGATACTTTTATGTGAAATAAGATTGATTTAAAGGTTTACACGCTACCTGGAATACCTTTGTAAGAGGTTAAATAAATACTATAAGCTAATGAATCAAATTCGATTCTATATTCCAATATTAATTCTTTGTATGCCATGTGAGAAATATGAGAATTAGAGATGCTGAACATCATGTGGTGCACTAATGCTTTTTAAATTATTCCCAGGCAGGGGAATGTTAGACTGTGGGTTGGTTATTAAAGACAGGGGCTCTTCATGCCAATGATGATGTCAGAGTGGTTTTACTTGTGTATGAGAATAAGAGATGGTGAATGCGTGGCTCTAGTTTCTCTGCTTTTTTTTCCCTGGGAAAGTCTTCTGCCCATGTTGGCTGAAAGCCCTACAGTACCTATGTTAAATCGGTTATTAACCCAACTGTTATACCTTGAATCCATCTGTAGTCCAACTAGGGACCATAGAGGACTGTGGTGACTATTGTATTGATTCCAATGTTAACAACTGTTGTAGGACCTCTGGTCAACATTGTTCACACACTTGTTCACACACTACAGGCAATTTGGGAACACCAGTTAGCCTAATCTGCATGTCTTTGGACTGTGGGAGAAAAATGGAGTCAAGGCGGGAATCAAGTCCGGATCCTGGAGGTGCAAGGCCACGGTGCTGACCACTAAGCCACTATGCCACCTACACCTTGATTATATATTTCATGGTAACTATATACTGTAAGTATACTTTGATACTCAAATTCATGATGTCACAAACACAACAAATCAGTGTATGCTGTTTTAGAAAAACAATCAACATTAAAATAGTGGTAGGATTAGGCTTGATGAAAAGCAAAGTTAATTGTCTTCTTATCGCATCACCTTCTAAAGTATCTGAAGATGTTGTTCAGGACCAAAATCAGCTGTGTTCCTCCACTTAAGGGGTAATGGACATACATTTGGGGATGACTATGTACAAATGTAGGGAGGTTAGACGATTCCAGAGAGGTGTGAAAGAGGCCATCCATGTAGGAGTGGAAAATCGGTACAGAACAAGAGAAACTCTGCGGTACAGAACAAGAGAAACTCTGTCTCTTGTTTTTCATGCTACACTTTCCTCCATCCCTCTCTTCACAGGTCCACCAGGAAAGCCACATATTGACCCTGGATGATACAAATACATATGAGGAATCTTACCAACTTCCCTCAGACTAAAGAAGCTACTTGGATGAGTCATGAAACGTATCTACCTAACCAAAAAGAAGTCCAGGTATAGTTATGTCAGATCACATGACTACATTATCTTCCAGATAGCCTCACCTTAATGACTAAGAATCTTCACAGCCACCTTCTGAAGTGTTTCATTTGTGTAATATTACAGGAATTTGCAAGTGATTACAGTACATTCTTTCTAATAATTAAGAAACAACACGTCATAGTTTTTATCCATGTCTGGTTAGTTCCTGTTATCAATTATTTATAGCAGCTAAATCAGTCATTCCACTTACCAGCCTCGTTTTTCTCTCTTATGATATAAATCAGAAAAAATGCAGCTTGTCAAGTTATTAAGAAACAAGGAAGCAAAATGCTAAGACGCGTCCATAAACACTAATTAAACCTCTCCTTACAAAAGCTTATCCATATCAATAGTCTTGCGTTTTTCCTTGTTAAATAACAGCATGTCTTTAATCTGTTTGTTATTTGCCTTTGACTACAGTATGTAAAATGTCCACAGTGTAAGTTCGGTTTTGAACGATCCGATTCGGGAATCGACAGCGCTGAAGACTTGATCTAAACCTCACAAACACAAATATGACCTGACTGGCAATATACACTATCTAGACAAAAGTAATTGTTCAAACCTGTAATTGTTTCAATCGGACCCCTTATCCCCAGCGAAGCGCAATCTTAATGCTTCAGCATACCAAGACATCTTGCACAATGCTTCTAATGAACTGGAATGGAGATTGTGAGTCAGGCCTTCTCGTCCAACATCAACGCCTGACCTCAGAAAGGCTCTACCGAAACACGCCAAAATCTTGTGGAAAGACTTCCAAGAAGAGTGGATGCCTGCAAAAGGGGATCATCTCCATACTGAATTACTGTACATGCATTTGGACACAATATCATTGCAGTTTTGGCCAAATACTGTACTTTTGTCTATATACTTGTAGTGTAGGTTGGTTTATTCCTATTAGCAAAAAAATGGCCACAGTCTGAGATTTTTTTTAAATACAGTAATAATTTAAAGAAATTTGTAAAAATTTTGTAACCTAAGATTGACTGATTACCACAAAGAAGTGATTCTTCACATCTTAGCGCTGTTTTCAGGGGATCAATCAGTGTTTAATCTGAAGTTTAGGCTTCAGCTCTTCAATAAGCATTTCACTGTAATGCCTGTTGATTGTTGAACCTTTTTCTTGATAATGTTCCAATACTGGCCCTTGAGAATCCCAGAAAACTGCAAGCATCAATTTTTCAGCTGATGGTTGACTTTGGAACTTTTACTTGGTTGGCGATTGAGATTGTTCCAAAGGCTGCAGCTTAGACTCGTTGTGATAAATCCATGTTTTGTCACCAGGTACACCCTCAGACCACAGAAAAACCGAATCACTACATGCTGCTTTTCTTTCATACAAATCAAGTGTGACGTCCAGTTTTGCTCGCACCACAGTTACAAATAAACTGAAGTAACACCTTAACAACTGCACAGCACCGACTGAGGAGACAGCAGCTTTGAACGGAGTGCGACCAACAGAAGTTATAACTGGAGTGTTGATAATTTTTTCATATATATTTGGGAGTCTGTTCATTGCAGACAGGATGCTATGGAAGGATCCTGTATGACTGGTTCACTGAAGTGATGACCCTAAAGAAAAAAAGCTGTTTCTTATAATAATAATAATAATAATAATAATAATAATAATAATTATTATTATTATTATTATTATTATTATTATGTTGTATTTATGTATTTATTTATTTACCTAAGATATGTACATAGGTTGTCATGCACTCTATCTACACTACATGGCCATAAGTATGTGGACACCTGAACACCACAGTGAACTGTTCTTTTAAAAAAATCTCACTCCTCATTCATTCCAAGTTTGCTGATATAATACTCTAACTCTTCTGAGAAGGATTTACACTAGATTTTGGAGCATGGCTGTAGGGATTTTTGACCATTCAGCCAAAAGAGTATTACTGACAGTATACCAATTTATCCCAAAGGTGTTTTAATAAGGATGAGGTCAGGGCTCTGTGCAGACCACTTGAGTTATTCCGCTCCGAGCTTGACAAACCATACTTCTTCGTGCACATGAGTTTCGTCATGATAGAACGGGTTTGAGCTTCACCTCTTGACACCTTAATGCAACAAAGACATTCTGGAGAGTTATGTGCTTTCAGTGTTGTGCCAACAGTTTAAAGACGACATACAAAGGAGTGAGATGGTCAGCTGTCCACAAACATTTAGGTATAGGTAATGTTTGAGTGAGCGTTTTTGGGGAAATAAGAGAAACGATTTCCAAAAAGCTACGAGCTTATTTTAAATAGACTTGGGTTTACTTGTGTGAGCATCTGTCATTTACAGGAAAAGAGTTTGTAGAAATAGTTAAAAGTTAAAGCTAAAAATAAGCTGATCAGCTTTAATGTAATCAGTGATATTATTATTTCAGTTTGAAGCACACGCACACGTCTGCAACTCTTTGTCTAGTTTATTAATACAAAGAAATCACATTTTGTTTAGTTGAGTATCTTACGCCTTGTTTACGCTAAGTTATACTTCTTTCGTCATCTGTTTAGTAATCAGAGTGTATCGATCAGTATTTTTCAGATAAGAAATTTTAAAAAATCATAAAAGTAGATAAAGATAAAGTTTTTAAACTGTTATTTTAGGGTGTAAATATGAACTAATCCCAGTAAAAATATTCAGTTTAGCTTTTCCAATTAATATCTATTGGTGCAGGTGTTTGTTCAAATTGAGCAAGTGGTTTATTGGTAGTTTATTATAAGTAGATTATTAAATCTGGCGCATAACTCTTTATAACTTCGCTTTTACACAACATTTTGATTTCACTTACAGACAGACAGACAGAAAGACATACAGACAGAAAGACATACATACAGGAGGACAGATAGACAGAAAGACATACACACATACAGAAAGACAGACAGACAGGAAGACAAACTTACAGAAAGACATGTTTTCTGTAAGTTTTCTTTAAGAGACTGGTTTCATGTCCTACAATGTATGAAGCGTAAAGATATCATAGAAAGAGCGAGTTCTGACCAACATTCATACATTAAATACTGTGGTGTATAGAGCCACCTAGTGGACACTAGTGAGCGTTACACTCCTTGAAAGTCCGAGCGCCACCTAGGTTGCTAAGAGGAATAAATCTCAACCGTGATTGGTTGTCTTTAGATTCCTCAGCCAATAGAATTCGCGGTTGGATGGATGTGCAAGTCTGTAAAGCGTCTGGATACCCGGGTTTAAAAAAAAATCGTTAACAAGTTGATAAGCGAAACTAGCTAAACGATTTTTCTAAAAGTAAAATGTTTGGCCTTATTGTAGCACAGATGTGCATTTCCGGTTGTGATCGTTTATAAGGAAATCTCAGTGCAGCCAGGACAAAGTTGGATCATGTCAAAATTCAACTTCTCTTTCAGAAGAAGCGAGAGAAAGGCATTCGTGAGTTTCAGACAAATCTTTCTTTTTAGATTAACTAACTATCTAACTAACTAGCTAATTATTATATGATTAATTAAGCGGTGTTATTGGTGTCTTTTTTGTTGTTTCTGAAGTCTGCGGAGTTGTTAGCTCATTTATACAGCCATGCTATGCTAGCTATCCTTTATAATCAATGGTAAAATACAGTGACAAAAAAAAAAAAAGGACATCCAGCATGCAAAAAGCAGATATAAACTTCAGATATGTGTATTTTTACCTGGGAAAGTGTGTGTGTGTGTGTGTGTGTGTGTGTTAGAGGAAAGCTTTAAATCTGTGTCTCTAAGCTCCAGTTCATTACTCTTTAATGCACTCTATTCCAGGTGGAAGATAAACACTAAATGTGTCGCCCTTAGCAACAAGGACAACTACTTACACCACCTTTATTTTTATCTCAATTTATGTAACGCGCTATTTTTATGTAACCAAGCCACACCAAACCATTGAGGTTTCATTCAGCATAGGTGCATTTTTACTGTAAGAGACAGAATCAAAAAAGAAAAATCCGGAAATCACATTGTATGCTTTTTGAACAATTTATTTGTAAATTACTGTGTCAAATAAGTATTTGATCACTTGCTTATCAGCCATATTTCTGACTCTCAAAGACCAGTTATTTTGCTTTTAAATAGTCCATATGCTTCTTATGGAGCCACTCCTTGGTTTTCCTGGCTGTGTGCTTTGGGTCAGTGTCATGTTGGAAGACCCAGCCACGAGGTTTTTGCCCAATATGTCACAATACACCGTTCATCCTCTCCTTAATAGAGTGCAGTCGTCCTGTCCCCTGTGCAGAAAAACACCCCCAGAGCATGATGCTTCCAGCCCCATGCTTTACTGTAGGTATGGTATTATTGGGATGATACTCATCATTCTTCCTTCTCCAAACACGGCGAATGGAGATTTTAAACCATGACGTCTTAGTGTATTACTGATGGTAGCCTTGGAAACGATGGTCCCAGCTCTCTTCACGGCATTGACCAGCTCCTCCCGTGTAGTTCTGGGCTGATTCTTCACCATTCTTAGCATCATTGATACCCCATGTATCTACTTAGACTTTGGCTGATTGTGGGGTGCGCAGGTGTCTTAATGACAGCTAACGACCTCAAACAGGTGCTACTAATTAAGAATAATGAGCAGAGTGTAACTGGACTATTTAAAAAATGAAGCTAAAAATTGTAGACCCGTCCACGATTTCTAAGTAGGAGAACTTGCAAAATCACAGGGTGATCAAATACTTATTGACTTCACTGTATATATATGTATGTATATATGAGGGATGTTGGGTCAAATAGAGTTGTGTTAATGGCCGAAAGGAATGTTAGATTTTGTAGGAAAGAATCAGTTTTATATATAAAGCTAAAGAGACAGCTATAGGAAGGAAACATCAGTGGGGTGGTACAGAAATATCCAAGATCTGGTTTAGTGGCAGGAGTTCGGACCTAATGAGAGCAAGTTGCAGTAGTCCAACACTGGGATGATACTGGAATGGAGAAGCACTATAGGAAAAAAGTAAAATGAGAAACATGCATAACCAATTTAGATTAGCTTTACGATGCGAGACCGAAAGCTGGTGATCCAGAAGTTGTAACAGAACAGGAGGTATAATTGTGTTTTTCTTGTAATGTTGTAATTTCAACATTTAGTTTCAATTTGAAAGCAGTTTGTAGGTTGATGGTCTTAATAGACAGTTCCTCATAGTCATTACCACACGCATTCATTCATTCATTTATTCATTCATTTATCTTTAGTAAACACTTTGTACTGGTCAGGGTTGCTGCAAGCCTTTTCTAGAAATACATGTTGGATTGAAAATGTTGCTTAAACGTTGAAACAAGCTTCATGTCATTCATAATCCACCCTCACACATGCAGTTGTGCTTCTCTGTGACTTTTGTAGAAGAACATAGCTCATGGCTTAATCCCTGCTGCCACCATTGCTCCCAAGCCTGCCGTTCCCCGCACTCCTCCCCCTCGTAGTCCCAATTCCTCGCCAGAGAGACCCAGGTACAAACATTCCTCATATGAAATTGTTGTACTTTTTTTTTTTTCCAGCTCCTTGTTCCTTGTCCATCCTGCAGTCTCGTTGTCTCTCATCCTTATTGATCTTCTTTGTCTCTGTTTGTATTTCTCTGCTTCTGTGTTATAATTAGAAAAAATAATTACACTTCATAGCTTAAACATGCATTTCATCATCATATATTTCTGATTTTGTAATAAAACAATCATTCCTGCAAACCTTATTATCTTTTTAGAATAATTCTTTATATACAGTAACAACCCTCTCTGGTCTTTATTGGGTCTTTGTAGACCCTGGGTGGATCAAATATTTGTGTGATGGTCTGGGATGTCGCTGTGAATGAATTCTGGGAAACAGAAAAAAAATATTCTGTCCATCAAATAATGTGACTAATATTAACTTCTGATGTCTTGCAGTGGAGCGAGAATACAATGTTATGTTCCTTTAGTTTTTAAATGTCACTCCTATTTAGGGTAACGGGTCACATGGCACTTACACTGGACCAACAATCACCTAAGTAGATATACCAGCCAATAATATCCCAGTATGTCCTCTTACAAGATGATTTTAATTTAAAACAAGGTTTTCAAAACAATATATGCAGGGCGTTGAAGTCAAATCCAGTGATAAAATATCTTTTGAACTAAGGTGTTAAACTGTGATTTGACATTTGCAGAGGACTTTAAGCACAGTACAGTGATGAGACTCTCATCTGCAGTAAAACATTTGAATGTTGCACACTTAAATGATTCATCAATTAATTTTAATATTACACAAACATAACTTGAGTAAATACAAAATGCAGTTTTTAAATGTTTATTTCCTTTATTAGGGTAAAAAAGCTGTCTAAACCTACCTGGCCTTATGTAGAAAAAAGTACTTTCCTCTGCTAAACTATAAATGAACTGTGATGTTTAGATAATTCACTTGCCACACCCAGGTCAGATTACTGCCAGAGCTGTTGAATCAAGAAATCACTTAAGTAAAACCAGTCTGACACAGTGAATTCTAAAAAATTTAAGAACAGATAAAAAACAAAGTAATTGACATGTATTAGTCTGGACTGGGATACCAAGCCATTTTTAAGCCTTTGGGACTTCCCAGGAGTCGCCATCCTACCAACATTCCTCCATGAGGAACAATGCCGACTCATACAGGAGCTCATAAAAGAACACAGAACAACATCAAAAGAACTGCAGGCCTCACTTGTCTCAGTTAAGATCAGTGTTCATGATTCAACAATAAGAAAGAGACTGTGCAAAAATGGCATCCATGAGTAGGGATGCACCGAAATGAAAATTCTGGGCCGAAAACGAAACCGAAATTTTTGGATGCACTTGGCCGAAAACCGAAACCGAAACCGAAAATGGCTTCATTAAAAAACATGTTTAAAATATTTTCTTTTTGTTTGTATTAAAAAAACTACAAATTAATTAAAATTATTGCAACTTTGCTGTCCTCATCTGAAACTTTGAAGTGCTTCCAAACCGCCGACGTTTGATGCGTAATGACAGCGCGAACGAGACGGGAGGATGGGAGAGGCGTGGCGACAATTTCGGCTTTTATTTTCGGCGCTTTCTTACGTTTCGGCCGAAACCGATAATGCTATTTCGGCTGAAAATTTTCGGCGGCCGAAATTTCGGTGCATCCCTATCCATGAGAGAGTTCCAAGGCGAGACCACTCTTTTACAATATCGTATTAGGGGCATTTGTTCAACATTATTCCATCATCATGTAGCCAACATTTTGCCAACAAAGTAATTCTAACGCTCAAAAAACGTAATACAAATGTTGTCCCAACGATCATTACATTGCCAGATTAACATCACAACAATGTTTAAACAACCAAAAATTCCTGCTGGATGTATTTTCCCAGGCTGCCACACAAATACATTAAGGTAGTTGTTTTTCATTGCACTCAAATGACTCTTAATTAAATGTATTACATTTTTATTTAGTTTCCAAACATGTTTTAATTAAGAATATCTATCTATCTATCTATCCATCCATCCATCCATCCATCCATCCATCCATCCATCCATCTATCTGTATACTGCACTCTCAATACATTAACTAATATATTAACTACTAATAACTGTTTATTTAAAATAAAGTGTTGCCGCTTTCGTGCATTATTTTAGGTCTGCTCTTGCGGCTGCCATACTGACGTCCTCCTTAACAGGACGAACCTTTGCCATCCCTCCACCTCGAACCAGGTCCTATTCTGAAAGCGAGTGCTCACACGCGAGCAGCCACACCGGCTTTGAGCCTTATGCCAGCACAGCACTTTATACCAGGTAAACTCCACAAACTGTTTCATTTTTTTTCCCCCAGACTGAGTTTATTGTCCAAGCAACTGTACATTAATGAAATTGTAATAACAGTAATAGTATGCTAGGTTAAACTAGGGTATTACATCGATCTAGTTAGTAAATATCCAAATATGGCTCTCCGATATCCACATATGGAGTCATTACCAGGGGAAGCAAACTATGCAAAAAAAATTTTTCTGTACTGAAATGATCTTTGTTTTTAAACTTTTTTTTTCAGTTTCTTGACAAGAAACATTATGATCATAGATCTTTCTGCTTTGTTATTTTACAAGACATAAATTCTCTAGAGCTCAAGGACACTTTACAATGAGTAAAAAACAGTCAACAAACAGACAAAAAAAAGGGGAGGCTTCAGACTTCAAACTGTGTATTTGGGTTTTCAGATATTTTGGGTATAACAAAAGTTATCATAACTTTCATAAAGGGTGAATTTGATCACTACTGGAATATGAAAAGGTCACAAATTTTGGAAAAACATTTTTTTTTTTTTTTGCTCGGTTTCTGTTTGCTCATGTTTGTATAGTTGGTTAAATTAACAGGAATTTAGTTCATCATATTGCCTATTTTGTGCTAAAAGAGAATGTCACTCTATACTGTGCAATCCTGAACCCCATATATGTTTAGTAAAAAAAAAAAAAGCAGCAAAACAAAAAAAAAATGGTTTAAGCACCAAGCGCCAATACAAAAAATGGAAAACAAAAAGGCAAATACCAGGAAATGTTTTATTTACCCTGACTTTTTTGTTTGTTGTTTTGGACACACAAACCCATCTCAATGTCAAAAAATTACGACAAAATAAATTTTCTAAATAATCTTTTAACCCGTTTACAGAATTTTTTAGATTAAAACACATTATGGATGGGAATCACCAGGGGCCACCCGATATGATATCACGTTACTTACAGTATAGCATTCAAATTTATTTGTATTGTGATTCTGTAACAGTCATGATTTTATGAATCTCCTGATGCAATATTATTATTATTTTTTTTTTAATTAGAATTCTTATATCTCAGTCCCAGTTGAGTTACACAGGAAGGGGCAGTTTATTTAGCACATTGCATGTAGCTAATGTAAGATTAGAATTTTGCTCCATTTTAAACTGCATACTGTTATACATACTGTAAATGTCATTTTTCACCCTAAGCTAGATAGAATGAAACATTTTCTCAAACATTTATTGCCAGTTGGACCATTAAGTATAATAGACATTCAATTCACCAGATTATACTAATACACATTATACTAATTATCCCTACATCAGATTACTGTAGAGCTTAATATAATACATAAAGCTTTCCAAATTCAGAGCAACACATAAGCAACAAATAAGTTGATCGCTTCACAGTTCCTTTTTGTTTCAGGGATCGATGGCCGGATTCAGTGGCAGGTCGACCTCGTCTGCCGTCTCCACGACCTAGTGATGAAGAAGAAGAAGATGATGAGGATGATGAGGATGGTGATATGGCAGAAGATGCAGAGGGAATGATAGAAGCAGATGTGCCGAGAGAAGAAAGTCCTGTTTACCAGTCTATAGAGAGACAGAGCAGAGCTCCACTGCCTCACAAGAAGGTTGTGCTACGTTTCTGTTGCTGGAAAATGTTTTTCTTATTCGCTTTTGTAAAAAGGGATACAGATTACCATTGCCAATAAGCATCCTGCAGATGGCACAGTTTATCCATTGGATCTGTGATAACATGTCCAGTTGGGTGAACTGTCAGTTCTGTGGTTCGCTTTCAAAAATAAAAAATAATCTTTTGTAAGTGTTTAACTGAATCATAGCCATGATCTAATGTTTTAGAGAGGCCCTTTAAAAGTTCTGTTATACCTTCCAAGTTACTTTTCTATAACGAATATGCTCGGTCCTACCTGTAATCGTTCGCATAAGAAAAGGTGTAACAACAAGTTTGCTAAAGCAGTCTGTGTTACTGAGTAATTTTTAATGGCATAGATTCAACACGGTGCTGAAAACATTCCTTAAAGACTACAGTCCAAATTGCCATAATAATGTCATCAAGCTAAGGCAACGTTTTGATGCCCGTTGTGAATTGTAGCCCATGTGAATTGTAGCCACAGTTTTCTGTTCTTACTGTGGCTGACAAGCGTGGTGCCCGGTGTGGTCTTCTGCTGCTCTAACCCATCTGCGTTAAGGTTTGATGTGTTGTGCATACAAATGTGCTCTTCAGCATACCGAGATTTGAGAATTTAAGGCATTGGACTACTGAAACCTGGTTTTAGACCACAATATGAGGACCTCCTTTTGCGGGCAATACAGTTTTAATTTGTCTTGGGAATGACAGATACAAGTCCTGCACAGTGGCCAGAGGGATTTTAAGCCATTCTTCTTGCAGAATAGTTGCCAGGTCACTACGTGATATTGGTAGAGGAAAACGTCCTGACTTGCTTCTCCAAAACACCCCAAAGTGGCTTAATAATATTTAGATCTGGTGACTGTGCAGGTCGTGGGAGATGTTCAACTTCATTTTCATGTTCATCAAATGACCCTGTCACCAGTCCTGCTGTGTGTATTGGTGCATTATCTTCCTGATACATGGCACTGCCTTTAGAATACAATGTTTGAACCATTGGGTCCACATGGTCCTCCAGAATGGTTCAGCAGTCTTTGGCAGTGACGCGCCCATCTATCACAAGTATTGGGCCTAGGGATAACCATGATATTGCAGCCCAAACCATCACTGATCCACCTCCATGCTTTACTCTGGGCATGCAACAGTCTGGGTGGTACGCTTCTTTGGGGCTTCTCCACACCATAACTCTCCCTGATGTGGAAAAGGCAGTGAAGGTGGACTTGTCAGAGAACAATACATGTTTCACATTGTCTACAGCCAAAGATTTTCGCCGCTGGCACCATTGAAACCGACATTTGGCATTGGCACGAGTCATCAAAGGTTTGGCTATAGCATGGCCATGTACAGTACATTGACCTTGTGGAGCTCCTGATGAACAGTTTTTGTGGAAACGGGAGAGTTGAGGTGCACATTTAATTCTGCAGTGAGTTGGGCAGCTGTGGTTTTATGTTTCTTGGATACAATCCGGGTTAGCACATCCCGGACATCCCTTTCAGACAGCTTCCTCTTGCGTCCACAGTCACTCCTGTTGGATGTGGTTTATCCTTCTTGGTGGTATGCTGACATTACCCTGCATACTAAGGCGTTTGATACTTCACAAAGACTTGCTGTCTTGGTCACAGATGCTCCAGCGAGGCACTCACCAACAATTTGTCCTCTTTTAAACTCTGATATGTCACAATCATGTTGTGTGCATTGCAATATTTTAAGCTAAACTGTGCTATTACTCTGCTAATCAAACCTTCACAGTCTGCACATTTCACCAATAATAAAAATCAATGAAAATTGGCCACCAGGCTTGTCAAATTTAGCCATAAAACCTCCAACACCAGTGTTTCAGTTTTAATGTCCATATTTAGTTTCATATATAATTATTTAGTACTTTCTTTTTCTTTTCAAGGCATCTTTTCACTTTAAACTGGATGATGACACTGACAACTCGACCTTTGAAGTCGTTTCTCCCTTAAACACTGAAGGTATGCCCTTGGTTTACGTACCTGCTCATTTAATATTTCATAATATGCACAGGAATTAATTAGAACATTTTTATACAAATGAATATAATAATCTATTTTAAAGCATGGATATTATATTTTAAAATAAAATTAATTTCTATAATATAACAACTCTAATATATATCATAATATAAATATATTTCAGATGAAACAGAGGACGAAGGAACAAACATAAAGGTAAAAGATGTCATCACAACACAATCCATCCTCTTTCTTTTTCACAAAAAATATTTTGGCAGAAACATTGATACCCCAATGATGTACAATAGTACAATAAATACATGCAGAAATAAAATTGAATCCTTAAAACTGTAATAGGCCTCCCAAATTTATGGTGTTGCATTGGACAATATAAGCTTACCCACTTGTAAAATTCCTTGTCCTTCCATTATTACACAATGCAGGCAGTAGGGAATATACAAGCAGTTAAAATAAGCTCAATCTGGGCCAAAAAAAAAGAAGTCTGGAACAGATGGAAATTTGCCAGGAGTATATGAGTTTAAAAGAAATCAGAAAGAAGGACAACAGTTACAGTACAGACGTTCATATTTCAGCTTGAGGTTGTAATGTTTAAATAAAGACTGCCTTCATAACAGCAAACTGTTTGAAAGGGTTGCACAAAAATAACTTATCCTGAGGGTAACGTGCAAATCAAGTGTCATTTCAAAAGTGTTGTGGCCACTGACCATGTACAGTACAGTATACCACTGTCATATTTAGGAGAAGAATAAGTAGTGCATGTAAGGATAAGGACAGTGTGTTAACGCTCTGAGTTACTGATTTAAAGCTTGGAGGTTCAAGTCCTAGCTCCACTTTTATGTAGAGTGTATAGCTGCACAATTAATAATAATATAATATATTTTAATCACGATCTTGATTCATACCTACACTGATCTCATTCTGAATGACGGCTATTCTCTTGCATGTATTTCCCTGTCTTCAGATCAACTGCATTTATGTGTTTACTTATTTACTTGACAACAATCCTAGATTACCATGTCAGTCACATTCCGTCATACTCTGTTACACAGAGACTTTGAGAACAGATTAAAAGCTTTTTATTTTTTCTCAGATTTTAGTGGTATCCAATTCCTCCCCGTCACTATGGGGCTTTCACATTAAGTCTACTACTACTGTTCAGTCGGAAGGGCCGAAGACTGTCACATGTTTCCTCCACACCACGTGATACCAGCCAACTGCATTCATTTTTTCGAACTGCTCACTCACGTACCATTGGAGGCGGAGTAACACACTCGGAGGACAGCGCTATCCGCTCCTTCCGCTTGCGTGAGCTCACAGACACCCCTGATTGGCTGTAGAGCCGTGATTAATGTGGGAGCACTAAGTACCTCTGTAGCTCTCTTATTCCTCCCCTCTGAGAACTCGGCCAATCAGCTCTCTCTAGACCTCCGGCTGCGAGAGGTTACAGCATCACCTGGGAATTTAACTTTTATTTTTAAAATGTAAATTTTAAAGATAAAGGTTCTGTATATTTATGTTTATTATATTCTTATTTTATATTTTACAATCCTAATTTAAATATTTTTTTTTCTATACTCAATTTCCTTTTTTTATTCCATATTCTTTATTTAAATACTCTATTTTCTTTATTGGTTTTTTAAGTCATGGACGGTCATACAAGAATTTCACTTTATATCATACTATGTATGACTGTGTATGTGACAAATAAAATTTGAATTTGATCTGAATAGAATTATATAAGAAGTATGTTAATATTGAGCAATAAAAGTTTAGAGACAGCAATAAATTCAATACTGGCTAAATGTTCAACAGCTTTTAAGGTATTCACTTTGAGGGTTCTAAAATTTGGAAAAGTCCTGTGAAGAGGGCATTTTCTTTCCTGTAAAATTAAGAATCGTGTGACAGAATCGTGATCTCAATTCCCATGGAGAAAAATCTTTATTCACGTTTTTAGCAAGAATCGTGCAGCCCTAATAGGGACGGGGGAAGAGACAAGCAGGAAGGGAATAGAGAATGCGTCAGTCATTTCTCTGCTCTAAGCAGTGGGAACAGTAGGTTATTAATATTGATGTCATCTTTGCTGACTGAGTGGTGGCCTGAAACAAGAGGCACTCACTGTCCCTCTGACTCACCAATTAGACTTCTATTAGAGCTCCAGTGGCATTAGACTTCCCCTTGTGGTGTTCGCTGCTGCCTGGACACACTGCCTTTTACAATTAACCACCCAGAGCAGGCTAATTTAAATGGAGACCAAAAGCCATTTTTATGACCGTTGTTTCTAAAATCTGACTTGATGAATGTGGGATAATTAGTTTTAATGACAAAGCATCCAGGAGATTATAAATATTCCATTTAAAATGCATCTAATGCATTACCACCTTAGAACATTTGTAACATGTGGACATGTTTATTCACAATCGTGAGACATTGCACATTATTATTATATTTTCTTTTTCTACAGAAGCCCCCTTTGGCACTACGGACAAAGTCTCCATCACATAGAAGCATGACATCTCCAGGTACTAAAACTTAACAATTTATTCTTTCCATATCTTCCATATCTAGTACAGGTCAAATGCAGCGAAAGCAACAACAGTTCCCAAATCCAAGGGATAAATCAAAACACAGGTGTAGAGGAAGGAAAGTAGGGTTCATAGACAGAAGGCGCAGAAGTACGGTATAATCTGGGGCTCATATTTTACACAAGAGGCAACAATTAGCAAGGGTTTGCAGGAAGTGCTTTATATATACAGTGTGTATATATATATATATATATATATATATATATATATATATATATATATATATATATATATATATATGTATGTGTGTTTGAACAGAAAATAAATATGACACCTGAAAAAGTTCCTAGGAGTTTATGAAAGGTTTATGCTACAAACTGTTATTACCATAGGCAGGCACAACTTACAGTGTACTTGATGTATCAAAATGTGTTTGATCAAGACACCGCTGTAAAAAGTACTGTATGGTACATTTTGTATATCATTACACATCAACTGTCTATTCACTATATGGACAAAGGTGTGTGGACACTTGACAAGTGCACCCATGTGTTCCTTCTCCAATCTGCTTTCACAAGTACACATTTCCATTGTACAGAATGTCTTTTCTATATTTTATCATTCCAGTTTGTTTTTTACTGGAATTAAGGGGCAAGAATTTGTTCCATTACCAAGTCCACACCAGCTCAATTTAACCATGAAACAGTCTTAATTTATATAAGGAGGAGAACAACAGAGTAGGAATCAAAAAATGAGAAATATGGTGTTTTTATGTAGAACCTAGGCATAAGCCTTTCATAAATAATATGAAATTTAATGTGTACACATGCAAGACAGTTAAGACATAGACAGTAATTGGAAATATTCTAATGATTAAGGATTGAGAAGGAGGCTAATGCTGTAAAAATGGGTAAATATTTTAAATGAAGTCTTAGGAAATTTTTTATATGGGTTGCTAATTTGTAAAACTGGTAGCAGTACATGTGCTAGGTAATAGATCTGTTCTGTAGTAGTTAGGTTTAGTAACCTGACCTGTCTGGTGTGTTGCTTGGGCTTCTTCAGGTTCTTCTGTGTGTTCATTAATGTTTTTACAAAGTTCTGAGATCTTCACAGAACAGCTTATACAGGTGGTCCCTGAACATTCAAATGACAAATTCTGCAGATATGAACGGACCACAATTCTACTTCTATTTTAATCATGGACATAGCTGACGTGTATTGTACAAAGAATAGACACTGCAGTGCACCAGATACCAATATTAACCATAAATTAATTATATACAATATTTTCTGTCTGTAAGTAGGTATATAAAATGTCTGGTATATTGTATGTGTGTGTGTGGGGAGGTGCGGGAGAAATAAGTCTGCCTCACCGGTTTCAGTGATTCAGTCCGGAAGCACAATGGTAGAAAATGGCTGCCCTAACAATAATTCTAATTTCGGATAATCTTGAACAAAACAGAGTTCACTGTCCATTACAGTGGAAAACAGCGCTGAGACAAAATGGCGTCTCCTCGCGATTTAAAGGTGCACAGACAACATTTCATGGTGAAATGGTTTTGCTCACATGATGTCAATGTGGGGGAATGGAGCTGATTTAGTAAAGTGGTTTGTTGTGCTTTATATTGTATATTTGTGTCAAAGGTGTACGAGACTTACTTTGTCTGACTTAAGAACAAATCAGACTTACAGTATGAACATTCCTGTTCATAAGTCAGGGTCTACAGTACCTGTACTGAGATTAATTCACACATAGGTGGACTGGTATTAACTAATTAGGTGACTTCTGAGGACCAGTTGGTTCCACTGGATTTTAGTAAGTGGTATCTGAGTATAGGGGGCTGAATACTAATGCATGCCACACTCACTTTTCATATTTTTATTTGTTAATTTTTTTACACCATTTATCATATAAAATCTCACATACATTTGTGATTGTAACATGAAAAAATGTGGAAAAGTTCAAGGATTGTTAATATTTTTGCAAGGCACTGTATTTTATGTCAAATTCTCCATTTAGCATAATATAAATAAGTGAGCACCAGTGTCTGTGACATTATACTATATAATAGTGTCTGTTTTTTTTTTTCAACTTGACCAATAAAACTCTCCTAGCAGCCTTGCTGACATAAATATTGCCTCGACATTTTTGTTAATTTTTAGAGGAAAATGCTAAGAAATTAGAGAAGATAAAAGTGGGAGTCATCATGGCCTCCTCTCATTACCTTTCATTTCAGTGTAATAATCTCCCTTGCACTGCTCCCCTTCCTCTGAGAATCCATTTTTAGAGACCATTAGAAGGGCTAATGGGAAAAAGGAAATGATCATGCTTAGGCTTGTTAAACCCTACAGCTGTGGGAAGGACTGGTATCTTACATAACCTGTATTACCATCTATCATGTTGCCAGATGTGCACAAAGGAGGCTATCACGGTTGTTAATAAAAGAAACGGAATAATAGCTTTTCAGCAGTGCACTGTCTTGTATCTTTTCAATGTAACCACCTTCTTCTTTTATTTTGGGCATTTTGTACTTTTTTTCAGCATATCACCAAAATGCCCTCTGGGTATAAAGGAGAGTATTATCTTCATTATCTGTCTATTATTTTTATACAAAAATAAGAACTGCCTAATGGCGTTTTTGGATATGAATCTTGGTTCACTGGGTCCACCATGAAGTGCTTGTTAGTGATTGTGTCTGCTCTCAGAATCAACCTATTTCTCGAACAATGGTACTAGGTGCTATTCATTGTACAGGCCTTTGCCACTTTCTGTTAGCACTACATTCTATAAAATAAAATGTTATAAGATTTGGACATATTACATACACAAACACATATTTTATACTTTTGTGGTTAGAAATTTAATTATACTAATCGTTAAGCTAAATTTCAATATTGAACTATATGGACTTTTGGTAGCCATCAACAAGCTTCTGGCAGATTTGACCACTCTTCTTGGCAGAATTGGTAGTGTTCGATTAAATCTTTTGGTTTCCTGACTTTTCAACCATGAACCTGATGAGTGCAGGTTGTGCAGAAGGATTCTGAGGAAGTCCTTCTCCTTGGTTATGCCATCCACTTTGTACTGTGCATCCGTTCCACTGCGCCAGTCCCATGATGCTACCACCATCATTGCTTAACTGTTGGTACAGTGTTTTTCGGCTTTTCTTTGCACCTAAAAGGAAATCTCTCTTCAAACCTTTACTCCAGAAGGATTTTTTTTGTTTGTGTCGAAAACATTATCCAAGCTTAAAGGTATCGATTTTGAAATTTTGGAGCAGGGGCCTCTTTTTTGGTTGGCAGTCTTTCACCCCATGGCGATATAAAACTGGCTTGACCCCTTAGTTGTTCTTGACCATATAACCCAATTTGCTCTTAGCTGAGGGTGACACTGTGGGTCTTCTTCCAGACCGTGGCAAAGAAGCTTCACCTCCCAGAAACTAGAAATAGCTGTAAGAAATATTCCTGGCGTGTATAAATCCGTTATTCTCCTTTTTAGATCTGTGTTGGTCAAGCAATGAGTACAATTTTTCTTACCCAGAAAAATTGCAGAAAGTCATTGAAACCCCAATACTCCTATGACATTTGAGGGACGAGGTGGGGTACACCCACTGGTCTTTAGTACTAATCCATTGCAGGACACTTACACTTACTCACACACTGCGCAATTTGTAAATGCCAGGAACTCTCTGCCTTGAAGGTGCAAAGCCACAGTACTTACCACTATACCTCCATGGTGCCCAGACAAATAGTGTGCACATCTTAAGCTGTTGAAAAGTTTTTTAAAAAAATATGAGATACACAGAAGCTAATGTGTTTTAAAAGAGGAACGTGTGTTTCAGTATTTACAAACATTAATAATTTACAATTTTGGTCTGTTTATATGCCATCATTTGTAATACTCTCTTTACTTCTAGAGCTTCTCTTTTCAGATGTGAATGAAGAACTGTGCACTCAGTCTCAGTTCAGCAGCCCTCTGAAGAGAAAGACCTCAGCAGTGAGTAAGAGTCCAGCAAGAGAGACTGAGAGAGAGAAAATAGGTGAGAACATGGGCAGTGTTATCAGACATCTCTAGCTGAAAAAATCCCATCTGCGTTGTTACTTTTAGAAAATTTTACCCGTTGTTATTGCCCTGCTTTAGTTTTCATGGCCTGACATTTACTTGTAGTAGAGAAAGGATATCACGAGAAGGGGAGGGCTTAGTATCCACCAAAGATGTAAAACATTCTAATATTACATTGGCAATTTTAACATTACTTACACAGGCTGCAAAGTGCCTAAAGATACAATTTGAAATCAGTTGTTTATGTAACAACCTCAGCAGCAACCTCATTTCCCCTCTCGTCTATTTCAACCACTCTGCATTCAGCATCAGCAGTATACTAATCACCGGCCTGATCATCCGTCATCATCTGCACCTGTTTCTCCATTGGTTCATTTCTTAAGTTACATGTTTCTTATGCTTGAATAATTCCTAGGTCACTCTGTTACTGAACAACCAAACCGTTTCTCAGAAACTGCTTAGGTACAGGGACTGGACTGAAAACGGGAGCTAAAAAGTCGTTCAGGAAGGCTGGAGAACTATTCCTCAAGACTACATTAAAATTTTGACTGTGCAGAATACCAGAATACAGTCATGAGAGTAAAATCTACCTTTATTGCTGTATATAATCTTAGCCAAGCACCTGCTTCATGTGCAGGTGGTGTTTGTGGATGATTGTGTGTACATAGAAAAATGCCTCTCTTTTGCAAGTTGGCAACAAGTTATCCATCGATTTTCAAGAATCTGGCATTCCACTCGCTGAATGCTCCTGGGAACGACTTCAGTGGGCTCCGAGCCTCCCAGGCTGTGATTATTATTCACATATGTACATCCTTCTTTAAAACATTTTTCACTATTCCAATGTTTTACTGCAGCTAAGAGTATCATTACCGTACTGTTCTTCCGTAAATGTCAATTGGTTTTACGCCTTCAATCAAGGCAAAATTTCATCACAAGTCCCGGTTTGATTTGAACGCCCTCCATGTTTATGGACCCGATTGTATGCGTGTGTAGCCAAATCAATGCTAATATTATGCAGTTGTGACATTTATGCTCGGAAAGCTCGCTATTGGCTTGAAACATGTATGGCTTGTGAATAGTTCAGCTCCTCTGGTAAGCTGATATCACACATTGTGTGAACCTCATGAGCACCTCAGACATTAAAGAGCGACTCACAGTTGCTTTTTTGACATGCTGTTGGTAGCAGCAACAGACACTGTTGCCACTTATTGTACTCACATTCAGCTTAACACAAAGACCAGTAGTCAAGGCAATGCATTTTTGTGGGCAAGTACCAGTGAGGAGAAAGCTTTTTATATCATTTTAAGGGTTAAATAGGGCATCTTCAGTAGAAAATATTCTAATAATAAAGTTGTATATCATGATATTATTATAATGTATTATTGTTTACAAGTGACAATATTGTATTTTTAAATTTGCTTTTAAGAACAAGCTGATTATTATAAATTTAACTGAAGAATGAGTTCATGAATATATTGTACCATATACACTGCCTGCCAAAAAAAAAAAAAAAAAAGTTGCTTCCTGGATTTATCTAAGCAAAAAGAGGCCCTTAATTTTTAATGTTTCAGCTGGCAATAAGTTATTTAACCCAAACCGATGTAGTGAGCAGCTTTTTATTTTAACAACTAAGGAACTAAAATTGCTAAAGTTGGGTTAAAAACAATAAAACACATTATTAAAACCTTGAAGGATAGTGGTGAACCATCATCTTTGAGGAAGAAATATAGGGTTGGAAAAACATCCTATGAGTTTGATGAGAAATCACTTAAATGCTTAAGTTTAAATGTCAACTCATAAAAAACAACAATAACAGTAGAAGTCACATCTATGTTTGGTAGTGAAATGCAAAATCAAGATGCAAACTCAAGGGTTGGGACTAAACCGCTGTGTTTTCTTAAGGAAAACACTTATGAGGACAATCAAAGAAAAACGATTAAATTTTTATTAAAAGTATATGAATGCTAGATTAAAAAAAAAAAATGTTGTTACTAAATACTATACAAACATTTTTTTCAAATCTTAACCAAATATTTAATATTATAACATGCATTGTAGTAGATACAGTATAACACATAAACATTGAGAACTGACTGTTCCATTGCTCGGTGTATACTGTATATTCTACCCTTGTCAGGTGCCAGCGTATTAAGATTAAGACCTGGTAATTGATTTATCAGTGTACTGTATATTTCACTTTAGCTTAAAAATCCTAAAGTACCAAAACAGGATATTTTATTGTTAAGTCCAAACAATAGACAGAGTTAAACACTTATGATTTATTCCGAATTTAAATACTATAACTGAGCTTGCATTCCTAAGGTTGTTATCTACTGATTAATTGTTTTAGTAAGTAGTTTTAGCAATCTCCATACTTGTTTTCTTTTCTTGATGCAAGACAATAATTTGACCATTCTGAAACAAAGTCGCAAAGTAAAACATAAAAGGCTACAATAGTTTGTAGTTTGCTTCACTCTGTAATAATATGTTGTGTTATGCTGGGAAATGTCATTTTCTGGTTTTATACTCTCAATAGCTTAAAGCCATAAAACATTCATCCAAAATCATTATGTCTGTAGGGAACCAAAGCAAATCTGTCTGGGTTCTTAGCTTTATTTCACACTCAAAATCCACCCCCCTGAAAAACAATACAGCCTTGTGTTTCCTGTTCATTCGAATGAAGAGATAACATGAATTTACTCCTAATGGGTTGGAGTTTTACAATGCCCTTCATGAGATGCCCACATCCATGCTGTGCTGTGTTGCTTTATGTTATGCAGAGATGAATGAGTCATATCAGTATGCGGCAGAGTTTCAGCAGGAGTTGTTGAAAGAGCTGAGAGAGCTTCGGGAACGAAATCACACTCTGACTGCACAGAAAGATGCGCTGGAGAGGACATGCTCAGAAAAGGACCAGCAGATCCAGCAGATACAACAGCAACAATTACACTCATCCAGAGAGAGAAGACACTCCACTGGTAAGTAGTACTGTACGTACACAGGCCCATGCACAGACGCCTGACTATACAGCTGATTCAGAAACTTTTACATACATTTTGTTAGTATTTGGTAGTGTTGGCTTTTACACTGATCAGCCATAGGATTATGGCCAGTCTCCTAATATTGAGTAGGTCTCCCTTACTTTTGGAACCAGCAAGCCTGGTTGTCCTGACCATTGCAGTCTGGGAGTTCCTCTGACCCAGTTGTCTAGCCATTACAATTTACAGTACCTACATTTGCAATATAGGTGGGATATATACAGTATGGCAGCAAATGAACCAATTTTTCCTGAAGTTGATATGTGGAAGCAGAAAAAATTAGCAAGCATAAGGATTTGACTGACTTTAACAAGGGCCAAAATGTAATGGCTAGAGGACTGAACTACAAGTCTTGTTAAATTTTCCCAGTCTGCAGTAATAAGGACATACCAGAGGTAATCCATGGACAGGAAACTAGTGACCTGGCGACAGGGTCATGGGTGGGCTTAACTTACTTGCACATGGGGAGCGAAGGCTTTGTCATCATTGCTCCAGTTGCATTTTATGCACTCTGTTCTCTTTAAGTCGGCTTTTCGTCCCAACTTCAGGGGTATGCTTAGGATCATAATGCTGCTGAAAGACCCAGTCAAGGCCGATGTGAAGGCTGAGGTTTTGCTTTACTGTAGTATTTCTGGGTAACCCTCCTGCTTTGTGATGCCTCATGATTTTCCAAAGTGTGCCAGTCTATTTTCCATTAAACACCACCACAACATTATGCTACCACCACCATGCTTCACAGTTGAGATGATGTGCCTTCAAAAGACTGATTTTTTTTTATTTTTTACAGGTGATCTACAAATAGTCTTGAATTTATGTAAAGTTTGTTAATGACTTAAGTATTTGTTGATTTATTTAAATAATTTTAAGGTGAAATACATACTGGCAAACATCTACTTAATGAGATCTTTTGTGCCCTTATTTGCTGTCAGCTTACATCAGTTTTGAATACAAAATTTTACTAGTTGCTAGTACATTTACTAGTTAATATCGCAGTTAAATTCACACTCACTATATATATGTAAATAATAGCAATGTGATTTTTAAAAAATTAAATACTTTTTTTAGATAAAAAAAATTAAAAGTATTTCTCGCATGACAACCTTTCAGGCCATGGTTGTATATATACTTTTCAAATGGTGGATAATATATCTTCTGGATGGTCATTATTGTTTGGAAATTGCTGTTTAAATAAGACAAGTGTTTTATATTTTTATGTGTTGTTGTTTTTGTACATTTCTTTAACCAAATAAAACACAAATACACCTTTCGAAAATAAGTTGGATTTTTTTGTGCACATCTTTTTAGGCGAGAGCCCTGAATTGCTGAGTTTGAGGCAGCAGGCGCAGGAGCTGGTGGATGAAAACGACGGATTGAAGATGACAGTGCATCGGCTAAATGTGGAGCTGAGCCGATATCAAGCCCGATTTAGACCACTCACCAGAGATGAGGTACAACATCAAGTAAAACAGTATGATAAAATAACTATGATTATTGCACAATGTGTTGCTATTGTATTACAGAACAACAACTTTTAGTTTATATGAATTAAATTTTTCATATCAGTTAATTATTATTATTTTTTTTAAGTTTTATAGTCTAACATTCTGGAATTATTTGAATGTGGTTTATCTAGTAAAATCTGTTCTAAAAACCTTACAGAGTCACTGGATAATAAGGTGCCACTTGTGTGCTTGTTAATCAGAGGCTAGTTTTAGCTGCCCACAATTGAGCTGGTGTACACTGGGACATGCTGATAAGGGGAAATATCACCCAAAAAATGCTGGAGAGCAGCGAATACTCTTACTTATTAAATCCATCCACCAGCAATTTTATGCGTACTGCAGACTATGCCGTAAGGGGGAAAACACATACTGTAACATAGCTGTAGACATACATGCACAAATATATTTTATTATATTACATGTGCATTATTTTAAAATATTTAGTTTTTAGTATATTTAGGTCTTAAATGCAAATAATATTTGTGGGATTTTTTCCCCCTTACATATATGTACTGTATGTATATAGATTTAAAATGATTTTAAACAGTTACCATTTAACCTTACAAATAGACATAAAATTGTGGCATTATATAGATAAGTTAATTGACTTTTTCATATTATTCGTAAAAAGAATAAGTTTTGTGTAATATATTTTTTAAATGAGGGAAAGAGTTTATCCTTACCCTATACTGTAATTTGTAGCAGAAATGTTATATACTGTATACACTCAATGGTTATTATAATCGGAACATCTCAGTCATGACATTAAATAAACTTACAAGTAAAATTCGAAAAATTAGAATATCCGGCAAAAGTTAATTTATTTCAATAATGCATCTTAAAAGGTGAAACTAATACATAAGATAGATTAATTACATGCAAAGCAAGATAGTTCAAGCTGTGATTCGTCATAATTGAGATAATTATGGCATACAGTTTATGAAAACCCCAAATTCACAATCTCAGAACATTAGAATATTACATGCAATCGATAAAACAAGGATTATACATAGAACCTATGGGACCTCTGAAAAATTTAGGTATGCATATTCGATTCAATTCAATTTCATTTGTATAGCGCTTTTAGCAATTGTCATTGCCGCAAAGCAGCTTTACACAATCAAAAGAATTATTTAAGTTTGTAGATGTACATGCATATGTACTCAGTACTTGGTTTGGGCCCCTTTTACAGCAATTACTGTAAAGCTATCAGCTTGTGGCACTGCTGAGGTGTTGTGGAAGACCAGGATGCTTCAATAGCGGCCTTCAGCTCTTCTGCATTGTTCGGTCTCATGTCTCTCATCTTTCTCTTGGCAATGCCCCATAAATTCTCTATGGGGTTCAGGTCAGGCGAGTTTGCTGGCCAATTAAGGACAGTAATCTCACGGTCGAGTCCTGCTGGAAAATAAAGTCAGCATTCCCATAAAGCTTGTCTGCGGAAGAAAGCATGAAGTGCTCAAAAATCTCCTGGTAGACACCTGCGTTGACCCTAGACTTAATGAAAAACAGTGAACCAACACCAGCGGAAGACATGGACTGTGGAAACTTTACACTGGACTTCAAGCATCATGCAGTGTGTGCCTCTCTATTTTTCACCAGATTCTGGGTCCTTTGTTTCCAAATGAGATGCAAAAGTTGCTCTCATCAGAAAAGAGGACTTTGGACCACTGAGCAACAGACCAGTTCTTTTTTTCTTTAGCCCAGGTAAGACACTTCTGACATTGTTTGTTATTCAGGAGTGGCTTGACAAGAGGAATACGACATGTGAAGCCCATGTCCAGGATCCGTCTGTGTGTGGTGGCTCTTGATGCACTGACTCCAGCCTCAGTCCACTCCTTGTGAAAGTCCCCAACACTTTTTAATGTCCTTTTTCTGACAATCCTCTCCAGGCTGCGGTCATCCCTGCTGCTTGTGCAACTTTTCCTTCACACCTTTCCCTTCCATATAACTTTCTATTAATGTGCTTTGATACGCAACTTCTGGAACATTTTTTCCTTTTGAGGCTTTCTGTCATTATGGAGGATGCCAATGATGGTTTTAAGCCATAATCATCTTAATTATGACAAATTACAGCTTGAACTATCTTGCTTTGCATGTAATGAGTCTATCTCATATATTAGTTTCACCTTTTAAGTTGCATTACTAAAATAAATTAACTTTTGCACGATATTCTAATTTTTCTAGTTTCAGCTGTAGTGGAAGCAGTGCAATGCATTACATTATGCAGATAGATGACAAACCAATATAAGGGAACAAACAGGAAAAATGTGATGTAAATTTGATCATGATATGGTTGTTGGTGCCAGATTTGTTGACGTGGGTATTGCAAAAACCTTAGAACTCCCCCTGGGATTTTCACAACATTCTAAATGGTGTGGAAAAAGAAATAAAGTGAGCACAGTTCTGCAAACCTTGTTGATGAGAGAAGTAAGTGAAGTCTGGCGAGACTGGGTTGAGCTGATAGAAAACTATGATAATTAAAATAATGACTTTCGAAACAATACGGTTGGTTTGTGTCACATGGCTTGGATAAAAAATGTGATAGATTTCAGTTGTCCCTGACTGGTAGTTGTAGCCTTTTGGAATGGGCCAAATTAGGGAGAAAAAAAAATAATAATCATAAAAATCATACATTTTAATTAATTTCATTAAATTAATGAAAGCCTCGATTTTTATTTCTAAACAAGCATATTAAATCATTTGCTTCTACCACACATGATTCTGGCTGCCTGCCAGTGTGTGAATAGAGACACATATTAGAGGATGCTAACTGTAGGATTATACAGGAACTGTGATGCTTCATCATCTCAATTACAAGGATAAAGTGCTATGCAAAAGCCATGAACCATCCTTATTTCTTCATATTTTGCTCACAGAGACCCAGATGTTCTTGTATTTTTAATGGAGTCTTGAGGAATAGTTGTCTAGGCTTCCTGAGAATTTTCAGGTTCAGAAGTCAGAAGTTTCAGTTTCAGGAGAATGTTGTTTTGTTCCCATTTTTTTTTGTTAGTTAAGCCACACAGTGACATATTAATCATTCTCTTATGAAAAAAAAAACAAAACACCTAACTTAAAACATGAACAAGTGAGAAACAGGTGCCGATTATAACAGATGATGAGGTTGTTGATTAGTATACTGGTGATGCTCAATGCTGAATGGAAGGAACAGACGAGATGAGGTTGCAGTTGAAGTTCTTGCAGATGAGTTTTAAAATTGGATCTTCATGCACTTTGTAGCCTGTCTCAGTGAAATACATGTTTACTTACATGTTTATTTCTTTAATTTAATACATGATTTCACTTAATATAACATGAAGGAATTAGGGATGGTACGAGAGAAATAAATAAATATACATGGTCATTGTGTGTTGTTATACCTATATTATCGCATTATTGCACAAAAGAATCACTAAATGCAATTTTCTCTCATTTCTATTATTTACTGGAAGAATATCTGATTTAATACCTTTTCTTATCTAAAAATGATCTTAATGTGCCATGTTCTAAGTTGTTTAAGTTATCAGGTTGTACAGTAAATATCAGTAAATGAAGGCTGAAATTCTGATATACAGTCTCATATTGATTTGAATCCCAGATGTTTCCAGTGTATACTGTAGCAAAAAATTGTTTAGTTGGCCCTGTCATTCCAATACATTTAGATGGAATTGTATAACCTACAGTAGATGTTTCTATAGTTCTCCTATGAATTTCTATATATATATATATATATATATATATATATATATATATATATAGGCTATTAATCTAACAATCAGGCATTTTGGGATTTATTTATCCAGCCATCCATTCATTACCCACTGAGCATACTGTACATATGACACGCGTAAATCACAGTTTTATTCCAGCTATTAATAAAAGCCTAACAAGATGCATGCAGTAACAATAGTTCATATATAACGAATTATAAACAGTACTGTTGTTGCCTTATTGCATATTCTGACAGTCATTAGTTAATGCAAACAAAATATTAAAAGAGGTCAATTATTATTGTTTTTAGACATCATTGATGATGTTTTTTATTAGATATAATCATCCTGTAAATGCATGCATGTACAAACATATGGCGGTAATAAGCCACTAAACACATTAGTAGACAAAATCTCTTCATTTTTGCTCCTGGAACAGCCGGAGATAATGAGGGCACATTGCTGCTGGTTGCTGTGTCATGCTGCAGCCATTTAAAGGGGAAAATGTTTCTCTGGCTCAGAGCTATTCCTCCAACACAGCCTGTTTTTTTTTTTTTTTGTTTTGTTTGTTTTTACCAATAAGGGGAAATTGGACTGATAGCTGACATTACATTAATGATATGCAGCTCTGCCTTTCATCTCTGACATCCTAATTATTGCATTATAAATGACTATAATTTCAAAACAGCACAGACATGAGGTAAAAGGTAGGGTTAATCATAGTTTTTAGTATGAATGATGTACAGTACTGTGCAAAAGTCATCAGTCACCCCTCAGTCAATTTGTTATAGGAAAATGAGGTGCAGTGATTATGTGCAAACATACATTTTTGGTCTGATCGGAAAACAAGGCACAGCACGTTGAAGCGCTTGGGGGAAACTATAGTTCACCTCTTCAAAATTAGTCTTGAATCAGTGCAAAAACACTCCATAAACTATTATAATGGGGTTTGTAGAGTGGACACACACTATAAGAAATACTTTTTGACCTCTTTGGAGAAACCACCATCCCCGCCAAGTTTTAAAACACACACATGGAACTTGACATTGACAAGTTTAAAGCCCCCTCAATCAAACAATCTAAGACCAAACACAAAGCTCTAACTTGTACAGTTCCTCTAATATAAGTAAAAGAATCACAGCAGTGCTGTTAGTTTTGATGTTTATCCTCATACTGAGTTTTTGGTGCAGGGGGCGGGGCAACTGCTGCATGTGACCCAAGCCACGCCCCTTCCACTCACATACGTTTTGTTACTCTGTGCAACATCTACCTCCACTACTACTAATGATCATCTTAGCTCATCTTAGCTTCTGGATCCTAAAATTGCAGTCATTATCGAATCCTCTCTCAGTAGATAAACTGTCACAAAACATAGAAAACAAAACATTCTAAAATCAATATTTCTTACCATATGATGTTGTTTGCATAACTCTCCTCTGCTCACTGCAGCTCACAGACAGCTATGAGTGATTGTTAAGGGAGAGAAGGTATGCCGTCCCTCCCACCAAGAGAGTACTGTCAGTTTCTGAACAAATTTTGCACAAGAGTGTAAATATGTTTTTGACAAAATTTCTGTTTTTTCTAAACCAAGAAATCCGTCTGACAATCAAAGAAACTCCTAAGAATCGAGCTGTTATGTTTATGACCTTGGATGTCTTGATTTATTTTGCTATGCTTGGATGTAAGTCCAATATATATTGCATGATGTAAAATCATGCTTAATTCTGTACTGCACTCCAGATATATCCAGATCCAGGATATAAAGGCTTTTTAAGGGTCATTTCTGGTTGTATAGTATGTAATATAATATTTAATCTGAGTAAAAAAGTGGTGCACAGTAAAGGTTGGGGAAATTTATTTATAAGATAATTTTTGTGATTCTTTGGGGGGCATGTTCATGTGTCACAACGCTAACTTCAGAATAGATTTGTTTAAATATTAATTTTAATATTTTTATGTTTGCATTTGAGATAGTAAAATGTTGCAGTCCCTCTATAATCCTACAGGTGGTGCACTCTAAACTATTCACACATTGACCACCATCCTGTGTGGTAGGAGCAAATTATGTGCAATTATTATTTTTTAAATTGTAACGAATTCTAAAAACAATTCATGTTATATCAGAATCACAATACAACTTGAATCAGCACCTAGGTATTGTGATAATATTGTATCAGAAGGACCCTGGTGATTCCCTTTCCCTAGTGCACAGTGTGCGTGAGCTTCCACTTGAGTGACTGTGGTGTCACAAGAAATACATTCTGATCCCTAGCTAACTACGGACCTGACACAGCATACTTTTATTTCAAAGTTCAGACATGCATACTTTTTCTCCTTTCCCACAGGACTCTGTCTCTCTCACTTTTTGCTCTTTAACTCCTTTACATTTTCCTCTCTGTCCCAGCAGGGAACTGATTTGAAGTTAATGGAAATAGCTTCATCTTCACACATGGTGGCTCATGGGTCTTTGAGCTTAAGCAGACAGTTCCTTGCTGTGTTACAGAATCGTGTCTTCCTTTTTTTCTTTGTGTGTGAAACCGTTGATTGCAAAACTGTCTCAAAAGCCCCAGTCAGAGACGGTCAGAATGTGTCTGTTGTGATTTGGATATAGGTAAATCATAAACTCCTGGGCAATATGAGGTAGAAATTATAATAGGGAAGCAGTTACCAGGGAATAAAGAGTGAATATAAAGAAGAATAAAACAAGGTATAACATAACATATTGTGCATATTATACCAAACAGCCATAACATTAAAACCTAATATTGTGTAGATCCTTATTGTGCTGCCAAAACAGCTCTAAAACCATCAATTCATGGACTCCACAAGACCTCAGAGAATGTGCTGTCGTATCTGGCATCAAGTTGTTTGTAAGATGCAAGATGGGGCATCCATGGAGCAGACTTCCATAGCAGTCCAGCACGTCTCACAGATGCTCAATTGGTTTTGAGCAGGTAATTTGGAGGCCAAGTCAACCCCCTGAACTCTTTTACATGTTCCTAAAACCATTTTTGGACAATTTCTGCAGTGTGGCAGGACACGTTATCCTGCTGAAAAAGATCACTGCCATTAGGGAATACTATTGTAATAAAAGGGTGTCCAAGCATTATTCCACATGAATTCCAGTTCTTTGGGTTTCTCAGCAGAACACTGCACAGAGCATCACATTGCCTCTCACAGCTTGCCTTCATCCCATAGTGCATTCTGATGCTATGTTTTGTTTTTCCCCCAGATGAGCAATAAACACACACACACACCTGTCCACATCATGTAAAAATGTAATTTCATCAGACTAAACAACCTTTTTCATTTCCTCCATGGTCCAATTCTGATGCTCACACGCACTTTCTGTGGTGGACAGAAGGTCAGCATGGGCACTCTGAGCCATCTGTGGGTACAAAACCCCAAATGGAGCTGTGATGCCCTGTGTGTTTTGACACCCTTCTATCACAGCCAGCATTAACTTTTTCAGAAATGTGTCTTGCAGTGGAATCGGACCAGATGGACTAGCTTTTGCTCCACAAAAATCCCCCAAATCTGTGAGCCTTGTGCACCCTTAACCCTGTCACTCGTTCACCATTTGTCCTTTCTTGGACAGCTTTTGATAGGTACTTACAATTAAAAGCTTAAAAATGTTAAGTGGTTGGAGACATCCGAATAACTAGACCGTTAAAGGCAGCAAACTTCAATAACCACCTCTTTTTTTTTTTTTTAAATCACATGTTAAGGCTTGGGTAGTCTGCAATTCTTTCAGACTTATCAGTTTGTGTGTGCACCCAGATTGAAGCCTAGATGTCATACTTTTGCATATCAAACTATACAGAAGACTTTGTTTTAATGAAATATTGGACTGAAATTGAGCTACCCTAGTCAAATCCATTATCAAACAATAACATGAAGCATGATCAAGCAGCATTGCATTGGATACACATCAAATCTAATCAGTGCATTGACACCAAGGCCAGAGGGCTGTTCTAGTCGCTGAAGGAAACATTCATCCCCAAGACAAACATAGCTTTAGCTCTTTCTTAATTATACACAAAGACCGTTCATACTGTACAATATTTATATGTCAAAGGTCTTCTTCTTTGTCTTTCGGCTGTTTCATGTGATCATTTGCCTCCATCTAACCCTATCCTCTTCATTCTCTTCTCTTACACCAACTACTTTCATGTCCTCTCTCACTGCATCCATAGATTTCCACTTTGGACCTTCCTCTAGACCTCCTGCCTGGCAGTTCAAACCTCTGCATCCTTCTACCGATATATTTACAATCTCTCCTCTGAACATGTCCAAACCACCTCAATCTGGCCTCTCCGACTTTATCTCCAAAACATCTAACGTGGGTTGTCCCTCTGATGAACTCATTCTTGATCCTATCCATCCTTGTCGCTCCCAAAGAGAACCTCAACATCTTCAGCTCTGCTACCTCCAATTCTGCCTCCTGTCTTTTCTTCAGTGCCACTGTCTCTAAGCCATAGAGCATTTCTGGTCTCACCACTGTCCTGTACACCTTTCCTTTCATTCTCGCTGATACTCTTTTATCGCACACACACACCTGACACTTTTCTCCACCCATTCCAACCTGCCTCTTCACCTCCTTTGAACACTCTCCATTGCTCTGAACCGTTGACCCTAAGTACTTAAAATCCTGCACCTTCTTTACCTCTGCTCCCTGTAGCCTCACCGATCCTCTTGGGTCCCTCTCATTTACACACATGTATTCTGTCTTGCTGCGGCTAACCTTCATTCCTCTGCTTTCCAGAGCATACCTCCACCTCTCCAAATTTTCCTCCACCTGTTCTCTGCTCTCGCTACAAAGCACAATGTCATCTGCAAACATCATAGTCCATGGAGACTCCTGTCTTACCTCATCTGTCATCCTGTCCATCACTAAAGCAAACAAAAAGGGGCTTAGAGCCGATCCTTGATGCAGGCCCACCTCCACCTTGAACTCTTCTGTCACACCTACAGCACATCTCACCACTGTCTTACAGCTCTCATACATGTCCTGCACCACTCTAACATACTTCTCTGCCACTCCAGACCTTCTCATACAATACCACAGCTCCTCTCTTGGCACCCTGTCATACGCCTCCTCTAAATCTACAAAGACACAGTGCAACTCCCTGTAACCTTCTTTGTACTTCTCCGTAATTACTCTGTAATTTATATGTCAAAGGTAAATTTTTGTTTTACTGAAATTTCCCAGCAAGATCCCATATATTATTTTCTGTTTTGTACTTTTTTTTTGCCGGTTTTTGTTGGTGGTGTTTTATTCTCCTCTTGCGGTTGGATTTATGTTTGTTCTCAGTAAAAACTTTTGAGACTTTGCTTTAAAATGACTTTTGCATTTTTTCCACCGGCCTACATCAGCCTTGATCTAAGGATGTAACACTATCTGTATCTGCACCTGTTTAATGCATCTGCATCTGTATTCAGATCTAGACCTAAAGTAAGCATAAACGGCTAAACGGAAAGTTGGGTTTTTTTTTTGTGCTGTACTGTGCCCCAGGAAACAATTAATAAAAACAACCCATGGATGCTGGAAAGTCATTTTCAGTCATAAATGCTAAAAACAAATACAATTTTAAAGCACAGAAGTTAAACTCCTAAACTTTAAAAGTATCTCAACTATAACTACTGCGTTCGTAATCTCTACCAGCCTGCGAACCCTTCTGTCAAGTTTCATAAACAATGAACCAGGGAACAGAAGATGATAAGTAAAAATAAAAATGGAAATTATGTGGAACAACCTATTTGATACAGATGGAGAAGTGGTTATTATGGAACAATTTTGGGAATTTCACAAGGCCACAGTTACTAAATGTATAAGTTAGAAGGTAAATTTGGAAGTTGTTGCTTATTGGTTCTTGGATTTAGGACAAGTTGGGCCATATCTTCAAGAAAATAATAAAGATGACATTAATTATATTCAAAATATAGTCATCTATACATCTCTGAGATAAACTGAAACATTGATTGCACTTCAAAATCTGTCCCCGAGTTTACTATTGATCTTGTACTTGAATGAGCAAAATCCCCCACAGTGACACTTTCTGGTAAGCTTTCCAAAAAAAGTGGAGGTTATTTGTAACAGTAAGGGGAGAAAAGGTCTGGAAAATGAATAATTGTTTATTTATTATTAAACTTTCTCTTTATTTTACAGCGTCCTCGTAACAGTGGCCTACCGGGGAAAGGACCTGTTCCTCCGTGGCTGGTAAGGGAGGCCTATTTAAGTTCAGCTTTTTTTTTCTTTCCTAAAATGGTTTCTTACTAATACTGTAGCTCCAATGCAAAAAAAAGTTATTAAGGAATGAAAAAGTGACCATGACCTCAGCCATGAATTCAGGATTAATTTTCACCGTTTGTCAATTTATAAGGCCATCACTAAACAATTTGAATGTCACCATTCTTTACTGAGAAAGATTGAAAAGCGCTCAAGACAGCTAGCTGCCAGTCGTCCCAAGAACAGGTGCTTAGCAAATTTAGTCCATGGTCAGATTGTTTAATTCTTAGAGATACAAGAAAAACTCTAGATCACGTAACCTACAGGCATCTGCAAACATCTTATATGTTAAAGTTCATGGCATTTAGCTACATGTTCTTTATGACTTTTCCTTGGATTGATGAAACCATGGTGAACCTGTTCATCATGCACTGTGCCATGTTTAGTGAAAACCAGGACTTATCACTACAAACTTATCACTTATACTGTACTAACTGTCAAGCAAGAGGTGGGCCTAGGACACTTACAGTTACTGAGAAATTGATGAACACCAAAATATTATTAAGAGAAATTTAAGGCCATCTGTCCAGCAGTTGAAACTCAAAATTTAAGAGTGCAACAGGACAAATCAAGGTGTTGGAATGCCATTAAGACACTGTGTCAACATCGTTGGAGAGATGTGCATGATGTAATCCCCTGAAACATCAACGAGCTAAAATGAATGGGAAAAGACTGATGATCCTCATACCGAAAATGTTTGATTCACCTCCAGAAATTGCATGTTATTAAATCTGAGGGTGTACTATTTTTTTTCTCACCTAGTTTCTGAATGTTGTTTTTCTTTTTGGAAAGAAATAACCATATATATATATATAAAAAAAACATTCTTATTTTGCATTAAAGGATATTTGTTTGGAAAAATAGGTGAGGACCATAAAAGTGTTATTTAGGCTGTAATAATAAAAAAATCTGCTTTGGGGATTTTCAGCTAAATAATGTTCCCTCTTTTAATCTCTTACAATTAGAAACTACAAACAATAAAAATATCCATCTCATTAAGCATTCACTAACTGTAATCCTTGTCATTTTAACTTTAGGATCACTTAGCTGGTGTCTGAATGTCTGCCATTTAGACCTTAAAACTAATGGCTCGTAAAAAATAATGAAGACTAATAATTTAATGGTCGTCACATAATCCCGAAAGAGCGATGAGCCGTGTGTGATGCTGACACTCGGTGTAAAGTGTCTTTAAGGATTTTGATCTGTTCTGCTCTTTCACTAAAGCACTTCTGTCATGCTTTCAATTGCCTGCAGCTGGATATGAAATATTTATCCCCACTCTTACTGGCTTATGAGGACCAGCTGAACGAGAGAGACCAGCTCCTCCAGTCATCTGAGGTTAGTGTGTGTACATGTGTGCTTTCATAGTAAAAAAAAAAAAAAAAAAAAAAACACTCTTCTTTAGTCCACATTAGTAAACAGAAGAAGACCTGATTAAGCAAAATCGCATGATAGGACATACTGTTGTACTGAATATCAGCACTGTTGTAATGCAGTCGTAGACATGGGTGCCAAAGAACTTGCGGCCGGTGTTGAATCCCAAATAGCATAAAATGTCAAGTTAGTGCCCTATGTAGGGTGTACACTCAAAGTACTGGCCTTGATCAGGGGTTAAATATTATTGGAACACTTGTGGAGTGGAGTGATGCGTCCCAGTGCTTGCTGTGAAGTCACCATGTCTTCGACATATACCTGTATAGTGAAAAAGCAAAAAAGGACCAACAACTCTATTCAAGACTGGAAAACTGGCTCATGAGCCTACCAGCTGTAATGTTGAACTGTGTCTTGATACAACTAAATTTTATTTTATATTAAAACCAATAACATTTAATACTGTATGTAGTGTGCGAAAGTAGTGAGTAAACTTTGAGCTTTAACTCTAATTATGATACATAAGATGCTGTTGTGTAACAAAGTGCAGCACTGACTACAATAACATGACGATTATTGTAAAAAAAAATAGACAAGAGAGCGTTGAGAGTGCATCAACTGAGTAGATACATACAGTACAGTAAATTAATTAACATTTATTAATTGTCTTTGTCTTTAATTTGTTGGCAAATTGGTAAAATGAGACAAAAGTCTAATCATCCATCGCAGCGTTTATGTGGACCAGCCGGCTGATGTTATCTCCGTTAAACACACCTGATGTGTTTTCTTATCTTGTGGTTGGTGTTAATACTTATTCAGCTGAGCAATTCAGACATAAATATTTTGAGTTAAATGTACAGTTCACAAATGGATGGGTACGGGATTTACACACCATCAAGCTGGAAAAATATGCTAACAGTCATTTAAACAAAGGTATCAGGAGTCATAGTGGGCTTGATTTGCATGTGTATTTAGCTTCTGTTTTCTAGTTCTACTAGGGACTAAATCACATTATTCATAGGCCATTGTCTGTTATGCTACATGTAAAAAAGCTCCATATAAAAGCTCTATTGGATGAGTATAGTTTTGTCTCATAATGTTTAGGCTCTCAATAAACAGCAGCAAACTTATTGTTAACATTTTACTATCAAATTAAAGACAAAGGCAATTAATAAATGTTCATTTATGTACTGGATCTAATTAGGCCATGCACTCAGGGAAGTGGTGGGTATTTATCCCAACGTCCCATAACAACATCTTACCACAATTACATATATGAATAAAATGAAATATGAATAGTAATAACTGAAGATGGAGAAATAGGTTATGAGCACCTGAGAGTTAACTGGGCTAGTATGGGCTGGGTACACAAAACAAAACACACAGGCGAATTTCGAAATATGATGTCATGATGCTCAATCCCTGGTGTGACCTTCTCTGTGAGACTCCATGAGGTTTTCTGCTGAGAAAAACTTTGAAATACCTGAGGAGAGTTTGTGATTCATCTCCCTAATATTTTGTGCTCCCTAAAAAAATAAAAGTAAAAGATGTATCCTTATGTTATCCTTGTTATATTGTCTTAATATAATATGAATAATTATTTATTTAGTGATTCTAATTTGAAAACCAGCTTGGGAATATACTGTACCGGAAATAAATCATATATGATATTATATGATATTATATGATATTATATGATATTATATTAAGCATCATTCAACTCATGAGGATTAGATTTTTACCCAAGTAAGCAGGAAGTCTGATCTTATTATAGGGCCCATGGAATGCAATGCAATGGTAGCAGCTATTCAAATGCTAATGATCAAATGATGCTGCTAAACTCACCTTAACATGTCTTGTACAATCATTAAACCACTAAGGGCAATAAAATATTGCTTTTGCAAATAGGGCTATGAGCAAACATGCCATTATTTTTACTGCTATTACAAACAGGAGTACACTTTTCTGTTCTTTGTGCTGTGTTGTGTATTTGTATTTTATTTTACACTCTACCAATTAGCTCTCTTTAGGCTCTCGCCTGCAAGAGGCTACTGCGTCACCCGGGGATCGAACCAGCGACAGCACGAGTACTTTATCGCCGGGCCACTTAGTGGTCTGTGCTTTGTACTGTATGATAAAACTGATAAAAGGATAAAAAATAAACCTCAATGTGAAACCCCACCCACGTATAAAAGTGATTAAGCTGCATTTATTGCGTTTAGATTTGTTATGCTGTATCAGCGAGTATAATAAAAAAGATGTACAACACAGTGGCACTGAAGAAAAGACAGTTGGCACAGTTGGAGGTAGTTTTGGAGGTATTGAGTTTCTCTTTGGGAGTGACAAGGATAGATCAGGAATCCTAAAAGAGTCTATTAGAGGGACAACCTATGTGAGTTGTTTTAAAGAGAAAGTCAGAGAGGCCAGATTGAGGTGGTTTGAACATATTCAGAGGAGAGATTGTGAGCATGTTGGTAGAAGGATGCTGAGGTTGGAACTGCCAGGCAGGAGGTCTAGAGGAAGACCAAAGAGGAGATTTATAGATGTAATAAAAGAGGACATGAAGTTACTTGGGTTGAGGGAAAAGTATGCAGAGGATAGGGTTAGATGGAGGCAGATGATTCGCTGTGGCGACCCCTGAAAGGGAACAGCCGAAAGACAAAGAAAAAGGTTTGTCATGCTGTACTACTGTACGGTCATACCGTTTCCTCAGAACAGTGTTCAAACAAAACATACATTTCAGTTGTCAATTCGTCTTTCAAAGACGTTTTATGCAATAACGTACCTTCTGCACGGTCATTACACCCATTAATGCAGCTTCTAAATCACTGCTGAGGACAAATGACATGAAAAATTTCAGCCCAAATGGAGATTGAATATAGAGGTTGTTTTATTCTGTGTAGTCGACTGAGACATTTGTCACTGAAACAATGCATGAGTGTACAGCCTAAGCTAGGAAGAAATCAGTCCCAGCCTCATGCTCTTGGTGGTGCTGTTGCAAATTGATTCACTAAAGTGTGATTACCAGACATTAGCGTTTGAAATATAGTTGCTTTACTTTGTTTTGTATGTTTGTAGGAGGAATTAAAGACGTTGAGAATGCGCACAGAGGAAGTGATTCAGGAGAATGAGAAGCTTCATACAGAGCTCAGCAAGAGGAGCAGTGTCGGTAATAAAGAGTGGTAAGTCTCTCTCTCTTTCTCACTTTTTTACTCACTCAGACATTAGCATTATACACATATACACAACCACTGTGGACAGTTATTAGCTAAACCTACTGTAAATAGGTGCATAATAAGCATGTTTTTTTTTTTATTTTAAAATCTAAAATTTAGTCATGTGGAAATGATCATGAAGCCACATGACTATTTAGTCGGAGCTGCAGGTTTACCATGAACATCAAAACCATCAAACCCTTTCCAGTTCACTGCAAAGCTGGTGGTTGGATTCGAGGACAATATTTGAGGACGTGCAGACCAGTGAAGCAATGAAAATTTGTTCTCATGTTTCTGGAACGATTGGTTGGCAATTTGTGTCCCCTGACATGGTGCGCTGTCATGCTGAATGTATGCATTCGTGGTTGGATGAACTGTAGTCATGAAGGAATTCATTTTAATTTTCCATATCATTTAAACATTGTTTAATCGGCATCAGGTGCATATGCCTGGAAAACATTCTCTACGCAGTCACACTGTTGACATCAATTGTACTGTCGAAGTGGAGTTTTAGTTGACTTGTTGTTTTTTTGTTAAAGTCTGATACGTCCATCAGCATGATGCAAAAGAGTTTCCAAAACCTCAACAATGCACCTGCGAAGTTCCTTTGTCCAGTGGTGAATTGCTGTCTTGTTCTTTACAGACAACAATGGTGCCCAACTTGGTTTTAAGCTAGTGTAAACAAATCAGAACCAAAAGTGTGCTCTTAGAAGCCATTTCACATGCCAAGGTTGACTTCAACCTTTTTTTTTTTTTTGACCTAAAGATTTTTAGGGATGTTTGGAATCTGCTAAAACCAGCAGGTTCATTTACAATCAGTGTATCTTTGAATCTATTAACCTGTTGCTTATTCAACATTACACAGTGACTAAACTGAGGCATTGGTGCTTCAGTGGTAGGTTTCTCGCCAACCATGCAGAAGGCCTGGGTTCGATTCCCAGCTAGTTCTCAAACCCCAGCAACTACTGTAGATGGTAAAGGAGTTGGTAGTGAACTTAAACACAAAACTGGCCGATGTTTCAATCATACTCACACTATATTTAAAGTTCTGAGAAACTCCAACAATTACTAAGGAGACAATGTTGTTTAAGATGATGTAACATTATCAGATGTGTTTTCTTGCTGAAAGTGCTGGTTTTGAATGTGGGTTTTGGCAGGAAGCTGCTCTCCCTCCAGTACCGCAGACCATACCGACCCACTCAAAGAAAATCTCAGAAAAGAAGAAAAAAAGTTAAAATAAAGACTTTCTGTTTCTGCCCTTGTGATGGCAAAAGGTTTGCTACATAAGAATTACATCACATTATTTTTAAACAATCTTTGCAATATTTATTAATTATTAATTATATTAATACATACGTATTAGATTCTCTCTCTCTCTCTCTCTCTCTCTCTCTCTCTCTCTCTCTCACAGACGCATAAACACACACATGCACATATTTCATCAGGGCGCTTATTTACTGTTATAGGGTCTATTAACATCTTAACCTGATATTTAACATTTAATGCTGGGTGATCTTGCCATAATGCCATCTTCACGAGAATCTTCAGCTCAGGTGAATAATAAATGTCAGAGTGGAAGGTTGTTGCAGGTATGTGCAAAAAGGAACTAAAGATTTAATGAACCGTTTTCAGTGGAAACTTTTATCGTTAGCCTCTAAGAAAATACAACATTCTCTCACTGTTTACATTTCATGTGTTAGTTATTTACAGTATCTGCCTTATTTTAGAAGGAAATTTCAGAATAATGGCTAATACACAGATTCATTTCCGTTTTTTTTTTTTTTTTTTTTCATTTTAGTGACTATACAAGATTTTCAGTAGGCATATTTTTTTTTATAACACTTTGCTGTGAATGTACAGTACTCACTCCTCCTGAGAGATTTGGTGCAGTCCTGTCAGGTTTGTTGGCCTCCTTGTTGGATATCCTTTTTTTGTTCAGTCCACAAATTTTGTCAGGAATTCAGGTCAGGGCTTTGTGATTGCTGCTCCAATTTTTCACTTTGTTTGACTTTAAGTCAGTATCATTATCCTGCTAGAAGACCCAGTTGCGAACAACTTTCTGGCTGATATCTTGAGCTTTTGCATCAGGATTTCTAAATAATCCTCTTTACTCGCGGTGCCATCTACAGTATTTTCTTCTGTCTCCAACATAATGCTACCACCCCCATGCTCCACAATTGGGATGGTGTGATCCTTAGTGCTGATCTTTCTCCAAAGCAGTTTAGATTTTTCTTTTACCTGACCAGAGAACACTCCAAATGGTGGGAAATGTATTCTATTTTACTTATTTGTCATCTTGTGTCTCCAGCTCCTTCACTACCCCACAGCTTATCCACTACTTCTTTGGTTGTTTTTTTGAGGTTCAGATTGTTGAACCTTTCGTATATTACACTTGGCAGTAGATATTAGGGTCACTGACGTTTCCTCATGTACTGTACGTCATGGCAGATCCTTTAAACATAATAATTGTAAAAAGAAAAGAAATATATAATTGTAAAGTAAATGATTGAATGACAACAACACCATGGCAAGTAAATGCTGATTATACTTACAGATAATTCTCTTTTTGTTTTCCACTTTAACATACATCATCTACTGTAGGACCTTACACAGGCAGGTGTGTGCCTTTTCTAATTTTGTCCAGTGAATTCCATTAGGCAAAGATGGACTGTTGTAGAAGGATCTCAAGGATAGGAGTAGGATGCAGTAGAGCCTAATTGCAAGTGTAAAGTCTATGTAGAATTATGTGGGGGAAGAAAAAGGGATTTAAATCCACTTTAAGATGAGTTTGAAATAAATAAAAAGAAAGGAAAAACTTGTAACTTGCGCTTTTACTTTATGTGTTTAGGAAACAGTTGCAGGATCAGGCAAAGCTGGTGTTGGAGGAGAATCAGGTGCTCATTGAACAGCTGGAACTCCAGCATGATAAAACCAAGGAGACAAACACCAAACACACACAAGAAGGTGAGAGAGATCTATGTACCACTGACTGATTTAAAATTGCATTGGATCAAGTAATTATTTAAATTGCTTTATATATACAGTACATGTGTTATTTAATTTTTTTGTGTAAAGACATAATGAATTTTATATCATCAATACAACCTCAGATAAATAACAACGTATAACATTTTTCACAATGCCATTATTTATTTAACTAAAATTAAGCCTAAAGGATTTAACAGGGTATATCGCACCCATGTGCTGCTAATCTTCAGTCTTAGATTAGTTAGTCATCAGCAGTTGTGCTGAAATCTGTAAAAGCAAACGTTTTGGCAGTTCTCTGGTCAAAATAGAATTAATAGGCACACCGACAAAGTAAAAGTGTGTGTATAATTTTTAAACATGCATTAAGCTTCAGTAATGTTTCAATAGAACAAATATAAGTATAAATATAATGTTTTTGTCTTGATTGCAATATGTACTGTATATCCATACATGGTTTATTCATACTGTATATCGCAATATCTTAATAAATATAAGCACTAGTTTCCTAAATATGGAAATGTATTATTTAATATATTACATTAATATATTGCCATATTTCTTTCCGTAAGGGATGTCTTGAGCACCCTCATTTCTTTGTTAAATTAAATAAAATCGTGTACAATAAATAAATGAAATGGGAACAGTTGTTTAACTGTGACAGGCTACAAAAATGAATAACAACCTCAACAGCAACTTTCTTTCAGCAACCTTTGGATACGAATCACTGGCCAGATCCTCTGTCATCATCTGCACCTGTTTCTCACTGGTTCATGTCTCAAGTTACTGTAGATGTTCTTATGCTTGAGTGATTCATAGGTCACTGTATGGCTTAACAAACAAATAACATTCCTATGAAACAGCTCAAGTGCAGGGACTGTCAAACAACTAAAACATCCTTTAGAAAGCCTAGAGATCTTAAAAGAAAGCCCGGCTTGTTGGAAGCAAAATGTGAAGAAATGAGGCGTGGCTCAGAACTTTTACAAAGTACTATATATACATATGTGTGTATGTGTGTGTATACAGCCCATGATTTGAATTCTTTACATTTTTCTTTACAGTGTGCAGAGTGACAAAACAGGTCATGTTGTTGGAGGCTGAGAAGCAGAACCTGGAGACAGAGTTAGATGCAGCACATAAAGAGCTCCGTGTGCTGAATGTGAGGCTTCAGAAAGCTAGTTCAGCCCTGGAGAACTCGGTCAGCATTATTGAGCACACCACCACCACAGATAAACTCAAATGGTATGTTGAAACATTTTTTGAGACTATATATTAGAGCGGATAATGTACACAAATAAAAAAAATATTCTATACGTACTTATATAATATATTTTTTTAAATGATGTATTTGTTCTTTCTTACCTAGCTACCTATCTACCATTTTGTCCAGGTGGGTGCATGAAACTGTGGTCTGCACAGTTTCTTCCCTATTTTGTTCAGGCAATCAGGCTGTTCGTCACAGACATATAGGGTGCAAAGCATATAAATTATCTGTCACTCCAACACTGTGAGAGATTATAGATCAATCACCCACGACTGGCTGAGGAGTGTGTACAGCCCCTAATCATGCAGGTCATTACTTACAGCAATCACAAATAGAAGAACTTGAGACATGTCCATCTGCTCTGTAATTATTGGCACCCTTTAAGAGATGGGCTAAGATAATAAACATTGCAACTTGATCAATATTGTATAACAATAGACAAATATTGTATTGTGTTGTTAATTTTGGAGCAGATTAAAATTAGCCATAAAGAGTTGGGCCCCGGGGCTGTTTTGTAGGCAGTTTTGGGAAGCTTGGTAGCATCATGAATTCTGATAAATATTAGGATATTTTAGGCATGAAAAAAAAAAAAGGCAGTAGGATGATTTGGTTATCTTTAAAATCAGAACAGAACTGGTTGCAGCAACATATCAGTGCTTCTGTGTTGCCAAAACAGCTTAAGTGAACCTCGCTGCTGAGTTCTCACATCTCTTGAGAAAAGTCTTGAAGGGATGAACACATGGTGTTGAACAATGTTGTCCAAAACAGCTGGATTAAGATCTTGCAAATCTGTAAACATCATAGGATGCACATAAATTTCATACCAATCAAATAATTTACTAAACCTTTTACTTAAAAGAGACCACTTGAATCAGGAGAGTTTATACCCAGCCAAATCACCTCCTGGATTTAATTAAGCAAATAGTTAAGAAACTTTAATTGGATAATCACTGCAGTGATCAATCTGGTTCAGTTGTCAAGAAGTAACTGATGCAGTGAGTAACTTCTTATTTAAAAAAAAAAAAAAACATGCCAGAAGACATATCCTGTGGTTGTGGCAAAGATGTTACTCTCTTTCAGAAGAGTCAAATTATTGGCACAAATTAGGGGAAATAAAAATCTAGAGATTGCTGATGACTGTAAAACACGTTATAAAAATCTGTAAGGATAGTGGTGAACCATAATTTTCAAAGAGGATATGTGGAATCACAAATGTGCATGATAGAAGATCACTTGATAGAAGAAAACTCTCATAGCAATGTTTAATAGTGAAGGTAAGAGAGTTTTCACATGCAGTGTAAAGAGAACTCAAGGGATTGGGACTAAACAGCTGTGACAGCCTCATTAGTAAGGCTAATTAGAAAAAAAAAGAATCTTACATTTTCTAGGGAGCATAAAGAATGAACCTTGGACCACTGGAAAAGCTTATATGTTCTGGAGTGTCCAGATTTACCCTGTTCTAGAGTGGTTGCTACATCAGGTTAAGAAGAGAGGTAAAGAGATGAAGTGATGCACCCATCGTGTCTAGTGCCTACCGCACAAGCCTGTGTGTGATCTGGAGTTTCTTCTTTAGGTCAGGTCATCGTCATCGCTGTCCATACCGCTTTATCCTGTATTTAGGGTCGCGGGGGGCCTGGAGCCTATCCCAGGAGACTTGTGTATGAGGCAGGGTACACCCTGGACAGGGTACCAATCCATCGCAGGGCTCTTTAGGTCAGGTCTAGGCGTTAAATGTTGTGTGCCCAAAAAATGAGGTCAGTTGATCACCTGAATATAATGAATAAGCAGATTTTTTCTTTCTTGATGGCATGGGCATATTATTCATCAGGCATAAATTGTGAAAGAGTGGGTAAGAAAGTAGGAGACATTATTTTTACACATGGATTGACCACCCCAAAGTCAAGATCTTAACCCCATTGAGAATCTTCAGGATGTGCAGAAGAAAACTTCACGCAGCGGTCCGACTCTCCCATCATCAATACAAGATCTTGAAGAGAAATTAATGTGACTCTGGATGGAAATAAATGTTATGACATTGAACAAGCTTATCAAAACGATGCCATGGTAAATGCGAGCAAAGCGAAAGGTTGTCCAACCAAATAATGTTTGGACAGTGTATTTTTTTGATGAGATAGTAGTTTAGTTAAATCTGCAATGACCCTGCAGCGGACACAAACCTATAATGTCTGTAGTTGATAATCAGGCCGTGTCTGTTTTTTCTGTTTAGGAAGTTGGAAAAAGAAGAGAAGATAAAGAGTACTGAGGTGGAGGCACTGCAGGATCGCGTGGCCACGTTGCAGGCTGAGAAAAAGACTTTTGTTTTAGAAAAAAATGACCTCAATGCGCACATCAAACACCTCGAGAGCGAGCTCCAGATGGCACGCCAAGCAAACAGGTAAACATGCAACTAATTCAAAATCCAAAATAAATGCTGTTTTTCCATACATACAGTGTGTATACCTTGTTTTTCAATAATATCAGATCCTGCTTATAAGAGTTTTCCTGCTCTATATGATTTTTTTTTTGTATATTATTGTACTTTTTGGCATGATGTAGCTTTAAATGAGATAAATCAGCAGTATTAAAAATAAGTTCATATGATGGGAGCTGGTATCAGATGTATTAATATTCATCCCCACACTCACCTTTGTCTCTTTTTCTGACTCGCTGTCTCTCTCCAGAAAGGCTCAGAGGCATATTGATCTTCTGAAGCAGCAGATTGAAGATTCTTTAGAGAAGGAGCTCGTAGCTCACCGGTACCTCACCAGAATTGTGATGCTTGCTGAGAAAACCACGTATGAGCGAGACCAACTCGTACACATGGTAGGAAACACAAAAACATGCCCACAAACACACATTAAAGCAAAATGTTTAAGGAGTAAATATACACCTGTGCCCAGCATGTCACATACTGGAAGGAAAGTGCTAATATTAGTAGGCATGACCAGACTCTTTCACTGGCCAGAAAGAATAATAATAATAATAAAAAATAAAAAAACCTAAAATAACTAGTTTCAGGTTCGGGAATGCAGAATAGCTTAAAATGTCTTGCTGTTTCTTGATGCTAAATATTTACAAATGCGAGAACAGCTATAGTGAAAGGTAAAACAGCCAGATCATATACATTTAAATATACTGATATTTATGATGGCAGCACCAGATCCTGATCCCACTTTGGCTCCTCTCACCCCCGGACCTAGCAAAATAATTCTGGTTTTCTCCTTTCTGCGTGGAGATTTCTCTACTGTGACTCATTTTTGCTGCTGTAAACAATCCCACATGGATATGCTAAATATTGCTCTTCATAAAATCATTTATGCCAAAGTCTAACTTTTACTTCAGGATGGAATCTCACTTCTTTAATTGATATTTGTATCTATGAACTGCTGCTGTAATCATAAGTGTTTATCCCAGGACTTGATTGTATTCATGTATGTGTATGCTGTAATGATTTAAAATCCCACTATCTGGTTATCATAGAGGAGGATGGGGTACATTTTTGCTACATTTATTTATTTTATTTATTTATTTAAAGTACGAAGGCTCACTTTTATCTATGGTTACATTGCTCACTTCCGACGTTTTTATGACTCCAATGCTTATGTGTCTGTCCTGCATCTTTCATGACATTTGGGGTAAAACTCATCAGATGTTGGTAACCACTCATTCATTTCGAACAATATTTGTAATTTTAGCTAAATGTTGCTTGGGACTTTGCTCTGGAGGATGGCGAAAAGTTAGTTGACTGTATTTGTTAAGTTCCAGAACAAGTAAAAAAAGCCAGACACCTCACTTTAGCTATTTTTAGCAGCTCTTGCTAGACCAATCTTCCCGTTCTCATTCAAGTCACATGATCATGAATCAGATTCAAAAGTGACTGAGATCTGAACAGCTTTGCAGACTGCACTAAAAGAAAATCGGATCTTTGTCATATTACGGTAAGAAGAATTGAGACTCTGGTAATGTAAATGTACCTACTGTATGAGTCAGGGTCCTCCCAAGGTTCCTTCCTCATAACGTTTTGAGAGTTTGTTCCTCGCCACTGGCATTGCTTGGGATTAGGAATCTTAATCTGCATTCTGATATCTGGAAAGCTGTGTTGTGACGATTTGTGTTGTTAAAAAAAATCACTATAAAAAAAAGATGTATGGGTATGAAAGTAAAAAGAAGGTTTAAAAAGCAATCAGCTGTAAGTCTTTTGAAATAGAAAAAGAAAAACCTAAACAATCTATTTATATCAAACTTCTAAGTAAACAGTGTGTAACCTAAATGTACCAGGTCTTTTTAATTTTTTTTTATTTTTTTATTCTTGGCTAAATTTAACTGAGTCCAGGATGTCAGCTTCTGTTGGTTTCTGCTTGGTTTCTCCCCACTACGCCTGATTGGCTCGTTGTCCTGAAAACGTAACTCCCAGTGCTCTGTAATAATTCATGTCTCATTCAGTTCTGTGGACTGTATCTGCTGTCTGCATGAGCAGGCACAAACCACACCACATTCTACCAGTCATCCATCACGGCATCATTCTATCACTTTATCACTATAAGTACGTATCTACTACAGTATATGTTTAGAAATAAAACGTTTGGTCAAGGTTTCCTTCTCTAATATCATGTACAACGTTAGCTATAATGGCACATGTCAATGGGGATATACAGTATTACACAGTATTAGACATCAAGTGAACAATCAGTTTCCAAAGCTAATGTGTGGAAGCAGGAAAAATGAGTTGGATGAGTTGGTCAGCAGTGTTGGGTTTATCGCGATAGATTACTCGGATTACTTTTCTGATGTAACGTGTAATCTAACGCGTCCGCCAGTTAAGTACTCAGTTATTTAGTTACTTTTTCAAAAATGTAATCCATGAGCCAGACAGCAATCATTCCAGAACATCTTCAAATGGCAGGTTTTGTGAGGTGTTCCTTGTATGTGGTGGTGATATCTACCAAAAGTGCTCTTAGAAATGACAACCAGTTAATTGGGGTTAAGAGGTGTCCCAAGGGTGCCCAAGGCTTATTGATGTATGTGGGAAGTAAGTAGGAAGAAGAAGAGCTACTATGTTACAGCATGTGACTAAATATTGATAATGAGGTTGACAGTTTTTATTAAGTTATTCAGTTACAGTCATGAGTGTTTTGCCACTTTACTATTAGACATGCATGAAGACGTTAATTTATATATAGGTAGGGCTTATTTTTTTTACTTGGATGCATTAAATATTTCTTGAGGTATGTGTTTTGTTTCATTATTAAAATTAAACAATTAGAACAGAGAAATTACATTACTTACAGTTTAGTCTGATTGTTAATTGTTATACGTATTGCTGTGATTAAAGGGGGCAATAAGATCTGACATGATTTATCAGGGTTTAATTTTTCTATATCACAAGAATCTGCCATTTTAACAGGACTATGTATGCTATTTATGTCTGCTGTAAGTGGCAGGTACATAACACTATTAAATGCAGCTATGAATGGATAAGAAGTATACTGTGATTTTTGTAAATCTTTTGTAAATAATATAGTTAGGGTTTTACCTCCTTATATTGACACCTGTCAAAGGGGTGGGATACATTAGGTAGCAAGTGAATTGTCATTTTATCAAGTTGACATGCTAGAAGCTGGAGTCCAATGCATAGAATGGCTAGCCTGTTTAGGTAAATCTGAGAGAAGAGCCACTGTAGGACAATTTGCTCAATAAATATTTCTGGCTATGATCGGAAGGTGTCATTACTCAAAGTGCATTGCTGTGTTTGAGGCTGCATAAACAAATGCTGGTCATATTAACCATACTGACCCTTGACCACTGTTGAAAGTGTTTACAATGTGCATGTGAACGTTAGAACTGGACCATAAAGCAATGGAAGAAGGTGGCCTGGTTTGATGGCCTGTGTTTTCTTTTACATAATGTGGATGGCTGGATGTGTGCATTACTTTAGTGAGAAATAGATGGCCTGAGAATGCACTATGGGACTAGTGCTTCTATTGGCAGGAATTCCAATGAAGACAGTATGATACCCTGGGCAATGTTTTTCCAAAAAACAAAAACAAAAAAAAACTGGTTCCTGGCGTTCATGTGGATGTTACTTTGGCATGTAACATCTACCAAAAAAGTTGTTGCAGACCAAATATTTCCTGATGGCAGTGGCCATTTCAACAGAATAATGAGTCCTACCTTACCAACAAACCTGAACAAAGAGTTCAAGGTGTGACTTGGCCCTTAAATTCCCCAGCTCTCAATCTGATTGAGCATCTGTGTGATGTGTTGGACTAAGTAGTCTGATCCATGAATGCCAATCTTGCATCTTATGGGACGTTTAGAGGTCTTGTGGAGCCTGTTTCAATGGTTCAAGTTATTTTTCTGACACAAGCGGGACCTATTCAATATTAAATAAGCAGGTAATTATTAATGTTATGGTTGATTGATGGATATGGTTTGATAATGTTGATTACTAAAGTACCTAGTTTAGTGAAAAAATGCTTCCAAGCATTCATACAGTATAACTCTCTATTCATCTGTATACTGTAGGGGATCTAGCTATCCGTCTTGTCTATATAGTAAGTTTGATGTGTTCTCAGCTGCCATAAAGATAAGGAGAGAATTATAATACAGATAATATACTGTGTCATTAAGATAGCATTAGCAGTAAAAGTTATAAACATCTGGGAAAATGTATGTGTTCTGTATATGAATGCCAACATTTATAGCCCTTTATTTTCCATATGACCAAAGGTGTATTGACACCTGACCATTATAGCCATATGTGCATTCAGAACCTCCATTCCAGATGTAGCCCTGCCTAAGCGGTTATATTATCTCTTACTGGCATGTTATACATTTAAAGATGTGATCAGCTGACAGATCTTATACATGATCACACTCCTGCAGAGGCAGCATACACCTCATTTAAAAAAGCTAATTAGATTGTATTAAGCTTAATTAATTAGATTGTACTTGATCATTAGTATTGAAATCCCATTTAATGCAATTAAACCATCTGGAATTACCACAGAGCACTGTTACTACAGAAACAATTCGGCCCTTCTTGATGGTTCTCTTTTGTTTTTGCTTGTTCGGTAACTCGATATGCCATTAAACAGCAATATATCTGACTTACTGTTCTAAAGCTTGAACTGAAGCTGGATTATTTGTGTTATTTGTCTTTATTGAAAGCCTCTCTTTCTTTTTTGTGTGTTTTTCTTTCTTCCCTTCCCTGTTCTTGTTGTACTTATCCATCCTACTCCTTGTCTATCCATCTATTTGTATATTTTTCACCCTTTCTCTTCATGACTGTCTTTTAACCTTGCCTCCTTCTTCTACTCTATCTCTATACTCATCCTACCCTCTCTCTTTCTCTCTCTCTCTCTCTCTCTCTTTTCCTCCCTTTTTTCTCTGTTGATATGTAATCCATCCTATTTCCTGTTTCTCCCCTCAGGCCTCTTGTCTAGAGAAAGATAAACAGGGCACCCTTACCCGCATCCTGGAGGGCACCGTCCGTCTTGGAAAACTTCAGGAAAAGGTCAAGGTAAGAGTAGAACCCTACACCCCACACACACAAACACACACACACTCACACAGGAAGCTTGGCACAATCTCAGGTAATATTTGTCCGTTAGCTACTGTGTTATTGATGGGACGATCATTGATTCTATTTGATGATCGGTTGATTTCCTGTGAATTTTAAGAGATCGATTATGAAAATTGTCAATCGATTAATCTGTGCAACTGCTGCTAACCTGGGCAACTGCGGAATCATACATAAAGTATGAGGAAAAAGGCCACTCATGGCGTACTTTGGTTTTAAGAAAATAAAACCAGCAGCAAGGGAAAAACTTAAAAATCTGTCACATGGTGTATTTCTACAGTGGTAAGTACTAGTTGACCTACAATGACAGTGTCGTTCTGCTTTTATCAGTTGTGTCATGTCTGTAACATTACCATATATTTTTATGTGAGTAATGCTATTTGATGTACTGTAGGTATGTGTAATGTACTCTGCGTGTAGTAATAGTGAATAGTGGTGTGATTGTTTTTTCAGAAAACAACAAGTAAAAGAAGCAATGTACTGTGTTATTAATTGATCATTGGTTAATTTACATTGGTGGCTCAGTGGTAGGTTTCTCGCCTGCTATGCAGACGGCCTGGGTTCGATTCCCAGCCAGTGCCCAAACGCCAGCCACTAGACGCATTGCCGGTCCCAAGCACAGATAAAATGGGTGGGTTGTGTCAGGAAGGTCATCCGTCGTAAAACCTGTAGTAGTGTAGTGCAGATCGGATAGTCAACTATGGCGACCCCTCAACTTTCTCTCAGCTGCTCCCGTCAAGGGGTCACCACAGCAGATCTTCTGATCTGCACTTGCCTATTAATTTTATAAAGGTATATACAGTTAAACCTTGGATTGCGAACATAATTCATTCCAAAAGTGTGCTTGTACAGTATATCAAAACACTCGTATATAAAAGCGAATTTTCCCCATAAGAAATAAGGGGAACTCTGATAATCTGTTCCACAACCCAAAATATTTATATAAAAATGTTACATACTGTATAAAATAAGAATAAAACAAAATAACCTGCAATTTAAATGATTACAACAGAGCAGTGTTTCCATTATTGTGTGTTTGTGCGCGTATGCGTGTGTGTGTATGTGCTGTGTGTTTGTAGCTGAAGTAAGACGAGAGGAGGGAGGGTCTACTGTGTAGGATGACTCCCTCCCTCTCTCGTCTTACACGGTAGCCCCCTCCCTCCTCTCAATTAATCTCCCACATTTAAAGTGAGACCCGAGCACAGAAGACAATTGCCCATAATCCCGCGATGTGCAAGCGAAAAGAACTATTGGATCTGTTGTGATCACGTGACGCTCAGCAGACAAAACGCATGCCTGCTCCTTATATATCAAGCCCTCGCTTATTTATTATAAACTATAAGTTCTTATTTAACTTGTCTTGCAAAACGCTCTCAGACCAAGTTACCATCATTGTTATAGTGAACATAAAGCAATAAAGTTACTGCTGATACAGTATTTCACTTACAATTTTTAAGATCCACATAAAACCAGTCATGCTCACATTCAGACATAATTGTTCTTTAGGGTAGTTTCTAATGCACAATAACTTGAGTCCCAAAAATTTACAGTCTCATGCTTTATAGGGTCCAACGGTGTCAGCTTGGTAGAACATAAAGTACATAGTGAATTATAGGGCCAAAATTCAAAATTCTGTTTCTGTCACAGAAAAAAAATGAAACTTACAAGGTTTACCTTAATAAATAATTAAAAGTAAAATAACAATGATTAATATAGAATCATACTGATGTATTTTTGTCCACGATTAAAAATAATAGAATATCTATAGTGCAGTATGAAATACAAGTCCACTGTACTGATCTCTAAGTGTGAGCAGCCTCATAAAATCGACACAGGATGAGACAGATAGCTCACAGGGACATACACCTAGGTAAGTTAAATAAACCTTCCATCATCCGTGTGTCAGTTGAATGTTCACACACACACACACACACACATGCACTCGTGCGCACACACACACGCAGCCTGATGCTCATGAGACTCCCACTGTGAGTAGTGTGTTATGGCAGGTAATAACAGCAGAGGTTCTACAGAGGTTCTTTTGCTGTTTGAAATTCCATGTGTTGCCAAAGCTGTTGTAAATAAATCATTACACTTGAAGTTTGACCTTAGGCGTGTATGTTTCTTTCTTTACCGAGACAGAATGTGTGACATGAATATTCTTCCGTTAATCTTGCTATTTTGTGACTACAAATAACCAAGCATAATTTATGGCTAGGACTATGGAGCCTGGTGGTTTTTACATTATTTTGTAAAAGTTCTTCTGTAAATGATCCTTTACAGTCATTTCTAATCACTAGGGAGATTTCAGTGTGCTATTAACATTTAAAGAGCCTGCGTTATAAGATCTAGGCTATGAAATTTTATATTGATGTTTTGATACATGAGCAGAATATAATCCATGCAGTTTCATCAAATTGCATAACAGAAGAGCAGAACTAAAGGAAGTGTAATTTAAACTTTAAAGTGTATATTGGTTTAATGGTATCATGTTTTAGATGCATTGCATCAAAGGGCTTTAAATTGGCAACATATTTTTTATTTAACTTCAAGTCTCAGTATATGGAGGGTATCTGTGTTCATTCGTTTGCGCTTTCATTCGATTTGTACAGGATGCACTGTGTAATGATTTTTCCCTAATTGCCTAAGGAACTTCTGCTGAATCTTTTAATCCTGTTGCTCCCAATCTGTTCTTCAGGGCTCTTGTCTCTATAATTCTGCAGCAGTTCATAGACCATCTGTTGTGCTCAGATACTAGACTGGCTTCTACATTTTATTAGGAAAGGAAAATTTAAAAAGAGAGAAAATCGCAAAAAAATGCACCCCAAGTTGGGAAAAAACACATACTTAAGTGGTTGAGACCAGAAACATTTTACTGCAACCCATTTAAACCTGAATATGAGTGCTGCTTCAGAAGGCACTGAAACAGGACAGAGTGGCACAGTTGACAGTGTAGAAGGTGCAAGGGGACACCGGGGTTGCAGGAAACAGATATCATATTGCGGTTTAAAGGACACTAACATGTCTCTTTGTGAAACAAATGGACTTTAAAGAAGCATGATCGATCTGACATTCAGTAGTACAGACTCATAATTCGTTCATTACTGTAATATGCAGTACAGTTCTGCATCTGCAGATTTTAATATCAGGGCAAAACGATTAAAATCAAGCATTATCCTACAGTATAAAATCTTTAGCATGGATGCTTAAAAAACAGAGCCCACCTGTAATTGAGGCTAAACAGCCACTCTTCCTAAAATTCTTACACAGAATTTTTTTACATTGTATACAGTGCGCACAAGCATACTGTAGTAACTTCATTTACAAACAAGAATATGAATGATATTCAAAGTCAAGTCTAACCAGGACTTTTAGCTGTGTCATATAACAGAACACAGTTATGAGAGTATTTTTCTTTCTGCTTTTTAAGATCACTTGCTACACTAATGAACTTTGCCTTATACAGGAATTCCTTTAATGGCCCAAGTCAGGACTGTGCGGGGAATGTGCTATTAACTCCCAGATGAGTTTCTGTAATGCGCAAGTGGTGTTGATTTTGAAAGTATTTTTTTTTTTAGGTAATGAGTGAATTAATGATCTGGTAAAGGCGAGAACAGATAAAGCGCGGAGAATAAGTTGTCCATGCAACTTTTTAACAATGTAGGATTGCAAGATCTTAAACAGCTGCTTCCTCTACACATGTTTGGAATGGTGTCATGGAATGGGGATCACATGGTTTCTTTTTAATATTTTTTTTTTTTAAAAGGTTAGCTTAAATTTGTCTTACTGTAAAAAGTTATGGGTATGAATGGGTATCAAAATTGGTATAAAACATACATAGAGTACCAAAGTTGTAGCAGTTGTCGATATGTCAAAAGTGCTAGGAACCAGTTGATGAAGAAAGAGAAGATAAAACTTCAAGAAAACAATAGTGTGATTTGATTTAACAATTCAAGTGATTAATTTTAGATTAAAAAAAAAAACATATGCAATTTAACTGCAGGAATCGTACAGAGATTTATATAAAAAATCCGATTTAATGGGATAGTAATATGCTGAATAAATTTTGGCATGTATTACACTACATTTCACCATATCATATTCATCATATTTAATTACCTAGCCCACTTGAAATAATAGCTGGTCAGATTTATTGGTACATTCAAGATTTAAATTAGCATATTTTTCTAAATTAAAAACCTTTTAAAGGATCATTGTGCGTGAATGAGATTTTAACTGTGCCGTAGATCACAATATTAACAACCATAAATAACCGCAGCCTCACTGAAGTGTGTAAGGTAGACAATCTCAGATCTCTGTTCAGCAGCAGTCTCGGTCTTACCAGCTGGATCTCCTACAGTAACTCACACTGGCAGCTTCATACCAGATTAGTGCTCATTTCATCTTTTGAGGATCTGTTGGAGAGGTTTCATTTCCCTGTGTTAATTCCTGGGTGAGATTTGAGCAGCACAATGTGCACAGACCCAGAGCTCCCAAAAAAGGTGTTCTGTCACTCGCAAATGAATAATATGTGTCCACTTACAACATTTTATCTCTTTAACTTAAAAAAAAATAAGACAAGCCAAGAGATCCTTTTAAAACACTTTTTTTTTCAATTCTTTGGGACCTCCCACAGCTCTTTGGGACATCTATCCAGAGATAAAGCCACTAGAGCTAGAAAAACCTCTGGCATTTTCTGAATGGCCAAGGTTAGTCCAGGAGGATAATTCCTCAGCTGTCTCTCTCAAGATAAAAAAAAAAAGACTTTAAGCATTTGATAATGGATATATTTCTAGAACTCTGAAGGTATTTTGTTTTAAGCCATTTTTTGTACCTATTTTTATGTTATACAGTATACTGTAGAGCATGCTTAGCTAACAGAATTAACACCAGTGACCTACAGTACTGCAAAAGTCTTGAGCAAACCCCTTGGCCCTCATTTTCCTAATTTCTTCATATTAAATTAAATCAAATTAATTGATGTAGATTAAATTAAAGAAATTGGATGAAATGTTTTCCTGCAGCAGGCTGCAAAATACCTAACGATATAACTCAATAGCAACCTCATTTCCTCTCTTGTCTGTTTCAACCACTCGGGGACTAGACTGATTTAACTAAAGTTGGGTCTAAAAAAACAATCAAATGCTCTATACCTTTTAACAGATTTAAAACCAATTTGAAATGTATACGTTAAACATAAATGGCAATCAGAATGGGACCAATGTCTGTATTCACCTTAAAAACACCTGTCGTCAGCAGAAATAGCAAAAGGCATGTCTGTCACACTTTCCTTCATAAACATGTGCAATCCAGGAAATAGGAACATGACAATTACATTTCAATAGGTTTTTTTAGACAATAGATTTTTATAAATAGATTTTTTTGTTTTTAGATTTATTTTATTTGCTGCCTTTCATAGCACATACAGTATGTCAGTTTTCTCATGTTTAAAGCAACACAGGACTTTGGTGACATTTCCAATTAGCCACATTTTATAGAGACCATGGTCAACCAAAAGAAGCACAGAAGACCATTTATTTGGATGCATAGAAGAAGCATATTCTGCATGCAGCTAATTGGTAATCAAATGGCATATTCACCATATTAATGCCCTTAGGTGGTTTATCCTTATTACCACATTCTTATGTTATTACCAAACTTGCAGATTCTCCTTATTTACCAGCTTTCTGACAGCTCTGTGTTTGACCATTTGCAGATCACAATGACTTTTAAACCAGTGGTTCCTTAACCCTGGTTCATAAGGACCCCCTGCCCCGCACATTTTAGTGTTTTCCCTGCTCTACCCGACCTACTTCTATTCAGAAGAGGCTGATTAGTTAAAGCAGATGCCTGGAAAACACTAAAATGTGCAGAGCAAGGGGTCCCGCATGACCAGACTTAAGAACCATTAACATTTACAGCATTTCACAGATGCCATTATCCAGATGTGTGAACTAAAGCCTTTGTAACCCGAAATTAATTGTGTGTGTGTGTGTGTGTGTGTGTGTGTGTGTGAGGCCACATTTTATTAAGTGTTGTTAACACTAAGAATGTTACAATAATGTCACAATAGCATAAAGCCCTTAAATGAGCTCAACCGTATACAACTGGTTTTATGTGCAAATCTGAAGAAACAAAAATAAAAACTTAAAAACGAAATATATATATATATATATATATTTATATAAATATGTATATATTGCATATAATATATACATATAAATATGTATATATTGCCACAGTTAAAATTACATTAACAGGAGGTCACAATAACAGTGTGGTAAATCCTATACTGTTTCTCTGAGCCCTGCATGCAAAGCTGATGTGTGTCCTCCATGTGGTCCTGATGCAAGGCGTCTCTATGGCAACAGCAGGAGTAGAGGGAATTGGTCGGCCTGACTGCTGAGACTTCTGTGGTAGGGTGTAGACCATAGACAAACAGTCAAAGCTACAGTATGTCTGATGTGTAGAATCCTATAAGCAAAACAGTTATTTTAATATTTTGCTTTCTCTTCTTGTACGTTTGTGCTTCCCGGTGATCACATTTGTTTTTGGTCAAGCCTGAAGCTGACATTAGTGTCAAATAACACTTTTTTAAGTATATGCAAAGCTTAGAGATCAAGCACAGTATTTCGAGTGTACACAGGGACATCTTTCCCTGCTCTGTAATTACACACTGTGTTTTGACATTGTATTTTTTTTTTCATTTCTGTCTTATTGAGTTGCTCTCCCAGTCTCTTTCTCCCTCCTTTGCTCCCAGTGGCAAAAATGATGTAACTGATTGCATGTGATGGATTATATGACCTTTGAAGAAAAGGCATCATGCATGACAGTGAGTTGTGTCTGTGGATAAATTATGCCAGATGTGAGGAGAATGAATGAATAAACAAACAAACAAAATCATCGTCATGATCATCTCTGCATTTGTAACAGACCTGTAGCTCTGGAAGATTTGTAATTCATAAGAGCTAATCATGCTCATAAGCACAGTGACTAAGTCACACAAACAAAAACATCACACACACACACATTACTGCAACCCCTAAAGTACTACTAATTTAGATCTCAAGCTTGTGTGATCTTGTGACGGGCAGCTTCTACCAACTGTGTGTGCATATGTATTTATGCAAAGATTAGAGAAATGTCTCTTCACCAGGTACATTATAACAAAAGAAGAAGAAAGAAAGAGCAGTAGATGGTGAGTCAGAAAAGAAGAAAAGCAGAAGACAGACTGAGACAAACTAAAGGCGCTCACCTTGAAGAATATTGTTTCTAAATTATTCACGATCTATTAAAATTTATGCAGTACCTTGGCCTAAAACAACTGGAAGAAGGTTGATGTTAAATATTTGATTGAGGATATAAATATGGCTTTAAAGGAAACTTTAGAAGAATATTTTCTAGTTTTTTTTTTTTTTCTTTTTAGATAAAGGGCTGTGTTTATCTCACTGCTGTGAGAAAGTAATTTTTAATGTTACTGGAGTGTGAAGAAGGCTGTGGCTTGTGGCAAATCTCAGTGACAGAATTTGTGAGTAGGGGCTAGATCGCCACCTTTTAAACGCAAGCCCTTGCCTTTAAGCCCACAAGCGGTCCCATATATCTTTAACAGAAAATGAATGCTCCAGATGAAATACCTCTTGCATTTTTCATACCTCAAACTCAGTTTATTTTACTCGTCCTTCAAATGTTCTATTTCAGTGGTTCTGTAAATGAGCTCTTGCTGAGCCACACCCCACAAGAGAACAGCAGAACTGAGCAGGGGAGAGTATCTTTTTATATGAGGTCACAATAGAGGAAAAATCTAATTTGGCTTGTTTAAAGCCCTGGTTGGTTTAAAAATGGGGGAAAAAAGCATGCGCGCACACATACTTGAGACCCATCTCAATATCTGGATATGACTTAAAAAGAGACACTTTAAAAACAGAAGATATTTAAATCTTGCCTTCTTTTAGGTGGATTCAGAACCAACACACAGCAAGAGACAATTTATAATCATAAATAGCTAATAGCAAAAGAAATAAAATTATATTGGGATTCGACTACTTGTTAGTTTTATCCGTTACTATCTAGACTATGTGTTATTTCCAATATATTATACTTATCACACTTTCACACACATTTATTATTACATAAAGCAATATCACTCAAGCGGGAGTGTTGTTATCTGCCCATGCTGATATTTAGTACAACAACATGACTTCGTTCTTTTCAGTAGTAAAGACTGTATGGGCCAACTTTTACCCATGCTGGCTACCAACAGTTAGTGTAATTAAAGAGTGTTAGAACACCTTTTTTGTGGATTGATACATATACAGTGAGGTATTTGATCACCCTGTGATTTTGCAAGTTCTTACTTAGAAATCATAGAGGGGTCGATAATTTTCAACATTGTATGTAAGCAAATAGCTTACTATTTTGCTTACTATCAGCAAATACTTATTGACCTCACTGTATGTATCTATATGTTCTATTATCACCTATCTACTGTATTATGCTTCTCTTCCATTTGGATTACTCTGTGGTATAAATTAGCACATTACAATCTTATGTATGATGAAAAGAACATTAGTACATTGTTTCAAAACACTGGGTCACAACCCACAGGTGGGTCGCAGGAGATTTTATTTGCGTCGCCATTGTCAAGATTTGTATCTGCAGTGCAACTTTCAGTCAGTGGGGGTTTAGTGTAGATTTCTCCCAGTGTACAATACAGTTTCGAGAGTTTCATAGCGTTAACCACCTGAAACCCTCCACAAATTTAGGTAGACCACCTGCATTGTATCCCAAGCCACTTGTTACAGTCCTATCTCATGGTCGATCATCATCTCCAGTCCGAGGGCCCTGGGCCACTGGTTGCACCCTCCAAGTTAGTCAAGTTAGAGAAGAAGGAATTTCAATCACTGCCGTCCATATGCCGCATGCATATAGAATGAACTTAAGCCAAATAGCGACACACTTACAAATATGATTGGCCAGCACAGCCCCGTGAGTCCAAGCCAGGTCATCGAATGCTGCTGCTACTTAACTGCCCTAATTGCAAGCTCATGGCCAAATGGCGGAGATCATACACAGTAACAGAATGAGTAGAGCCAGGGAACTACCACCTGTACCAAATAGATAAGAGAAAGAGCACTGATCTGTATCTTATTTAGATGATATGGTCATCCGCTCTGGAAAGATCACTTACACCATCAACAGAATGTCCTGGAAGAACTGAAGCTGGAGTAACTGTGCTAACCCCAAGAACCCACCTCACCATTCCCCCGTTTTTCCCACATTTTTACTTCCCCTTGCTAGTTCATACGGATGCCTCATAAGAAGCTCATACCAGCAGAACAACATTATGCTCCAGTAGAGCAAGATGCACTTGCCAATAAATGGGCCATGGAGGACCTAATATACATTACTACCTGACAGACTGGCAATTGCTCGTCACTGATCATGCTTCACTACAGTGGATGGCAAGGGCTAAGGACACCAACCCATGTTTACCCTGTGGGTTCCTTCTTAAGGCAGGGTTACTCATTCTTGATGCTGCACCATTTAGGAAAGCACAGACCACACAATTTTTCTCAAATTCCCCATTACAGGGGGTTGCTGTAATGGCGGGCCTACAGCCAGCGTCTCTTTACATCTGTCTGCTTGTCAGTCAATGGAGAAAGTGAAAGCATAGTGTGCGCTCAGCACCAAAGCGCTAATGGCTCTAGGTGCCAAAATTCACCATTGCTGGCAACACTTACCGTCCTCACTCAGCTATAAAAAGCATCGGAGAGGCATTCGGTGAGTAGTGTGTTCTGAATGCTAAACCCATGGTATTTACTTCCTCTCCAACTTTGAGCAACTCACAAGTAAGGGCCACCACCACCAAAAAATTAAAGATAAGACAAGAGAAAAGACAAGAGTTAATTTATTGCAAAATTAAATTTCTAGTCATTTTTAGAAATTCAGGTGGCACTTCAGTGTGCATGTTTAAACAAAAAAATTTGACAAAAAATATTCCCTGCTTCATGTCCCTTTTCCATTTTTTGTACTGGGCCAATTATATTCCCCCCTAATGTGACCTCATATAAGAAGATCCTCTCTCCTGGCTTTGTTATTCCCCGGTGGTGCATGGCTCAGCAGCAACTTATTTACATAGAACTAAAATAGTGCATTGAAAGTGCATCGAAGTGGAGTGAAATAAGGGAGTTTGGAATATGAAAAATTGCATTATTTGAAAGGAATTTTAGTGGGAGCATTAACAGACAAACTTTTTGGGGAGCCCTGAGACCTGTGTAACTTGTTACAGAAATAGTAAAAAACCTTCCCCTCATTTACAGTGTCTCATTTCCTGTGTTTTCAGCCAGTTTGCTCAGTTCTGAGTGGATCTCTGTATTCAATGAGATGTTTATTTTTCATATTTATTCATTGTGCCAAGTAGGACAGATGGAAAAGCATTTCCTGCCAATCTATTCCATTTGGCTTTCAAATTAGGAAAGGAGACAGCGAGAGAGAGAGAGAGAGAGAAAATAAAAAAAGACCAAAAGACAACCACAACTAATTATTGACTTTCTATCAAAAACCACCACATCATGTTCTCCCAGACATCCTTTTCATGCTCTTCATCTAACCTGTGGCCCTATTTCCAGACAGCCGTGTAATATAATAAAACTGTGAAGGATTTGGCAAGGATGCAATAAACTGAGAACTGGCAGTGTCTTTATCAGCAGTATAAAACGTTGCCTTTTTATTAGGCCATGTCCCTTGATAAACCACTATAAGACATGCAAGCTTTTAAAAAAAAATCCACTTTATTTTAAGCAGCTCTTTCCCACAAATGGCTTCAGCTATGTGCTCTTTATGTCTATGAATCAGCACTTTGACTTCACTATTGAGAAAGTATTAACATTGTCTAGATTGCTACAGCAGTTTGCTACGGTACCCTGTTAAAAAGTAATTAGCTCGTTATGGCTACGGACACAAAACTCAAACTTGAATGGTCGTTTCATATTAATAGCATTTGTGGCATCTTTCATACTGAAAATAGTTTCATCATTTGACTTTCCAGTTGCTTGGGCATTCTTGTTCGCCATGTTTTGTGGTTTAAATATTATACTATTAGGAATCTACGCAGGGAAGCATTCCTCTTTGAACACATGGACTGGTAATGCAACATGTTGTACGTCCTTAATGTTATGCATGGGGTATACTTCTGTGAACAGGTATTTGCAAGAATGTGAGGGCATCATGCATGGATGCTCGCATACGGTAGGTTCCATGTAATGTAAACTATGTGTGGGTACAATGCCATATGTACCAGAATAATGGAATAGAGCAGTGTTTCACTGTGGCATTAATAAATCCAAGACAGTGGGGGTGTTTGTTGTGACAATGAAAAATGCTAAGGTGGAAAAGATTTGTGAATTTCAGTGCATTTTGTGCAATGATGATTAAGTTTAAGTCCCATCAAGGGCCACAAGCACACATGTCCACTCATGCACTATGGGTTATTTAGAAACGCCAGCTTGTTTACACTGAATGTTTTTGAATTATGGAAGGAAACTGGAGTGCCAAGAGGAAATCCACCAAGCATGTGGAGAACATTTGGAAAGACAACTGGAGAAGCAGGGGCGAGATTCGAACCTGCAGCCCTGTGAGTTCAAGGTGACTGTGCTAACCACTAAGCCAATGTTTCATAATTTTTTAGACACCACCCATGAGAAATCGAGGTGCCACAAGTTTAAACAGTTGAGCTGGAGGAATTGAAAACGTGAATATGGTTAAATTTATTTCCAGATGTCTAATAGATAACGCTTGGGCTGGTGAAGCCTAGCCTGTAGGAGCCTGGATTTTACCATCCGTATGGTATTCGTCTAAAGCCCTTCAGTTAAAGTGAATTGGCACAGGGTATAATCACAATGTTTCCAAGTACACAACCAGATACACTTTCCTGTCTCAACCAATCAACGTTTGCCTGAAGGCCGGTTGACACACAACACCCTAGATACTCATGACTCAATATTAGCTTTTGGAAGAACAGCACGAGAGAGAATTATTGCATCTCTTGGCCATAAACTCCCTCTCTGTGTCATGATGCAAATACACTTTAAAGCTGAAGTACAAACCAGGCCTTAGACACCAGGCATGACATTTGTTTTGTTTGTTAAGGAAAGTGTTTACATTGTAAGGTAATTATACAACAGTTAATTCCGGTCCAGTAATTTGATAGGAAAAGTGGTGTTTCACGAGTGCTGATGTTTAATCTAAAAGCACTGTAGCACTGGTACATTTCACTGTTTTTATTACTCCACTTGTTATTACTCCAATATAAGCATATTAGTTCATTTATTAAAAATGGTACTTTGCTTATTATGGGCTGTCAGTCAGTCTATTTATTGGCTTTACACAGTGCTTTATCCAGCCTTCTTTGGGAACTCTTTAATAGTTTGAGCAAAAAATAACAAACTATTTATCGGTCTTGTTGCTGAAATGTCACTTATTCTATTTTAATTTCATTTTTATAGAACATATGTATGAAACCATTATCACACAATTCTGCTGTTGGACTAAATATCAGCACAGCTGGGATTACCTGATATTCAGTACTACAGCACTCGAAATCGCAGTAACAAGTATAATAGCCCTCAATACATATATGAAGGTGTCTCTTTATGTTATTAGTTTGTTTGCACTCATCATTCTGAGACACACTTTTGGGTCATGTCCATTCAGCTTCTGGTAGAACAGTCACACATGCCTTGGCAAAGGCACTGACAGAATCCATACACCAAACACACAGTAAGGCTGGTGGGAACAAGACTTACACATACAATACCCAGAGTTACTCTTTGGATCACCAGTAAGTATATGCCTAGTGGCAAGGACCCAAAGTAAAAGAAGCCGAGTAGCCACACAAGAATCCGGGGTATGTGATTGCAAATCTTAGTAAATGCATCCTGGTCCATTGTCCCACCATTTGATGCCATTGATACAGAGTCCAGGCTGTGTTCCCCATAGTCATCAGAGCTACCGTTGCGACTGGGTGAATGCTGTCCATCTCTCTGGACCTCCATAATGGTAATGACCAGGCAATTAGAAGATTCGTGGTATGGACTGTCATTAGACGATAGACTCTTGGGTGTCAGCACCACCTCTTTGCTGTGGTCCGAGCTCGTGCACTTGTCCCGGACCGCTAGGAAAGACATAATATTCGAGTCGTCTGGTAGTGCTGCCACTTCATAGTCACTAACTCTCGTCTCATGCCGACAGAAGGGACAGCAGATGCAGCCCGAGCTGTCTCCAATGTCCAGGATCTTGTTTAGGCAGCGGGCGCAAACCCGGTGCAAGCAGTCCAGAATCTTGGGTTTGCGGCTGTGAATGTTATAGCGCTGATAGCAGATCTTGCACTCCATCTCATCGCTGGTGTTGGGGCCATTGGTTGTAAATGTATTGCTTGGATTAGAGTCTGCATTGGCATTGGGTACAGGACTTCCAGAGACGCTGGGCTTAATGTTAGTGTTGGAATTGGCATTTGTACTGGGACTGGTGTTGTCACTGGGGTTAGCAGGCCTTTCATCTGGTTCAGTCTGAGCACAGCTCATTTTGGCATCATACTCTGTGAAAAAAAGAGAAGTGTTTTACCTTTAGTTAACTAGTATTTTAAAAAAATTAATTGTATTTATTTAAATTGCTTAGAAATATACAGCAATTTTTGTTATATCTGGTCTTTAAATATAGATGTGGGATTTTTTTTTAATTATGTCTTGCCACTTGATGGCTTTTTTATTGTCTAAGAACCCAATAAAGGAGATTAATTGCAAGTGAGAGAATAAAATGAACCTGGCTCTGGGCAAATGTTCCAACCTCTGCACAAACATTTTCCCGTCTTTAATAACCTGGGCAGAGGCATCTTAATGCCTTTCTAAAAGTGATTTGTTTTGGTTTTCCAGAGCACAGTAACATATGACATGCAAATATTACTGATTGAATTATAACAGCAAGACAGCTTTGTGGCGAGCTGGAGTTTAGGCATATTTGTACAGATTGACAGTCTGATTAAGCCGAGCTTGCTGCTGTCAGTCACTTAAATTAGGATGCATTGGAGAGCCTCTTCAGTAAGACTTGCCCATAAAACTGCATTAGAACCCTGTATAAAAAATTCTCTATTAGAATTCACTTAATTATTATCAGCAAATACACATAGACCAATATCTATCTCTCATGCAGACACTCTCTCTCACTCTCTCTTTCTCCAAGTAGATAAATCTGCTGAAATTGTGTTTTTATTCTGTAGTAAAAAAACAACATAATCTTAAAAAAACACTGAGGCATTATTATTATTTGATTGGTATAATGGTCACTAGATGGTGGATCTGCAATCCAGTTTTCACTAGTAGATCGTTTAAATTTATATTTAACCAATTTATATGATACCAGCTATAGTACCCATTATTAATGGAAAAAGAGTTTGTAAATAGAATTAAAAGGTTAAATGTAAAAATAAGCTGATCAGCTTAAACGAAATCAGTGATGAAACTATTTTAGGTTGAAGCCCACATACATGTCCTTTAGAACAACAGACCTCTCTGCCTAACTTATTAATACAAAGAAATAACATTTTGTAAGGTTAACTATCATACACCTTGTTTACGCTTAGTTATACATCTTTCATCGCCAACCAAATACAATCCCTTTTCGTAATCAGAGAGTGAATCACAGATGAGAAATCAAAAAAGCAGACCAGATAAAGGTAGAAGTAGACTGACTTTCAAAAAAAAAAGTTCTGTCTTAAAACGACTCTAGCGCGTGAAAGTTCACATATACCATTTCAGCACTGTAATTTTGAATCCCAGACTTCATATTTTAATTATTCTTTTCTAATTAATATCTATTGGTGCAGGTGTTTGATTTACATTAAACAAGTAGCTTATTTTAAAGTAAATTATTAAATCTAGCACATAACTGTTTATAACATCGCTTTTTCTCAACATTTTGATTGCACTTATGGTGCAGGTTAAACTTCAGGCAAAAATCTAAGTAGTGCAAAAGTTTCATAAAATTTTTATCCGGTTGTCGATTTAAGACATGCCCACAGTCATAACTTTCCTTCCACTCAACATTTTGATTTCATTCATTTAGGTTTTAATTCGGGCAAATACCTAAGGATTGGCAAAGTTTCATTCAATTCTGTCAGCCAGTTTTGCTTGATGCTGTGACTAATTCTGACTGAACAAACATACAGGCAGATATACAAACAGAAAATTTTCTGAGACTGGTATCAGATCCTCTGCATATGCAATGTAAAGATATCATTGAAAGAGCGAGTTCTGACCAAAGTACAGACAAAACCTTTCTTTTATTAATATACTGTAGATACACTGCTGTAGCTTCCACATGCATGATATTATCATCCTAGACACATCAAAATAATGTCAATCCCATGTTTCATAGCAATGTAACATACAAAAGCAGCTGCTCAAGGAAGTGGTTGCCAGTGTTCCTGAAACAGCCCTGTTCTGCATATTTTATAGTCTTCTCTGCTCAAACCAATGTGATTCAGCTAATCTGCTAAGTAGCAATAGGCCTTCCTGAGTTGACAAATAAAGATGGATTTCAGGGTAGCAATTCATACAGCTTTCTTGGCAAAAAATACTTCTCAGAGGTGTTCTGATGGAAGACCATACTGGAGAAAGAAAAAAATCTCTGATTGCTAGAAATAACTTGAGTGTCTTTTTTATATAGTTGCCACATTTCACTGTATTATTTCTATTTTATTATAATATTTGTGCATGTTAAATGGCAGGATAGTGGTTCTCATGTATAAATTTAGAGACTCCCTTGCAAGCTTTTATTGCATTGAGTCTGTCTCTTCTAAACACATAGCTTCTGATATCAGTGTCAGTGGTACTGTGGGTGCACAGCATTTTATTTTTCCATCAATTATTGTACATACATTACCACTGGAGATCTAATTAATGCAGATTACCATGTCAGTTTTATTGTAAATTTAAAATAAAACTTCATAAACACAGAATATAATGTAATAGTTTTTATATGTCTGGTATGTTGGACATTTTACATCTTACAACTAGTCAGAGGAAAAAGCCAAACATTGGGTTTTATATCACATTATTATGATAAAATTGCTTACTTTGTCATCCCATGTCATAAACCTACATGGTAAATGAGTGGTGGTTAGGTCGCTTAACCCGGGAGGTAGCATTGACTTTTTAATACAAGACTAATTAAAACAGGTAAATTTAAAGTCAACTTTTTATATAGTGACCTGATAATCTCGAATCATGTTAAATCGTAAGGATCAATTATGCAATATCACACAAGAAGGAGTGCTGTTGTACTAAATATCAGCACGGCAGTGAAGATAAAACACAAAGAGGTCACAGCCGTGCTGATATTCAAGACAACAGCACAACCTCGAGAGTGATATTGCTTTTTATACAACAGTTCTTTAAACACTATTTATTTTTAAAATATTATGATTTGTTTATTTATTTAACCAGTTATTTTGCTCCACAAACACATACAGTATAACACATATCCTTCTGCGATTGGTGTAGTTAGCGGTGAGCTGATGACTGACAGCTCGCAACACTAACACTGACAGTTAGTGTAGTTAATAGGAGTAAAAGTAGTTTTAAATTCTTACTGGTACTATGTAGCCAAAGGTGAAAAGAATAAACCATGGTGTTGTTGGACAGTCCTGAGAATCCTACAAGATTTACTTTATATTTCTACCTATACTGCTTTAGAATATCAGGTCTGTTAACTTCCGGGTTCTGGGCTTGAATCCCAAATAGCATACAATGGAAAGCTAATTCATTAGGTGTACAATCCCTTGGTCTATATACACTATATTGCAAAAGTATTTACTTGTCTGCCTTTAGTTGCATAAAAAGTGGGGTGCATCCAACTCTTGATCCATAGTGTTTGATAATATGTTGGCCCCGCCCCCTTTGCAGCTACAACAGCTTTAACTCTTCTTGGAAGGCTTAACACAATGTTTAGGAGTGTGTTTATGGGAATTTTTGACCATTCCTTTAGAAGCACATCAACGGACGTTTCAGAGGCGATTTGGAATTACTTAGATGCCTCAAGTTACTATGCAGACAAAGTGTTGTTTAGGTGCTTGTTTAACATGTTATCAGATGTGTTTTTCTACTGGTTTTAAATGTGGATTTTGTCAGGCAGCTGCTACTGCCAGTGTAATTAACGATTGTTTAAACACCCATGACGTATTTTATACATATTGTGCTGTTATCTTCTATATCACCACAAGTGGAATGTCTCTCGTCCAATCAGATTGCTCTGTTAGAGCAAATTGTTGTATAATAATTATTAATTACCAGTATATTTAAAAAATGCATGCACAGGGATTCATCTGTCTGTTATCTGTATTTCTCTCACACAGACACAAACTTACATCTCTTTCTAACACATACACACACAGTACCTGCACAAACCAAAAAAAAAATACAAAATAATCTGTGCCTCAAACATGATGCCAGAAATATTCTGTACCTTAGAATAACAGCAAGGGCTTCAACTCCAAGCACATCTCCAGATCCAATAGAAATGTGTACATTTTTATCAATTTCTTCTATCTGTCTTGCAATCAATTCATTAAAAATACATACAGTATATAAGTAAATAAATAAATAACCCTCTAAATTTGATTAGTGTTGCCTTGGTTCAGCACTGTGCCACTTAACAAAAGTTGTTTTTCCCAGTTTCACCATATTGATGCTAATATGTGCAAACACTACTAAAACCTAGCAAAATAAAGTGCAATTCAGCACTGTTCTATGACTTTCTCACAGTTAAACTTATTCAGGAAAAATAAAGACACTAGCCAAAGTCGAGTAATATCATTTCCAAGTGATATGAGGAGAGAACACTGCAGCTCAGCTAATAAATGTTAGCCAAGGAGTTGCTGACTCTTTTTTTTTTAGGTCACAGGCATGATGTGCAACACTTCTTAGGATAAGCATTATGACAGTACAGTGCTTGTTATTTCCACATTGTCTGTAATGCACTTAACTGGCTAACCAGTACCCCATACATTATTACATTACATTAGCTAGCATGTCATAGGCTAATTGGTTTTTGAGCAACCAAATCACAAGACAGGGCAGAAGTAATGGAGCTTTCATTTGCTCACTGATCTAATACATTTATGATTCGTCTACTCGTGTCCTTGTACCTAAATGCATGATTACAGTGTTTCCCCCATAATAGTACAGCGATGCTGGGCCGCCTTGCCAATGAGAGCTTCCACCATACCTACACAACAGGCCTTTTTAAAAAAAATTTGTTGCTGAGCGAAGATACAAAACACATTTTACCACAAAGTAAAATAAAATGTACTCCTACAAATACCAATGAAAATAATGGCAGTTTAGTTAGCTACATTTTGACATGGCTCAGGTTGGGTTTAATAGTTGTAAAAGACATGTAAGGGTGAATTTAACAGTCGTGTTCGTTCATTAGCATTTGATAGCTAACATAATGTGAAGTAGCAGGCTAGCTGCTTCTTTGTATTAAAGCCCTGTGTAATGAGATCAGACCTTCTGCTTACTTGTGTTAAGTTTTAACACAATATAAAAACATCCATATAAACTGAATGATTTCTTATAAAATAGAATATAATGTAATATAATATAATATAATATAAGCACGTCAGGGGTCGATTCCCTCTTGCGGTCTCTCTGTGTGGAGTTTACATGTTCCCTCCATGGTTAATGGGTTTCCTCCAGGTTCTCCAGTTTCCTCCCACAGTCCAAAGACATGCAGGTTAGGGTAATTGGCATCCTCAAACCGTTCGTAGTGTGTCTATGTTTGTGTGTGTGCGCCCTGCGATGGATTGGTACCCTGCCTAGGGTAGGGGCCCTGGGATAGACTTCAGGTTTCCCTGACGTTGTAGGATAAGCGGTATAGATGATATGATATATGATATGATATGATATAAATAAAAGAAGGGTTTTCTCTGTACATTGGTCAGAACTCACCCTTTCTCAACTCAAAATGATGTCAGAACTCAACTCAAATCATTTCAGAACTCAAATGATATCTTTACATTTCATACAATGGAGGACCCGAGACTAGTGTACTGCACAAGCGTCAAACTATGGTCAAGTCCTAAATCGCCCGCTAGACAGAAGTTTTAAGAACAGAACTTTGCCAGTCCTTAAGTATTTGCCTAAAGATAAACCTGCACCATAAATTGAATCATGGTGAAGTTATTAGCAGTTATGTGTTAATTAATAAACCGCAAGTTACTTGTTTACACAGAGCAAGTAGCGCATTAGTAGCTTATTTTAAAGAACATTAGAACAAACACCTGCACCAATAGATTTTAATTAGAAAAGCTAAACTGGATGTTTTTACTGGGATTAGTTCATATTTTCACCACTGAAATTTTAATGCGCTGAAGTCATTTTAAGACAATTTCATCTTCATCCGATTTTCTTTTTCGATTTCTCATCTGTGATTCACTCTCTAATTACCAAACAGGTAGTGTATTTGGCTGATGGTAAAAGAATTACAATAAGGCGTAAGATATTCATTTTAGACAGGCAGAGATGTGCGTGGGCTTTAATCTGAAATAATAATATCAATAATTAAAGCTAATCAGCTTAGCCCTTTATATATTTCTACAAACTATTTTCTTATCAACTATATTTTTATAATTACACATTTATTATACTATATTATATTATTTCATATTATAAATATAATGATATGATATGATATGATATGATATGATATGATATGATATGATATGATATATAATATAATATAATATAATATAATATAATATAATATAATATAATATAATATAATATAATATAATATAATACAATACAGGGTGGGCCTATCTCCGGCAATTGTGTGCCGAGATAAGTGTATGTATATATAATTACATACTGTATATATACATATAATTATATAATTATGATTATAATTATTACCTCAGTAACATTATTATTATAATTTATATTTTTTATTAGTAGTATTATTTATAATAATAATAATAATAATAATAATAGTATATATATTATAATTGTTTGACAAAAAGCATCATGCATTGGAATATAATATCATATCATATACTATCATATAATAGTGCAAATTCTTTTCACTTACAGTTTGCTGTAGCCAGTACTCTTTGGTAGCAGAAGCAGTTTAAATTTGTAATCTGTTTTTCATGTTTTTTGGAACATTTTTTTAGGCATTATATAACAGAACCATTTGTCACACATTTGTCTATTAAAATAGACATTAAATGACGTCTGGTGGAAAATGAATTAAAGGTAGGCAGAAATATTTCAAGCTGCTGATATTATTGATCATTGCATTACTAAATGTGAAAAGATTTTGTAATTCTTTTGACTGTCTATTATTATCATTATGTTTCACTATTAATATTTGGAATTTCAACAGTTGTACTTTTCCCCCCTGACTATCCTTGAGGTGTAAAAGCAGTGTTAATCAGTGTATTCACTGACTTCGTAACACCTTGACTTTCTGCTGTTAAACAGAAATAAATTATTCTGATTATAAAAATGTGTGAGGTACACACCCTTTTTCTCCCTTTGTCTGTGTAGATAATGTATGCAGGTGCATTAGCTTGTACCTGGTGTTCATGAAAGGGGATATACTCCTAAACACATTGTCCATTAAGCTGCATTAACTTCTAATCACAGTTCTGTATTAAACCAAATCGCCTTATTTATATCCGATGCCTTTATGATCAATGTGTGTATTTCAGTCTGTGAGGCAAAAAGTGCCAACCTGGATTAATTATTAAAATAAGCAGTGCATGCCATATTAAACCCAGTTCATTCAACTGAACATGTCCGTTATTAATCCCTAATATAAGAAATAAAGTAAAGAAATTGTTGACATTTAAAGTGTCATGGAGCTAAATGAAGATTTTAAGAATGATTAATAGTAATTGCTCAAAACTCTGTTTTTTTTATTGTACTGTATAAAGATCAATATACCTAAATTATGCAATAATTCATCCTCAAACCACTCCAGTGGTATAATTCTGTCTTTTTTACTCAATTAAATATTGCTGCTGCATATCCAACTTGGCTAAAAGTGACAGAGACCGTAGATCTCTGCCTGTCTAAACATATGTCTAGACATACCACAAAGCCCTAATTGAGATTTTGAAAAAAATCTTACCGACACAAACAAGCATATTTTACTTTATTTATTTATTTATTTATTTATTTATTTATTTTTAAGCAGTCATGTGGCAGCATCACAATGCCTAAAAGCTTGCAGATACGGGTCAAAAATAGAGACAGACCTAGATAGAAACTGCAATTTATACTGTAGGTATAGCTGTAAGTATAACTGGTGGCATAACTGCAGTTTTACTTTCCCTGAGACTGAGCTGCAACGTGTTCGACAGTTTTAGCCGTAACTAGGTCTGACACTACAAGCCTTGTAGTGTCCTTATACAGTGCAAATGAATGATGTAAGGTAAAGTGCGGTACCGTAAATCATTTCAGCAAGCAATGTATTCAGCGTTGTTCACACACAGCAGGGAATGTACTAGAGTTCAGACTCTCAGACACACCATGGACGGGTCATGGTGTCTTCTAGACACTCCAGTCACTCCACAGACGTAACTGCATAGATACATGCTGAGCTAGCAGCAGTTATGGGCTGTCTGGGGAGGTGCTCGGCTTGAGGCCATTAAGGGTTAAGTAATTAATTTCTCCACACTGAAATAGGCACAAACATCTGTCAGACTGCAACCACTGTCAGTAATGGTGATCAGCCCGAAATGTAGACTTACATACGACCAGAACTATAATTGGGCCAAATAACATGGATGTGATTACGGCCATAACTATATACAGCGATCAGCCGTGCCATTACACTATGAGCACCCGCCTAATATTGTGCAGATGTTCTGTTTAGCCTCCACAACAATAATGCAATGTGTATTCTGATGGAACAATTTTAACAATTTGATAGCCATTCTATTGGATTAGAATATATGGGCTAGTTTTTGCTCCCCATGTATATTAATGAACCTTCCTCCCATGATCATGTCACCAGCTCAAAAGTTTTTTTTTTCTTGGACCACTTTTCATACTGTAGGTCAGAACACTGCAGACTGAGGACATTACATAAGAGGTGTAGTTTTGGGGTTGCTCTGACCCAGTTGTCTAGCCACACAACTTGGCCCCAGTTACAGTAGCTACACTTACCGTATTTGATCCCAATGGCATCTGGGAATGGGTCGGATTTAAAAGGCAAGTGAAGAGTTGTTTTGTGTAGGAAGCAGAAAAAATTGGCAAACAGTAAGGATTTGACAAGCGGAAAATTATTGTGATGACTAGAACACTGGGTGAGAGCAACTCCAAAAACGCAGCTCTTAGTGATAATGCACATGGGGGGTTGAAGGCTTGACCATGTATTCCAATCAAATGGGACAGTTACTGTACTGTAGGTCAAACTGCTGAAAAGTTTAATGCTGGTTCTGATTAAAAGGTGTCAGGACGCACGGTGCGTTAATGTTTTGGTAGCAAAAGCGGGACATCCTCAATATTATGCTGGTGGTCGTAATGGTATGGCTGGTCGGTGTAATGTCAGTTCTATCATGTAAACTAAATTATCTAATGCCAAACCCTGGGTCGATATTACCAAAACTGGATAGTAAAAGATTTAAAAAGCCAAGTAATATTGAAATACCCTGTACTTTAGTTGACTCATGGAGTGAGGCGTGCACTTAGTATGTTGGTAATTGGTATTTAATGATATCTATAATAATATTAAAATAGCATTGAACTTGAGGAATAAATATAAAAGTATGGTAGTGACTATTCATTTTCACTTTCAGTGATGTTGTAAGGAATATTAAGGCATAATTGTGTGTGTGTGTGTGTGGTGGTAGTTTTTGTGTTTTTTTTTAATGTAACCCTTTTTATTAAGAGTCTTACTTTCCTTAAAAAGAAATTCATGTTTGCTTGTTGATTCTATTTTCTTGGTAATTATTTAACATAACATTAGTTTCTACATATGTAGAATGGACATTGTTAAAAATGAACATCTACTACCAGGCAGTGTCTGTCCTAGAACACAGTCTTTAACTCTAGTTAAACACCAAGTTTGGGGTTGTAGCTCTTTAGACACCGTTGTGGTTAAACTAAGCTGCCTACAGTATGTAAGCTGTGCACTGTAATTCATATTGATGTCCAGAATAACTTTAGACGTACAGTAAGAACTGTTTAAGTAAGAAATATTCTTGCTGTATGCGATATGCTCACTGTAGGGTTTTCAATATATTTGCATATTTAATAGAATTTATTTACTGGAATTTTTTCTTTTTTAGGGACTACCATCATCCTTGCCAAAATTAGTATTTCAAATAAACATCTGTACTGTATAATGGATAGAAGTCTGACACTGCATGTGTTATGTGCTCGAGCATGTAGCAATAATAGCTTGTGTGTTCCGTTCGAGGCTTATGCAATGTTACAGATTATATGATAGCACTTGTGACCGCTCAGAAGGTGTTGAATAATATCCAGTGACATTACAGCTCTAAAAATTGTCTGTTTAAATATCTGGCAGCCTAAAAATATCATTTGCAGTCACCCCTACAGTATGTCAGGGGTGTCAAGTTGGATAAGACAAATGTCAATCAGCCAAAAAAAAAAAAAAAGATGCCAGACTACACAAAGATTGGCGAGACTCAGCAGCCAATCAGGGAAAGAAAATGCAAGAAGGCATGGAATCAGAGGGTTACTAAACTCTATGGCCAAAGCTCTGTGGACGCTTGATGATTGAAACCATGAGCATTGATATGGACTTGTTTCTATAGCAGCCTCCACTCTTCTGGGAAGACTTTCCAGTAGTCTTTGAAGTACAGCTGTAAAGATTTGTGCAATTAAGTTGTTTACTGATGTGTGGCAAGAATGGAAGAGGTTCAGTTCATGTTTATAGTTGTAGTGATTGATCATTTTAATGTTATAACATGAAAGTTAGGCATTGTAGACAGGGGTTTCGAGATTTCTACACCACAGGTCTGGTGGCTTTCTCTGTACTGTACTGTACATACTCCCTTAGACAACTTAAAACCTTTTAGGAAAATTTGCTATTGACAGTCTTTTCCATAAAAAAAAAAAAACAATAAGCATGGATTTGGTTACACTGCGGACCTGCCCTGCCTTTTACGATCATGGAGATGACGGGTTCTTCCACTTTGACGATTGTTGCTTTGTCTCAGGGTACCCATACACTCGTTTCGTCATCCACGGCACGCTGACAGCGTTCTTGGCAGACTTCAATGAGATGTTCCCTCTGCTCTTGGATCAGCAGCCTGTTTTATGGATTGTTCTCCGACAATCATCATGCACAAGTTGCTGAATGGTTTTGATATTTTCAGGAGTTGAGCTCATTGAATGTACTCCTGTTCTCTCGTCGTCTTCTAGTGATATTCTTTCACTCTCGAAGCACACGCACCTCGAACGACTCATTGCAGCATCGCCGCAAACTTGACGAATCCCGTCACAGAATTTCACATTTTCAATGTTCGCTCATTGCTAACTTGCTTACCAGATGTGGTAACACACGTGGTCAGATTGGCAGCAGTTGCTCAGCTCCTGATGTACACAGGATGATGTCTTTTGGACTTATGAAGGTCTCTGTCACTGTGTGTGCAGGCTTGCATGTTACAAAACTAGTCTCAAAACTTTTTGATATACCTTGCATATGGAGAAAGCCTACATATGGGTGTGTTTGCCAGATGTCCACATTAGTTTTTGAATCTTCAGTGTACTGTAGATTTATGATAGAGTTTGGCTTCTTTCTTGCTGAACATGCAAGGCATTTATTTTGGTGGGAAGCTGGACTTTGTATTGTTAAATAGACAAGCTTAGTTATATCTGGTAAAAGTGATAGATTCAGAGCATCTACTTTGGCCTGCGTGTTAGAACTGAGAATAACTGAGTGCCATTTCAAACCATATTAAATAGTTTGTCAGCACAAATCGTAATTTGTGCCGTTTCTAATTAGGCATGCTGCGTATGGTGCTATACAGTATGTTGTTTGGAACATAGCTTTGCATTTGAGATTAATTTATGCAGTGGCGAAGAGGACATTAAATTCAACATTCTGAAATGTTCTTTCTCAAGCTTGAAAATTTCCTGATTAATCTTGATAATCATGAGAAATACAAGGGGTGTTCAAGTTGGACCAGAACTTTTTATTGTGCAGAATAACAGAATACAGTTCTGAGAGTAAATACTCACTTTATTTTTACTATATGCACTTATCCTAGCGTTTCACTAATGCTTAGCTACCACCAAGGTACAAAGGACGCTGGAGACTTGATCGTCCATATCTAAAACTCTGGCCTCCCAGGAACTTCTTCAATGGCCTAAACATATGGAAATGGCTTGCTGTGAGGTCAAGACTGTAGGGGAGATGTGGCAATAACTCCCAGCCGAGTTCCTGTAATGTGCGAGGCTGTTTGTGAATGATTATGTACAGTTCCCACAGACAGATGCATCTATTACGCAAGTTGCGACTAGTTATTCATTGTTTTTCAAGGATCAGGTTCTACTTGTTTAATACACATGGAAACCGCTGCATTGGGTCGTGAGCCACCTCGGCTGGGATCATCATTCACGGATGTACAGCCTTCTTTAAAAGGTTTGCACCATTCATATGTTTTACTATGGAGGAAGAGTCTCATCACCGTACTGTGCTTAAATTTTTGTGTAAATGTCAATAGGTTTTCATTTAAAGAAATTTTTTCCTGGTTTGAATTGAACACCCTTGTATATATACTCAGCAAAAAAAGAAACGTCCCTTTTTCAGGACTGTGTATTTCAACAATAATGTTGTAAAAATCCAAATAACTTTACAGATCTTCATTGTAAAGGGTTTAAACAATGTTTTTCATGCATGTTCAATTAACCATAATCAACTAATTAACATGCAACTGTGGAATGGTCGTTAAGACCTTAACAGCTTACAGAAAGTAGGCATTTAAGGTCACAGTTCTAAAAACGCAGGACACTAAAAAGACTTGTCTACCGACTGTGAAAAACACCTGAAGAAAGATGCCCAGGGTCCCTGCTCATCTGCGTGAACGTGCATTAGGCATGCTGCAGGGAGGCATGAGGACTGCTGATGTGGCTAGGGCAATAAATTGTCATGTCCGCACTGTGAGACGCCTAAGACGGCGCTACAGGGAGACAGGAAGGACAGCTGATCATCCTCGCAGTGGAAGACCACGTGTAACAACACCTGCACAGGATCGGTACATCCGAATATCACACCTGCGTGACAGGTACAGGATGGCCACGACAACTGCCCGAGTCACACCAGGAACACACAATCCCTCCATCAGTGCTCAGACTGTCCGCAATAGGCAGTCCATGAGGAGGAGATGCACTGCAGTACTTCAAGCAGCTGGTGGCCACACCAGATACTGACTGGTACTTTTGATTTTGAGCCTCCCTTTATTCAGGGACACATTGTGAAACATTTTTAGTTTATGTCTTATGGTGTTGACTCTTTTAGTGTTCATACAAATATTTACACATTAAGTTTACTGAAAGTAAAAACAATTGAAAGTCAGAGGACGTTTCTTTTTTTGCTAAGTATATTTCTGTGATCAAAACTAAAATATTATATTCATTTTTAAGGTCATAAACCTGTAAATAAGCCAATGCTAATGGGAGTCAATAGAGAATGCATGGATGAAGGGAAGGATTTGAATCCACATCATAATTGTGTTACAAATTAAGTTTCTGTTCAGTTTTTAAACATGCATAACTTAACAGCTGTCTTTCGAACACTGGTGCATTTTGTCTTTCCTTAGGTCTATGCTCCAGATATTGGTTTGCATGAATGAACTCTATAATAATTTGTGAAGTGCTGCTGCTATGTTTTCTTTCCAACTTTGATTTCCCGAAGGAACATGGAGACTACAGTTTGTCCATTGCTAGCAGAAATAATTGGATTCCTCTAGAACATTAAGGCCTTGATGAGCACTTTATGCTTATACCCCTACTGATCATTTTGGTTTAGGTTTACATTGTGGGGGATTAATAGATGCATATAGGGAAAGGCAGGTTGTTTGCAAACACATCATTACTTTCAGTTGTTATACTACTAAGTTTTTGTGTTACAGGCACAGTTAAACGCCTGGCGAAAAAAAAGTCCAAGCTTATTAATTAAGGAAATATCACATTAGACGGAGCATTGTTGTGCCAAAAATCAGCAGGGTTGTGATGTGGGCTCACCCGTGCTGATATTCAGAACAACAGCATGACCTTGAGTGGGATGCTTTTGTACAATAATTTCACAAACATTATTTATTATGATTTGTTTGTTTTATTTAACTATATATTTAACTCATTAAACACAAATACAGTGGTGGAAAGTCTTAAGAAACTACCAAGATTTAATTTATATTTTCACTTATTCTGCTTTAGTTGTGGGGTTAAAACTTTAAATTTTTTTAAATGTAAAATGAATGCACTATATCCAGTATGGTGTACAATCCTCTCTTCCACACACCTTGTTGTGCCCTTGATCAGGGGTTAGAGAAGGATTTGGGATTCAGCCAAGTATAACGCCGTAGTTCAGAGGCAAGTCAGAACAACTTAGAAGCAATTACTAAGGAGACAAAGTGTTGCTTAATTGATGTTTTCTTGCTGAAAGTGCTTCTGTGACTGGTTATGAATGTGGGTTTTGGCAGGCAGCTGATCTCTCCTCAGTACTGCAGACTGCACAGACCTACTTTCACCCCTGTCGCAACTGGCATTAAGTGGAATTAATGATTGTTAGAACACCTGTGATGTGAAATGATACATATACAATAGATAAACGGCCTGGAGCTGTTACTGTCTGTTATCACCACTTGGAATTCCTCTCATCCAATCAGATTACTCGGTCAGAACATGCTGTTTATTGGAAATAGACATTCAGACATAAGGTTCCTGGAGTAGTACTTTAGATACAGTATAGAGTATACAGTAGACATTGCTTAGTGCCAGTGTTAACCGACTTGTAAATGTGAGCTGGACTTGTGCAGGTGTTGCTGCAGACGATGTGGTGGAAATGCGATGAACATAATCACTCCTCATGTTTAAGTGCCACCTTCTGCACCTGAAGCATTTGTGTTCATGTTGTTGCACGAACTAGCACAGGTCTGCATTCTGTTTGGAATACTCATAAATAAAAGATGGTGTGTGTGTGTGTGTGTGTGTGTGTGTGTGTGTGTGTGTGTGTGTGTGTGTGTGTGCGCAGCAGGCTTTACTTGGTAGACTTGGGTCATGTTATATAGAGAACTGAAAATGTCAGCATCTCATAAACATCTCTTGATTATATACAGCTCAGGCAGAACGACTTATTAACACTCATCTAACATCGAGCCGATCTTATTATTTTTTCCCACAGAAATGTCAATAGGTCAGTATGGCATGAAGATCAAAATCAGCTTCCAGTTATTTTCAATATTAAGTAAAGTGGTTACACATGAATGCTGATTTTTTTATGTGTGTGTGTGTGTGTGTGTGTGTGTGTGTGTGTGTGTGTGTGTGTGTGTGTAGGTGCGTGTGTGCGTGTGTGCGTGTGTGTGAGTGTAGGTGCGTGTGTGCGTGTGTGCGCGCGCTAGTCGTGATTTGTCCCTGTATGGCAGCTGCTGTCAGAAATGATTGATTTGGATGACTGACTGTGTCAAGTTTGTCAACCTTTTCTGCCTGTCCATTCAGGGACCATACTGACAGAACTCTATATAAAAGCTTCAGCTAAATAAAGTGTGTGTGTGTGTGTGTGTGTGTGTGTGTGTGTGTGTGTGTGTGTGTGTGTGTGTGTGTTTAATTATAATTGCTTATGGAGTTTTATAAGTTTCTTAATTTCAGGATCTTTTCAGCTTTGTTTGTGTAATTAGTTGGTAAAGATGCACCAGGGACCAGTCGATATGATATTATCACGATACCTAGGTACCGATTTCATTAATATTGTGATTATGTATGACGATTTAATAAATATCCTGATTTGATATTAAATTTTTCTGACTTTGTTATAATTTTAAGATCTTTTTAATATGTTGTGAGTCCTAACACAAAGATTTATTTATTTTTTATTCAAAGATTTTTTCAGCACCCGTTTCAGAACCGAATACGAGTAATTAAATATAGCCCATTCCTTACAGTTTTATTTTTGAGAAACCATGCGCAGAGTTTAACAAAATACCTTTAAATACAAGGTTTTACCATTTAATTTAAAAAGCTCCAATTTTACTGAATTCTTCTGTTGTGTTATCCTCCATAATGTTATTTCTTAACAAATAATTTACTTCAACCACACGAGATAAGAATGTGTCAATAGCTTAGAGCGTACCACCTGTAGGATTATAAAAAGACTTTGCCTTAAAGTCTTGAAACTTATCTTTGACAATGTGTGTGTGATGAGCTGTCGCTAGTGCTTTGCGACAAATTTCTGCTCAGGGTGTTTTGAGACAGGTGTAAGCTTGTACTGTACAGTGAGTGACTAAATCATTGTAAGGTTTGGAGAACAAGACAGATCGGTGGTTTTTAATGAACACAAATTGTAATAATGTAGTAGTATAAACAGCTAAAAGGCCAATGGTTGCTCAGTGAGTTAAGGCACTGTTACTGATCAGAAGGTCAGCGGTTCAAGCACTAGCTCCAATGTTTTGGCAATGTTGGGCCCTTGAACAGGGCCATAAACCCTATCTGGGTATTAACCCACTGTGCATTAATGTATATATGACAAATGAAGGCTTACTTCATTAAGGAACTTAAAATATATACCATCCTAAAACCATACTAATACCATGCTGTAATATGCGTGCTCCTACTTCTAAACAATTAGATTTGCATTTATGTTTTTGTTTTTTTTATCCCCATAATGGTCAAACCAAAAGAAGACAATTTAGTCTATGTATTTACACTTTCATTTACAATTTTCATTTTAATCCCTTTTTTCTATGTTGTCCTAAAATAAGGAATTTGTCCAGCTGCTCCTGATCATTATAGGAATAAAATTACTTTAGACTCACATTAGTTTCTTAACTATAACTATAATGCACCCCCTGCTTGAGTAGGTCTACCTACAGGTGTACGTTTCTTTTGAACTCAATTTCCCAATGTGCACCTCGGTCAGGTAATTGGAGCGCACACCTGAACCGAGGCAGATAATTAGAAGGGACTAATTATGTTGGTGATAAATAGTCTTGTCTTTTGTTTCCCCTTGTCATGCATTTGTTGAAGTTACCTTTGTCTGATTACTCCCTGTCTCTGCGCAAATGCGTTAATGTATGCACAATGAATTGCATGCACAATTCACCTTAATAACCATGTATACTATGTATACGTCTGTTGATAATAACAATGTCAATATAATTTAATGTCCATATAATTGCTGCTTAACCACTGAGCTACCCCTGGCTTGGTATGGTGTTCATACCTATTCTCCCCTTGAAGCTTGGTCTGTTTTCTGGTTTTGTTTGTATTTTTCTAGTTTGGTGTGTTTAGCTCCTAGCCTGTTTTACTCCTAGCCCGTTTAGCTCTAGTTCTGTTTAGCTCTTGTCTGGCTTAACTCCTTGTTTTATTTAGCCCCTTGTTATGTGTAGTTTCTTATGTTTAAATCCTTGTTTAGTTGTGCTCCATGTAGTTAAGTTCCTGTTTTGTTTATGAGCTGTTTGAGTTTTTGGCAGGTTTGTGTCTCTCCTTGTTTCTGTACTCCTTGTTGAACTACTGATTATTATAACTCCTAGTCATGTTTAGCACTAGCTAGGTTGTTTTTATCTTTAGGTTGTGTTTATCTCTATGCTTAGCCCTGATGTTATGTTAGACTTCATAGTGACTCTGTTCTATTTTGTCTTGCTCCGTGTTGCTTCTGTTTTCCTTATTAAAGAAATCATACTAAGTAACTCTCTTCTGCCACTATGCCTCTTCCTAAGCCCACACGCCAGTTCCGTAACAGTAGGCATGGTATCCAGATATACAATCATAAATAATTGAAATTAATGAGCACATGACCAGAGTATTCCTGTGGTTATGCTACTGTACATAATTCTAGTGACTCAAGTGGAAAGTGATTAGGATCATATCTGTTTGTATGCAAACTTTTTTTTTTTTTCGGCTATTTCACCTTGTATTTTTATTTTTTTTACACAAGACATATATGTGTGTTGTAGAGTGTCTGCATTAACAGTAAGATACAGTGTAAGCTTGTACAAGTTGAACGAACTTACATTCCAAGGCTTATAGGGACCCTACATTAGCCAATGTGTTCTTACTGACTTAAGGGTGTGAGTGAAAAGAGCACTGAGGATTGCCCTTTTATAGCTGTAGAGTAGACTTCAGTTTTCAGGCACATATCTCTCAACACAGTGCCTAGGAAATTGATATGTTTCCAATGGAAACTAGATTTAAAAGCCTGACAGGTCACAAACACTTATTTAAATGTCCCTTGCATTTATTTAATATATTTATATTGTACAAGTGGTGTTCAAAATGCAACCACCGGGGGGCGCAAGCCAGTGTCTTCTTGTGCCAGTCCCAAGCCTGGATAAATGCAGAGGGTTGTGTCAGGAAGGGCATCCGACGTAAAACGTTTGCCAAATCAATGATGCGAATGAAAAATTAAATTTCCATACCGGATCGGTCGCGGCCTGGGTTAACAACGACCGCCACCGGTGCTGTTGACCTACAGGGTGCCTGTGGAAATTGGCTACTGTTGGTCCAAAAAGGAGAGGAGAAAGCCGTGTTCGAAAGCAGAGAGAGAGAAAAGGAAAGGCAAGAGTTAAGGAGTCACAGTAGGGACTTTGAATGTTGGGACTATGACAGGGAAGGCAAGAGAGTTGGTTAATATGATGCAGAGAAGGAAGGTGGATATACTGTGTGTCCAGGAGACCAGGTGGGAAGGTAGCAAGGCTAGAAGCTTAGGATCAGGGTTCAAATTGTTTTACCATGGTGTGGATAGGAAAAGAAATGGAGTAGAAGTTATTCGGAAAGAGGAGTTTGTAAGGAATGTTCTAGAGATGAAGAGAGTATCAGATAGGGTGATATGTCTGAAGCTGGAAATTGAAGGGATAATGTTCAATGTTAGTGGTTATGCCCCACAGGTAGGATGTGGGTTAGAAGAAAAGGAGAAATTCTGGAGTGAGTTAGATGAAGTGATGCAGAGCATCCCTAAAGGTGAGAAAGTGGTGATTGGTGCAGACTTCAATAGACATGTTGGGAAAGCGGACAGAGGTGATGAAAATGTGATGGTCAGGTTTGGTCTTCAGGGAGGAGTTGAGACAGGTTATGTGTGGTGGTGCTTTCAGTTGGCTGGACAACTACAGCTAATTTGATCAGGGAGACAGGAAAGAGGGTACTTGGTGTATCATCAGGTAAGGCAAAAGTGGACAAGGAGACTTGGTGGTGAAATGAGGAAGTTAAGGAGTGTATACAGGGAAAGAGGCTAGCTAAGAAGAAGTGGGACACTGAGAGGACTGAAGAGAGTAGACAGGAGTACTGGGAGATGCAGCGTAAGGTGAAGGTAGCGGTAGCAAAGGCCAAACAAAGAGCATATGAGGACTTGTATGCTGGGCTGGACAGTAAGGAGGGTGAGGTGGATTTGTACAGGTTGGCGAGGCAGAGAGATAAAGATGGGAAGGATGTGCAGCAGGTTAGAGTGATTAAAGATAGAGATGGAAATATACTGACAGATGCCAGAGGGTGATGGGAAGATGGAAGGAGTACTTTGAGGAGTTGATGAATGAGGAAAACGAAAGAGAATAAAGAGTAGAAGAGGTAACTGTTGTGGAGCAGGAAGTAGCAAATATTAGTAAAAGTGAGGTGAGAAGGGTGTTGAAGAGGATGAAGAGTGGAAAGGCTGTTGGTCCTGATGACATACTTGTGGGGGTATGGAAATGCTTAGCAGAGGTGGCAGTAGAGTTTCTGACAAGTTTGTTTAACATGATCTTGGAGAGTGAGGGTATTCCAGAGGAATGGAGGAGAAGTGTATTGGTGCCGATTTTTAAGAACAAGGGAGATGTGCAGAGCTGTGGCAATTACAGAGGCATAAAACTAATGAGCCATACAATGAAGCTGTGGAAAAGAGTAGTGGAAGCTAGGTTAAGGGCAGAGGTCAGCATTTGTGAGCAGCAATATGGTTTGATGACTAGAAAGAGTACATCAGATACAGTATTTGCTTTGAGGATGCTGGTGGAGAAGTACAGAGAAGGTAATAAAGAGTTGCATTGTGTTTTTGTAGATTTAGAGAAAGCGTACGAGAGGGTGCCAAGAGAGTAGCTGTGGTATTGTATGAGAAGGTCTGGAGTGGCAGATAAGTATGTTAGAGTGGTGCAGGACATGTATGAGAGCTGTAAGACAGTGGCGAGATGTGCTGTAGGTGTGACAGAAGAGTTCAAGGTGGAGGTGGGTCTGCATCAAGGATCGGCTCTGGGCCCCTTTTTGTTTGCTCTGGTAATGGACAGGATGACAGATGAGGTAAGACAGGAGTTTCCATGGACTATGATGTTTGCAGACGACATTGTGCTTTGTAGCGAGAGCAGGGAACAGGTGGAGGAAAATTTGGAAAGGTGGAGGTATGCTCTGGAAAACTGGGGAATAAAGGTTAGCCGCAGCAAGACGGAATACATGTGTGTAAATGAGAGGTCTTCAAGAGGGATGGTGAGGCTACAGGGAGCAGAGGTAAAGAAGATGCAGGATTTTAAGTACTTAAGGTCAACGGTTCAGAGCAACAGAGAGTGTGAAAAGGAGGTGAAGAGGCGGGTACAGACTGGTTGGAATGGGTGGAGAAAATTGTCAGGTGTGTTGTGCGATAAAAGAGTATCAGCGAGAATGAAAGAAAAGGTGTACAGGACAGTGGTGAGACCAGCAATGCTTTAAGGCTTAGAGACAGTGGCACTGAAGAAAAGACAGGAGACACAGCTGAAGATGTTGAGGTTCTCTTTGGGAGTGAAAAGGATGGATAGGATCGAGAGTAGGTTCACCAGAGGGACAACCCATGTTAGATGTTTGGGGGATAAAGTCAGAGAGGCCAAATTGAGGTGGTTTAAACATGTTCAGAGGAGAGATGGTTAATATATCGGTAGGAATAGGATGCTGAGGTTGGAACTGCCAGGCAGGAGATCTAGAGGAAGACCAAAGTGGAGATTTATGGATGCAGTGAGAGAGGACATGAAGTTAGTTGGGGTGAAAGAAGAGGATGCAGAGGATGGGGTTAGATGGAGGCAGATGATTGGCTGTCGCGACCCCTGAAAGGGAACAGCCGAAAGACAAAGAAGTACAAGTCAAACTGGGACTTTATATTGTGCATCATACCAGAACACAGAATAAAAATTACCTTCATTTCTCTAAACAATTCCCTGCACTTATCCCAGTGTTTCAATAGTGCTTGGATATGGTAAGGTAGAAGGTTTTCTCAGTCTGTCAGATTTCTGAGCCATGATCGGACTTCCTGTCACATGTCTGATATTCTGGCCTCTCAGGAATTTCTCTAATGGCCCAAATATGTGGTAATGTAACAGGGGATATGACAATAACTTCCAGCGAAGTTCCTGTAATGTGCAAGTGATGTTGGTGGATGATTGTGTGTGCCATTAACAAGACATGAAACAAGTTACATTTCGAATTTCAAGGATTAGGCATTAGGCAAATTTCAAACCCAGAAGTGCTGACACTCTTGCATAGCCATTCTATTACCGTTTTTACGAGTGAGGTAGGACCTCCTGTCAACATTCACATGTGCATCTAAACACTACAGGCAGTTTGGGCTGCCAATTAGTCTAATCTGCATATTTTTGGTGGGAGGAAACAGGAGTACCAGGAGGAAACATGCACACAGACCCCGAAGGAGGAATCGAACCCAGACCCTGGACGTTTAGGGCGACAGTGCTAAGCACTAATGTACATGCACATGTACCATACAACATACAGTTGTTATTACTTGGTTGACATGTCTGTTGAGGGATGCAAGAAATTTTCGGTTTAGTGACTGAATATATAAAGAGTATAACGAAGTCTGAAGAATTTACATTTGTTTGTCTGTTTTTCCTGTTTATGCCTATTTGTGGCAATTCTTTTTTTTTTTAACCACAAACAATATGTAGGTGTACATGATGAGTGTAGTAATGAATCACTGTTCATGCTTGCTCAGCTGACTTTTACTTAGCTAATCTTTCAGTTTTCGTGGCAGCGTCTAATAAAGCACAACCTTTGTGTGTGCTTGTGTTTTGTACTATTTAATAATTTAAATAATAATTTATTCTGAGCATTAAAACATTAACTAAGACAGATGTAGCAGTAATGGCAACCCTGTTTTTACTGCTGATCGTTTGCATCGACAAGAAAAGGCTGAAGGAATGGCATGGAATGAATGTAATCATTTGAACATCTATTAGTTAATAGATAATAGATCATTTTCGTCTCAAAGAAGAAACAAGTGGCAGAAAACAAAACACAGTTCTTTAAGTGAGCCTTTTTAATGTGCCCTGGCAGAGGAGAATGAACAAGTCTGAATGTTTTGATTTGACAGGAAGGCAAGAATAACTCGAATAACCACCCTTTATAACCATGATGAACAGAAAAGCATCTCAGAACACACAACAAAATGTCGAACCTTCAGGTTGATGGCCTACAATGATGACTAATAAAACACACATCAAGTTCCACTTCTGTCAACTAAGAACTGGAATCTGAGTGTCCAAATCCTGCGATGCTAGTTCACTAATACCTACTGAGTAAGCCCTTCACTTATCACTTTATGAGTGTGTATGGGCTCTGTGAGTGTATATGTTAATAAGGGAGTGTGTATATGAACCATTTGAGTGTTTATATAGATGCTGTGATTGTGTGAGTGCATATATGAGTTCTGTATGTGTGTAAGAGGTGTGTGAGTGTGTATATGAGGTGTGTGTGTGTGTGTGTATGAGGTGTGTGATTGTGTGCATGTGGTGTGTGGGTGTGTGATTGAGGTGTGTGAGCGTGTGTACATTATGTGGTGTGTGTGTGTGTGTGTGTGTGTATATGAGGTGTTTGTGAGTGTGTATGTACAGTAAGGTGTGTGAGTGTGTATATAAGACTATATAAGTTGTTTGAGTGCAAGTCTGAATGTAAGGGGTGCGAGTGTGTGTGAGGTGTGCGAGTGTGTTTGAGGTGTGCGAGTGTGTGTGTGAGTGTGTTGGTAATATATTTGATGTGTGCGAGTGTGTGTGAGGTGTGCGAGTGTGTGTTGCTAAGGTGTGCGAGTATATATGTGAGGTGTGCCAGTGTGTATGTGAGATGTGCGAGTGTGTATGTGAGGTGTGTGAGTGTATATGTGTGGTGTGTGAGTGTATATGTGTGGTGTGCAAGTGTGTATGTGAGGTGTGCAAGTGTGTATGTGAGGTGTGCCAGTGTGTGTGCCAGCGTGTGTACTTGAGGTGTGCAAGTGTGTGTACGTGAGGTGTGCAAGTGTGTGTACGTGAGGTGTGCAAGTGTGTGTACGTGAGGTGTGCCAGAGTGTGTACGTAAGGTGTGCGAGTGTGTGTGTGTGAGGTGTGCAAATGTGTGTGTACGTGAGGTGTGCGAGTGTGTTGGTAAGGTGTGCGAGTGTGTGTGTAAGTGTGTGTGTGAGGAATGAGAGTGTGTGTGTAAGGTGTGCGAGTGTGTGTAAGGTGTGCGAGTGTGTATGTGAGGCGTGCGAGTGTGTATGTGAGGTGTGCAAGTCTGAATGTAAGGGGTGCGACTGTGTATGTGAGGAGTGCGAGTGTGTTGGTAAGGTGTGCGAGTGTGTTGGTAAGGTGTGCGAGTGTGTTGGTAAGGTGTGTGTGAGGTGTGTGTGTTCGAGGTGTGCGTGTATGTCTGATAAACATTGTATGTCACGTCTGCGAATCATATACCAAATGTTATGGACACTGCAGATTTGTGTGTGTGTTTGGGAAGAACAGCAGTATCGTGTAAGTGTTTTTCTGCAGTTCCTTTTTTTTAATTTGTTTCTATTTGTCCAGCTAAATAAATCCAATTTATCTTCTCTTCTGCATCTTACTCTTACTCCCTCCTTACACGCTCTTTCCCTTTTTTATTTCCTTTCATTCGCTTTCCCTCTTAAATCCTCTTCCCGTTTGCCCTCATCTCCTCTACTCTTTTTTTTTACTCATTTCACTTCTTCTCATCTACTCTACATGTCTACAAGCTTTTTCTTCTTCATCTCATACTGTCTCTCTCACTGTCTCTCTCTTTCTCCCTTTCACTTTCCTTTTCTTACTTTCTTCTTTTCTTTTGTCTTGCTCTCTCCTGCTTTTCCCACCCTCCTTTATGCTCACCTTGTCCTTCTTTATTTGTTTTTTTCCTGCATTATAAATTAATTTTCAATCACTTTTATTCCTCCTTATCTCACTCTCTTCTCTTCAAATATTTCATCCTTTCTCTCATCTTTCCCCTGCTCCCATGTCTGTTCTCCTCTTTGCTTTTTGTCTTCCATGCTCACTTTCCTCCTGTAAAAATTATCCTCTTTTCTCTTCTCCTTTCTTCTTTTTTTCGTTCCTCCACCTTTCCTCCTCTTGCCATCTTTCCTGTCCTCCAAGCAAAGGTTTAAACTGTCACATGATTTATCTGACTGACAAACCTGCATCATCCAGCCTACCTGACACACACGCGCACACACACACACATACTACACACACACATCTAACATTTATAAATTAAACGTTACCTTAGTCCTGATGTTAGTCCTGCGTTTCTCCACTAAAGGTGGTGTGTGTTTTTGCCTCGATGTGTGTTTAAAAAAATACTCCACTGATACTTCACATCACTGTTGCATTCCCTCCCATCGCCTCATCTGCACGCCTTTATATCCGCAGCTCCTCATTACTTGCCCGTGTGTGTCTGTGTGTGTTTTTCAGGTGTTTAAGCAGCAGGCATCCGCGAGTGTGTGTGCGCTGGGTCAACGTTTGCACGAACAGGAGAAGGACTTTGCAGGCAAAGCAGCAAGTTTCCAGCGGGAGATCCAACACCTGCAGGCTCAGCTCCGCGACCGGCAAGAACAACTCAGCGGAGCTCTGCAGCAAAAGAGGTGACTGGGCATGTGTGTATGTGTGTGTGTGTGTATCACTCCCCTCTTCCTCCCTCTCTCTCTCTCTCTCTCTCTCTCTCTCTCGCACTCTGAGTGGTTCGATGCCGCAAGCATGAGACGAGAGAGGGGACGCAGAGGAGCAGCAGTCACAGTGGAGCAAATAACAGACCGGCTAAGAAACAGGGACATGGAGAGGGGTGGGTGTGGGTAGGAGGGGAAAGTGGCACATATGCAGGTTGTTCCTGGATTTCTCTCTAGGGTTTATCTTTGTCTGTCTATCTGCCCCTTGTAATTGTTTTTTTTGCTAGCATATGCACCATCTCATCGTCTATACCGCTTTATCCTGTATACGAGGTGGTGTATACCCTGGACAGAGTGCCAATCCATTGCAGAACATGCACTCTCTTGGGGGTGCCAGTTAGCCTAATCTGTGTCTTTGGACTGTGGGAGGAGTTTTTAGAGGAAACCCACCACGCATGGGGAATACATGTAAACACCATGCAGGAAGCAGGAATCGAACCCTCGACCCTGGAGGTGCATGGCAACAATGCTTTCCCTAAAATACATTCTAGTTTTTCGTACTTATAGTAATTTCTGGCTAGCAGTGTTGGCACCTCTGGATTGCAAGGTGTTCCCACTGTATAGGCAGTGGTGAAATTGGTGAATTATATTACACCAGAGGGCCACATGCACACTTTTGCCTGGCCAAACAAAAAGGAGTCGCCATTTTAGAAGGGTCAAATTTTTGGGCTGCATCAAGCAACTAAGGAGATTTGAAATTGCTGGAACTGGGTTAAGAACCCCCCCCCCCAACACATTATCGATACCTGGAGGGTTTGTGCTGAAATGTTAACTTCTGGTCAAAAAAAAAAATCACGAATGCAGAAAAATTAAACACTTGTTGAAGTGGCATAGTAAAAAAAAAAAAAAAAACAGTACAAACCAGAGCCATGTTTAATTGTCAAAGTAAGAGCATTTCCATACACAAACACATTTGATGAGGAAACAGCTGTGCGGCCATAAGAAACCACTTGTTACTGAGACTCCATGAGAAAATAAAAGACTTTGATTTGCTAGGCAGCATAATGATTGGGCTTTGATATGTGGTTTGATGCGTTCAGATTAACCCTATTCCAGAGCAATGAGTACATCAGGGTAAGAAGGGATGCACATGAAGTAATGAGGTAAGTATAATGCATAGTGCCCACTGTACAAACCTCTGGAGGCAGTGTTATGATCTGCAGTATGAGGCAATAAAATAATGTCAGCTTATGACCTGAATGTACTGAATGACCAGATTATCACATCTATTAAATTTTCCTACATGATGGGACAGGCATATTCAAATTGTGAAAGAGTGGTTCTGGGAGCATGAGGAATCATTTTCATACTGTAAACTGGACACCAGATTGTGTTCTGTAATCAAAGCTAAATATTAATATTATTATAATGTTTATTAAATTAATTGTCACATGTACCTTACAGAACATTGAATTGAATTGTTCCAGTTAGGAAGATGAGGTCAGAGCGCCCCTGGAGCAGATACATGTAGAGTTAAGACCCTTGCTCAGTGAAAGCCTGGCAGTGGTGGGGCTTGAATCCCCAATCTCCTGATCAGTAACCCAGTAACCCACAGCCTTAACCGATTGAGCCACCACAACTCGAGAAAATGACATCTTAGTGTGTGTTATGTTTAGCCAGGCAGTGTACAGTATATTAAAAATCCCAGCAAATCTATTTAAAATTTTGAGATTTTATGAGAACCTACTGTAATACCCAAGTCTACTAAGTAGTCCACCAGATACCATTTGGCAGACGCGCTTATCCAGAGCGACTTACATTTTTATCTCATTACACATCTGAGCAGTTGAGGGTTAAGGGCCTTGCTCAAGGGCCCAACAGTGGCAACTTGGTGGTTGTGGGGTTTGAACCTGGGATCTTCCGAACTGTAGTCCAATGCCTGACCAGTCCAAATGTTCCCTAAATTGTCCATGATGACCATCTCTATTTAATAACCACAGTCCTAAATGTGCCACAGTGCTGTAAATAGTCCATAAAGCACTGTTTTCTGGGTCACTGGGGTAAATAATGAACACACCATTGCGCACCAGACAGGCACACAATCTGGATAGGATAGAAAAGCCAAATGAGGACACATACACATGCACACACTCATGCCTTCACAAATAAACTGGCACTTGCACAACACCACACACACACACACACACACACACACACAAACACACACATACACACACACACTGCAGACTTCACTAGCTTTAAATTGGACCTTGTTTGTGAGTTAAGAGCTAAAAAGCAACGGCAGTGTTTGGCTTGTACAAAATCAATCATTTCTCCAGCAGTGCATAGCTGGACTGTGTGTCTGTTTCTTTTACATTTTGGTGGAGATCCTGTAAGATAAATAAAACAGGTGTTTTTTCTGCAAAAAGAAGAATGAAGGTACTGCGATACTAATCTCTAAATAGTAAGATAAAATAATAAATAAAATAAATATCTTATGAATTTTGAATATATCAGGAAAAAGCTCAATTATTAAGCTCAATATTGTGTGGGTTCCTCCTTATGGCCCCCATGATGTCTGGCGCCGAGACGTTAGCGGTGGATCCTTGCCTAAGATCATGTGCTCAGAATAGCTCTTTTTTTTCTGCATCCCTATTTTCATCCCTCTATACTGGCTTGGCTCCCAGTTGCAAAGAAACATCCCCAGAGTGTGATGCTGCCACCACCATGTTTTTCTGTAGGGATAGTTTTAATAGTGACATGCAGTGCATATTTTCCTAATTCCAAATAGTTTAATCTTTGTGTCATTAGACCAGAGGATTTAGTTTCTCATGTTTTTTGGCAAACTCACAGTAGGAAGTCCTGTGCCTTTTGGTAAGCGCACTGGAGCCTGGCTGGCATCCCTGCCATAGACGACTGATTGGTGGAGAGATGCAGTGATGGTTATCCTTCCATAAAGCTCTTCCTTCTCCACAAGGGAACTCTGGTTCTCATGTATACAGTAGTGACCATTGGGTTCTTGGTTACCTTCTGACCAAGGTCCTCAGTTTGGATCTCATTTATAGTGACCATTGGGTTCTTGGTTACCTTCTGACCAAGGTCCTCAGTTTGGATCTCATTTATAGTGACCCTTGGGTTCTTGGTTACCTTCTGACCTAGGTTCTCAGTTTGGATTTCTTTTATAGTGACCCTTGGGTTCTTGGTTACCTTCTGACCCAGGTCCTCAGTTTGGATCTCAGTCATAGTGACCCTTGGGTTCTTGGTTACCTTCTGACCCAGGTCCTCAGTTTGGATCTCATTTATAGTGACCCTTGGGTTCTTGGTTACCTTCTGACCAAGCCCTTAGTTTGGATCTCATTCATAGTGACCCTTGGGTTCTTGGTTACCTTCTGACCTAGGTCCTCAGTTTGGATTTCTTTTATAGTGACCCTTGGGTTCTTGGTTACCTTCTGACCCAGGTCCTCAGTTTGGATCTCAGTCATAGTGACCCTTGGGTTCTTGGTTACCTTCTGACCCAGGTCCTCAGTTTGGATTTCTTTTATAGTGACCCTTGGGTTCTTGGTTACCTTCTGACCCAGGTCCTCAGTTTGGATTTCATTTATAGTGACCCTTGGGTTCTTGGTTACCTTCTGACCCAGGTCCTCAGTTTGGATAAACAGCCAGATCTGGGAACTCTGTATGTAGATTGTTTCAAATCTCTTCCATTTGAAAATGATGGAGGTTATAGTGCTCTGGACTCTTTTACTGCTGCAGAAGTTGTCCTGACACAATCCTGTCTCACTGGTCTACAGATAATCCTCTCGAACTTATGGCTTTGTTTTTACAGTGAAAACACAATTTATAGATGTGTTTCTTTCCTATTTATGTCCAGGGAGTTCAATCAGGCACTGGTAGATTTCAGTCAAGCTGTATAAGCATCACAAGACCACTGATAGGAGTAGGATGCACCAGAGCTACAGTAGGTTGCAAGTGCTATAACAAAGGGTCTAAATACTTACAGTATGTAAATTACTGTAGCTACATTTACAGTACATGGACAATATTTGTTCAAATGATTGAAATCATTCTAATATATACTGTATGTTACACCAGAACCTCGGCATATAAATTAAGTTTGTTCTGAAGGCAAATGAGAAAATTTGTATTGCGATATATATTTTCCCCTAAGAAATAATGTAAATTATAATTCATTAATCCAATAATCCAAAAGATAATCCATTCCAGCCAACAAAAAATATTACCAATAGAATAAAAAACCTAGGAAAAATCACATAGCTTTTGCATGCATTCCCAAGGCGATGTTGGTATCATGGGTTAACTCTTTCAAAGTACAGTAGCTTTTGCTGACTTTAACAAAAGTATCAAACTTATGCCAAGACACACTGAAGCATGAAGATGAACCCTTACTACATACGACTTTATGTTGTTCCTTGAATTTGTCACCCACCTAGACGTGTGTACTGTATTGTATGTGCCGGCCTCTTGAAGCTGTCTGTCATCATAACATTGCAGTGTGTGACTCTGCACTTTTCCTGCTACCTGTGTAGATGATAAGAGTGTCTCTATAGTGGCCTATAATTAGACATTCTACAGCCAATGTTTTGTCCAAGTGACTGGGCACAAAAGGATGATGATCTCTGCCACGACGCAATGAGACACAACCTTTAATTTGTGTTCAGTATGTAATTACTGTGAATCTCTCTTGTGAATACCACAATCTGTCAGAGAAGGGTATAATCACAACACACACACACACACACACACACACACACACAGTTTAATTATATACTTCTAGCACAGCTGATCAATCTTGCTCTCTGTGACCCTAGCTGTCCAAACAGTGCATATACAGCAGACTGGTGTACTGTTCAATAGATACATCGGCACATTTATGTGAAAGCGTGTGCTTTAGTTACATCAATGCTTTATTTTGTCCTTTTGTTACAATCATTAGCAGGGTACAATTGTTGTATTTGTTAAAGACCATTAGTGTCAGAGCATCTCCTAAACAGTAGGTTTTATGGCCTGTTCATGGTATTCATTGTTTAACACTTACCAAAATGGTATAGGAAATGGCACTTGTGTGTGTCTCTTTGCTAAGAAAGATGACACCAGAATCCACTTTGGGAAGAAGGTAAGCTGATGGAAGTTTTTTTTGCTGGAACACCTTGTTTCCTGGCCGTTGTATAGATGTTAATTTGATACCTACTGTACCTAATCATTTTTGCAGACCAACTCCCTCTTTACAACGGTATTCCATACTGGCAGTGGATTCTTTCAACAGGATGATGAACCTTGCCCGGGTCTCCAATTTCCCAGATTAAACATTTCTGGAATGGGATGGACAGTCATTTCAGATCCATGTAGGATGCATTCCACATCTTGCAGATCAACTGCATGCGTCTTAGCACACATTTAGACTACGTTCCCTTTGCCATGTTGCTCAGTTCTAGTCAGATCAATTATTTGGTCAGATCATATTTGCATGTCATGACTCTAATGTGGACACATCTGTCCTCTGAAACAGCATGCATGGGCACAATGATACACTTTTGTTCGTCATAGGTGTGTGACCATTTATTCATTTCAAACAGGGGATGCGATGTAGCAAATGGAGATTTAGCAAAATTCAGAGCTTGGATCTTGCTCTGGAGGATCGCAAGCAGTTAGGTGGCTATGTGTGTTGAGGTCCAGAATCATGAAAAAAAAAGAGTGCTGGTCCGAATCTTAAAATAAAAAAAAAGTATGATGTAACCTTTACATGTGTGTGTGTGTGTGTGTGCGCGCGCGTTGAACAGCTCCCACAGTCTCATTGATTTCCACTTCATTTAACATCTCTTGTGGTTTTTTCTGTAATGAATAAGCTCTGCTCTGTGCATGTGGATGAGTGTTCTAGCCATAGATCAGCTTGGGTTCTGGTGCAGCGGAAACATCTCCAGGGCAAACAGTCAAACTTCTCTGTACAGTATATATACATATATATTACTGCTGGACTAATGTTGTATTGTTGGATATCTCTGTTCCAGCTGCCATGCAGTTACACTTGGTATTTGGTCTGGCGGGTTATCTCCAGGGACTCCGGATTCTTCCCACAGTCCAAAGACATACAGGGTTGGCTAATTGGAGTTCCCAAATTGTCTATAGTGTGGGTGAATTCAGCAAGCACAATAATACCAACATCTATAATTGCCAGCCAGTCATTAGGGGCCTTAGATATGTCCTTATGTCCCACAGTTATTATGATGGGTAATAACAAGGGCCATTTAGGACCTTTGACAACTGACAACCCTGGATATACAGCACATACAGTACATCAAAGAAATGATGGCATTGATGGCCATACGAGTCTTCATTTAAGAATAACTACTGCAATTTACTGAACTTGCATTTCATCTTTATTACATAACCTTCCCAAAGGAAGTTTCAATAGTTTGCATGATGACCCAAGACAGCAGCAAGTCACTACTAAAAGCAACACTGCACATTGTTCAGATGGTAAACAGCATTTTAATTTTTTTTTTTATGTGATCTTTACCATCTGGACAACAGGACCAAGGACCAAGTGCTACAGCAGGCTCCAGTCTATATGGTGTAACATTCCATTTCATTCTACTAGCATAGAAAAAAAAAACTTAAGAATCATTTGTCTGTTATAGACCTACCTGTTTAGTCATGGGTGGAAAATTACGTCCCGACAGTACAGAGAACAAATGAGCCATTTTTCATATAACAGTAAAAAGCTCAGCATTGAAGATTTATAACATTTATTAGAGATATTTACTTGCAATGAGTAATCAAAACATAACACGGACATCTTAAATTACAATTTTTAAGCTTATCAATTTTTCTTTTCAAAAACACACTAAAAGGAAGCTGGCAAGGTCGCACCCCTACACAGTGCTCCTAAGAAGGTTCAAAGCTCAAACCTTTGCTAATATTTTAACAATCTTCTCCATCTCAAACAACCTCATCTTAAAGCTTCATTGGTCTTCATGAGAGCAGGACTAATCTGATCTCCCAGTTCATTGTGAACTCTTTCCTAGAGGCTCTTTACATTACAGTACTGTGTAAAAGTCTTAGGCACCCCACACCCCTTTTTTTATCGTCCGAATTTGGTCTTGTCTCCTACCTTTCAAACATTAGCTAGCATCTGAGGATGGTAAAGGCATCAAATACACCTTTAAACTGCTGCTCGCATCAAGTCATGGGGTCGGCATAACCCGCTTAGATGGCTAGGGTTTCTGATATTGACAATGGCTAGGGAGGTACTGTATAACACTCCTCTCTCCCTTTGCCCCCTTGGACTCCTGGCTGTGGTTGTCTGTGTCCTCTGATTTCATCTTACATGTTTATATTACAACTTGTTTGATCAGCCGCAACTGTAAAACCACTGGCAAGTAAATTTAATAACATTAATCAAGTAAACTGTTAACAGGATCATGGGCACCCAAGGGTCATCTATGCCCGTGGGGACCAAAGGCTAGCTCATCCTGTCCGATTCCAATGAAAAGTCAATGTAGCACAAATTGCTGACAAAGGTCAGGATTGACAACTAAAGAAAGGTTCCAGAACAATGTATGAGGCTTAGCTAGCAATGGTAGCTCAGAGGGATAAGGCACTGAGTTATTGATCGGAAGGTCAGCGGTTTGCCAATGTTGGGCCCTTGAGCGAGGCCATTAACCCTATTTGCTCTAAGGGTGTTCTATCATGGCCGACCATGACTATGCTCTGACCCCAGTTACGCTGAGACATGTGAAGAGGGAATTTCACTGTGCTGTAATGAATATGTGACAAATAAAGGCTTAACTTAAAAAGCAACAAAGCTTCCAAACTACACAGATCTCAGTCTGTTCAAGCACCCATGGAGTGCAAGAATCAAGCAAGTCTGATTTAAGGTCCCACACTGCAACCCCACAGAACAAATATGAATTTTTATGATAGGCCACTAATGCCCCAGTGCCAGACTGCACAGCACATCCCCAGAGTTCTTGTGGAGTCATTCATGCCCCTAGTTGCTAGAGCTGCCCCAGTGGCACAAGGGGAACCTCCGCCATACTGGGGTTGATGTTCAGACAAAAAGCAGACAGAGAGAGACAGTCTCAGTCTTTTCCCAGCACAGACTATTACAATCACCGGACTGGTTTTCTGGCCTTCTTTTATAATGCTGCTTTGACTCCCAGACCATGAATGGAAATGTGAAGTCGACCATGCAGGATTACAGCGCCTTGCACCTTTTTTAAGTGCTTTGCTGCTGGCCGTAACACTGAGCTTGATGCCTGAGCTGATGTTCAGCCTGCTGTCACAATGTGTACACATTCATTTCTGAAATTTGGCTTTTAGAACATAGACTTACCTGCTTCCTTCCTTTGCTTTGTTTTTTCTCTTTGTTCCTTCCTTTGCTCGATTCTTTTCTTTTCATGTTTCCTTTCCACAGGTTTAGCTGTCATTTACAATAATCATGCCCTTTTACACGAGCTCATTTCTGTGGGATTGAATCATCACTGTTGAGTGTGTATAAGTCTGGAGTATGTGGTCATTGAGGTGTAGTAGTTAGTAGTTGGAAGATTTCTTTCACACTCTCCATCTTTGTCTTTCTCCGATGACGTCCATGCCTTGTCTCATTTACAGATAATAATGGGTATCGTAAGCCAGCCATGGCTTGCAGCATCTTCCACCTCCTCCTCTTTTACCTGTCTTTGGTCTCCTCGTGTCTTTGCATCATCACTTCTCCTTACACATGTAAGCCCATGGCTTACGATTTGCTGTATGTTATTATGTAGATGTACTGTATGTCTTTGGTATCTTCTGTCTTTATAGTAAAGTGTTTGGGTGTCTGGTGTAAGTGTTCTTCATCCTAGTCAGTTGAAGTTTAACTTCCTGTGATTATAAAGCTAAATAAAAGTCACGACTGGTCTCGTCCTCTGGAGGGTGTGTGTGTGTGTGTGTGTGTGTGCGTGTGCGTGTGCGCGTGCGCGTGTACATCTCTTTATGTTTCTGTCTTTGTTTCTTTCTCGCACTGACAGAGAGGTGGAGAATGAACTGGAGGTGGTGTGGGAAGCTGCTGCAAGAGAAAACCAGCATTTGCAGGACATTGTGATGAGCAAAGGCGATGTCTTGTCGAGCCCTCATAACTCACGGCTGTCTCTGGCCTGGATGCCACAGCATAATTTTAACAAAGCATGCCATCTGAGCAGCACAACATCTCCTAAATTTATCATGACACCAAAACACAGCAGTGCCATAGTCACTCATGACTCTCAACAGCACCACAACCTGTCATCTGATGAGAGCGAGAGGAATGGGTTAGACTTCTACTCCTGATTGAACACGTGTGCCAGTCATGTGCCTAATAACGAATAGGAAAATTTAAAAATACATTAAGTAACACTATAGTACACAAGAACTAAACCTGAGTCGATATGCTACAGTATGTGTGCCTAATCAGGGATTCTCTTGCATCTCGGTCTATTTACCATTCTCACTTCCTTATCGTGAGTCCCTGTGAGAATGAACCATTCTCACTTCCACTTCCCTGAAGAATATTTTGGTGCATAATTCAACAACTCTGTTTTTACCAAGATTAAAAAAAGAAATTCAGACATACAGTAGGTGGTGATCATTTCTTCTGTGTGACACTAATAATACTGTACCCGTCCAAAAATCCATTGTTAAGGAAATTAAAAATTTAGTTTTATTATACTGTTGCATACTTACAGTATAAAGAACTTTTTTCTGCACCTTAATTGTTAATAGTGAATTCGCTTTACCATAAATATAATAAAAGTCCTTCAATTGGGGGTCTATATTTTTGGGCTGATGTACTGTAGATAAAACCAAGTTGCCACGTTCCATCTCTTAATCTATTTAATTCCATCAATTCATTTGTCTTCAGTCAATGTTTTGATCTTATGCACCGATTCACTCTTGCATTGAAATTCAAATGTCTTTCATGTGCTGATTATCTGGTTTTAATTATAAAACATAAAGTACATTAAAATATGGCCAAAAAAAGGTTAAAAAAATAATCCACAGCAGCTCCGTTTTTCCGGGCTGTACACCGAGGGGAGCGTACTTGTGATTCCTCCGTGGCTGGACCTATTCTATTGAGATAATACAGAGTGCTGTCCTTGAGAGCGACTAAGACAGGAACTGATTGTCTGAGATTCTTCTCAGATAAGTACTGAGGCCCAGATTATTGCATTAATGTCGAATCTTAATTACTGATCATGTTTAAAGAACTTATATAAATTATAAATTAATTGCCTTAAAGCATTGCCAAAATAGTTATCATTTTCTTTTATTTTAATGAGACTAGAGTTACGCATGTTTTAATATTCTGAATATGATTAAACTGATTTGCAGTTAGTCATTAATGTATTATCAAAAAAATAATCATAATTTTTAAAGTATATAAGTACTACTCAGATGCTTATTAATAAATAAAGTTGTCCAGTTCAACTGAAGTTCTGTACAAGATGTGTATCGTAACAATTTCCAAAAATCCAGAAAGCCTTTTTCTACATGCACAGGTTTATATAATATACAGTACTGTGCAAATGTATTGAGCCCTCCTCATTTCTACATTTTTTTGTCTTAAAAGAGACCTTTTAGTCTTGAGGTATAGTTCTCCAGGATTCTCCAGACGTTTTTTTGGCTCTCATATTTAGTTCAGTCCATTTACCTGAGCAGTTTTAGAGGAATGGTTTAAGCAACACATTAACCTATGAATCATTTAAGCATAAAAAGGATGTAACATACAGTAAGGCATGAACCAGTGAGAAACTGGTGCAGATGATGACAGATGATCAGGCTGGTGATTAGTATACTGGTGATGCTGAATGCTGAGTGGTTGGAACAGACGAGAGGGGAAATGAGGTCGCTGCTGAGGTTGTTACACAAACAACCAATTTTAAGCCAAGTTTTAGCTTTAGACACTTTTCCCATTTCTTTAAGTGAATCTATATCATTTCATTTCATTTAATAGGAGGAAAGGAGTAATGGTTAATAGCTTTCGCACAGTACAATATTTACCAATAGCAGAGTTTTGATTAGCAAAGGCCTGATGGCACAGAGCCAGCAAAAATGATGTTGGGGAAGTTAACTGGCCAGTTGTTGTTTTCACCAATCATGGTCATGGATTAGTTCACTCCATAATGTTAAAGGAAATGCAGTACACTTGGGTAAAGGAAGGTGATGATAATGTACTGTGAGCTCCCTTTGACCTTTTTAACAACAGATTAAACACCCTTTTCAAAAAACTGAATTATTCTCCCAATGTCGCATGTCAAAGGTAAGTTAAAGAACTAGGTAATATGTGATATTTTTGCGAAAAAATGTGACTGCTTGAATGTCATGAGTAAATTTGATGAGCGAGTTTTTGGTCAATAAGTCAGTCAGCTAGCCAAGTCATGTTATTTATCCTAGCCAAGCTATACTACAAGCAACCATCTGCCTTAATTACAGGTACACCATCTAGCTAGTTTATAAGCCTAGCTAATTTAGTTAATTAACTTACAGTACGTTTCTATGATTTAACTACTGACCTACAGTATATAGCACTAAATGGTCCCGTGCCACAATACCTGAGTGACGCCATTCCTGTTGTCACCCAAATGCGGATGTTTTTTCCTGTAGAGTCTGGTTCCTCTCAAGGTATTTTCCTGTTGCCATCTCAGGGAGTTTATCCTTGCCACCATCGCCCTCGGCTTGCTCATCAGGATAATCTGATCGTTTTGATTCATACATATTTCCTCACATATTTTGTACAAATTTCCATAATTTTATTTTGATTTTATAAAGCTGCTTTGCGACAATGACCATTGTTAAAAGCGCTTTACAAATAAATCTAAATTGAGTTGAACTTACAAGAATGTTTTAAAGTGGAGTGTGGATGCAAAAACATGAAATGACTGTATGTTCATGACCATCATCCCCATAGCCACTGCTTTATGACACAAGGCTGCTTTTGGTATCATTCACAACAATTCTTTTTGACTGACTGCTGGCTTCTTACACATCTCATCTTGCATGGTGCACCTGTACAGAGATAATTAGCTGTGGTTCCATGAACTTTCCACCTGCGTATTATCAAACCAATTACACTGACAGGGCTGTTTAAGTTCCTTTCTATGCCTCTGTAGCTTTCAAATTAAGCATTGTTTAGTAATCCTGTCCCTGAGAACTATGGGAGGCTGCTTTCACTTTCCCCATGATTGCTTACTGATCATTCATAATGTCATCATGAAACCAGGTGCAATTTTTACTGTACCTTTCTTAGAAAACATATTACAAGTACAAAGTCAAGGCATTATGTGGCTCAGTGCCAGGTGTCTAGCATGTGGAAGGCACAGGTTTAATTCCTAGCCAATGCCCAAACCCTAGCCACTGGATGCAGTGCTGGTCCCAAGCCTGGATAAAAGTGTAGGGTTACATAAAGAATGTTCATAAAGAACATTCCGCATAAAACCTGTCCTGAATCGAACAGGCCACTGAGTTTAAACTGTTGAATTTTGTTGCAGCAAATCCCTTTTTAATTACAAGGATTACAAAACTCCAAAACTTCTGCAAGTCTACAGCATCGTCCTTCTCCTTCTCTACCAGTTTTAGTTTAAATTCGGCTCCAGGTCACATTACAGGTGTGCAGTTTAACATTCGTTTATTTTCAACCAACCATATGTCCATCACTCATCCTCTAATGATCAGACTATTAAAACTTTAACTTACCTGTTCTGTTCACTATGTCTCAAAACATCCATCAATGTATCTGTAAATCCTAAGCTTTCATATGCCTAGGCTAATCCATTTAAACTCAATTTAATATAATTAATGTAATTCCTGTTGCCATACTGTGTTAAACTAATCAGGGTACCGTAGTACCACGCAAACCCAGACACAGACTGCTATACATCAGTGCATCTGCCATATGACTGAGCAGATGAGGTGATGTACGATTGAGCGGTCAGTGTGGCATTTAAGAATATTATGTCCATGACTTTATGCCAGCTTTTGTTTAGTCTTTCTGCAGGTTCATCTTCACAAGATGGACTCTCTTATGCTGATCTCCTACAGTCTGGTTGTAAAGAAATGCACCCTATTTATTTCTCTCTCTCTCTCTCTCTCTCTCTCTCTATATATATATATATATATATATATATATATATATATATATATATATATATATATATATATATATATGTTTGTGTGTGTGTGTACAGTGAGGTCAATAAGTATTTGATTACCTTGTGATTTTGCAAGTTCTATTACTTATAAATCATGGAGGGGTCTACAATTTTCAGCATAGGTGCATTTCCACTGTGAGAGACAGAATCAAAAAAGAAAAATCCAGAAATCACATTGTATGATTTTTTAACAATTTATTTGTGAATTACTGTCACATAAGTATTTGATCACTTGCTTATCAGCCAGATTTCTGACCCTCAAAGACCTGTTACTTTGCTTTTAAATAGTCCAGCTACACTTCTATATACTATATATATATATATATTTGCCAAGTTAAATCACAGAGTGGGGTCAGCGGATGCTGAGACGAATAGAGCAAGGTTACCAACGTTCTGCAGAGTCAGCAGATATAGACCTCCAAACTTCATGTGACCTTCAGATTCACTTAAGAACAGTATGTAGAGAACTTCATTGAATGGGTTTCCATGGCCGAGCAGCTGCATCCAAGCCGTATATCAAGTACAATGCAAAGCATCGGATGCAGAGATGTAAAGCATGCCACCACTGGACACATCTAGCTCAGTGGAGATGTGTCCTCTGGAGTGACTAATCACGCTTCTCTGTCTGGCAATCCAGTGAATGAGTCTGGGTTTGGCGGTTGCCAGGAAAAAGGTACTTGTCTGACTGCTTTTTGCCAAGTGCAAAGTTTGGTGGAGAAGGGGATAATGATGTGGGGTAGTTTTTCAGGAGTTGGGCTTGGCACCTTACTTCTAGTGAAAGGAACTCTTAATGCTTCTGCATACCAAGACATTTTGGCCATTTCATGCTCCCAACATTGTGGAAACAGTTTGGGGACAGCTCCTTCCTGTTCCAACATGACTGCGCACCAGTGCACAAAGCAAGATCCATAATGACATTAAAGAACGTGTTTGATGTGGAAAAACTTCAGTCCTGACCTCAACCCGATAGAACACCTTTGGGATGAATTAAAGCGGAGACTGCGAGCCAGGCCTTCTCGTCCAACATCAGTGTCTGACCCCACAAATGCGCTTCTGGAAGATTGGTCAAAAATTCCCATAAACACACTCCTAAATCTTGTGGAAAGGCTTCACAGAAGAGTTGAAGCTGTTATAGCTGTAAAGAGGGTGGGGACAGTATATTAAAACCTAGGACTAAGAATGAAATGTTACTCAAGTTCATATGTATAGAAGGGCAGGCACTTTGGCCAATATAGTGTAGATAGATGGCGAGAGTTACAGTTTACAGAGCATGAATAGCTTAAGTGTGTGTGTGTGTGTGTGTGTGTGTGTAAAGCTGTGTCACAAGTGCAAATGATTCCCATTTGGTAATAGTGCAGGTGTGCAAAATGTGACCAGTGTGCCTATATTTTTATGTCATTACTTCTTTGCAATACAAACCCAGGATGCATACTGCCACCTAGTGTTCCAGGTTCCAGGCCCAAACCAACACATACCTTTAGTTATGATCAGTCATAAAATAAGATTTTATTGCTTTTAGAGTTAATTTTTAAGGTGTAAAACCTGTACACCCGCTTATTTCCACAGTCATCCAGTCAATCAATAGAAAAAGCACAATAGAAAAAAATCTTAGAAAAACAAGAGCTTCAGTTAATGTTTACATCAAACATCAGGATGGGACAAAATGTAATCACTGTTTCTTTTACCTGTACTAGTTAAGCATTAACTCTTAGTTGTAAGACTCATGTAAAACTATATATTATATTATATAGAATCATGCAATTTAAATAATAGCCCATCCATGTCAATGTTTAATATTGTGTCCATTTTGAGATGGTTTTCTGCTAACCACAGTACATAAGTGACTAATTATATGAGTTACTTTATCTTCCCTGGCAGCTTAAACCTATCTGAACATTTACCTCAGACCTTCATTATCACCGAGCCCCCATCTACAGTACATGATTCTATGTATTATGCTGTTGCCACATGGTTAATTGATTGCATAACTGCATAAATATTTAGGTGTACGAGCGTTCCTCTTAAATTAAGCGGTGAGTTGAAATTTACTTTATTTGTCATATGCATGTCAACACAGGGCCAACAGTACAATGAAATGCATAGGACAAGAAGAGCCAGTTAACTTGCATATGTGAGTTTGTGTGCTTGCATGTACAGTACACTACCGTTTAAAAGTTTTAAAACACCTTTTAACTCCATGATCGTTCCTGATTAGTATTTCTTTCTACATTGTAAAGGAATGCTGAAGGCATCCAAAAAATGCATTAATCTCCTTTGAACAGTTAATGGTGAGATGTTTCTGCTACTTATGCTCTGTAAAGACTTCATAACGCCTCTAGTCTGAGATGCTGTTAATTGGTCGTTTTTCAGGCTGATAACTCTAAATGAACTTCTTGTCTGCGGCAGAAGTAGGTTTTGATCTCGCCCTCCTGGGATGGTCTTCATGAGAGACAGTTTCATTATGGTGCTTGATGGATTTTGCAAATGCACTTGACAATACTGTTCTTGCAAGAACTATTACAGAAAGGCTGACCTCTGTGTCTTAAAATAACAACTAACTGTTGCTTTTGTTGTTGTTACATAATTACCTAATTCCATACGTGTTATTTTATAGTTTTGGAATCCCCAGTATTGTTGTAGAATGAACAAAATAAATCACTAAACAAAAACAAAGAAATTTGCAAATGACCCCAAACTTTTGAACGGTAGTGTATATAGAGTGGAACCTTGGATTGCAAGTAACTTGGGTGTTTTGCAAAATAAGAAAAAAAAATTAAATATATTTTAAATTGATAAACAAGCGTTGTGACTAAGTGTGTGTAAGTAAGGTTCCTTTTTAAAGATCCATAGTCTCTATGGGAGAAGGGAGGGAGGAAGGGAGTCGTTTCTACACAGTAGTCCGCTCCTGCTTCCAGGAATGAATTATGCTCACAATTCAATATATATATATATATATTGAATTGTAAGCATAATCCAGGAAGCTGAGGGTGAAATTTAATCAAATTATCTTGAACAGCTAGAATGCCTGTGGTCTGCCAAGCTGTAATTGCTGCCTAAATAAAGGCAAAGATTGAAAAATACATTCATCATTTCTATCAAAATCCTTATTTCTAACTCAGACAATGTCAGCAGGTCTTGTTCTTTTGCTATATTTTCTATTCAGATTTCAGATTAATTTGTGTGTTTCCATGAAACACAATACAATTTCTAAGTGATCACAAACATTTGTATAGCAGAAGTTGAGCAGTAGTGTATGCATGTTATTGCACATGGTCACATGCTGTACAAATAAACCTTCACAAGATTGTACATAAATTTAGTATTGCACAATACTAATAAATACTGTAAATGTAGGTGTTCTAGTGCAGCCATTCGTTTTAAAACAAGGCTTTTAGTGTCCGAAACTTTATTTAGGCTATAGAGTACCTTTAAAACAGCTATACAGTGGAACCTTGGATTACGAGCATAATTCGTTTCGGAAGCAGGCTTGTCTTCCAAAACACTTATAAACCAAATATAATTTTCCCATAAGAAATAATAGAAACTCAAATTATTTATTCCACAGCCCCAAAAAAAAATACATAAAAATAATTATTACAAAATATAAAGTAAAAATAAAACAAATTAAGCTGCACTTTACCTTTAAAAATAAATCCAGACAGATAAGTGTTTCCATTTATGTGTGTATGTTTGGGTCTGTCGTTATGTGTTTGTGCATGCATATATTGACACCGTGCTGATTCACAAACACACACACACACACTCAAGCGAGAGATAGAGAGAGAGAACGAGTGTGTTTAGGTCTGTCATTATGTGTGTGTGTGTGTGTGTGTGTGTGTGTGTGTGCGTGTGTAATTTGACACCGGTATGGTGACAATAGGCTGAGGGGGAAAATGTTTTTTTTTACTTTCTTATGAAAAAAATCATCTGTGAATCCCGACAGATAAGTGTTCCGTTTATGCGCGCAGGCCTGTGTGTGTGTGTGTGTGTGTGTGTGTGTTTGTGTGTGTGTGTGTGTGTGTGTGTGTGTGTTTTGGCCTGCAATTATGTGTGTAATTTGACAGAGTGCCGGTTCACAAACACACACACACACACACAGCGTCTGCCTACTGTTCTCTCTCTCTCTCACTAAAGGCGAAAGAGAGAGAGTGTGTGAACCGGCATGGTGTCAAATTATGCGCGCGCACACACAACGACATGCTGATGGAGAAAATGCGTGCACGGATGATGATTATACTAGTGAGAAAAGACCCAGCAGGAGAGACGATTACCCACAATTCCGCAGCACAAGAGAGAGAAAAAAAATTGGCTCAGTTGTGATCACGTGACACTCGGCGACAAAACAAGAAGCGCATGTGTGATACATGATACTTGGTACTCGTAAACCAAGACTTGGTCGTTTTTCAAGTCAAAATTTATTAAAAATCTTTGTTCATCTTACGGAACACTTGCAGACCAAGGTTTTACCGTACCTTTTTAACGTCTAAAAAGGTGGTGTGTCTATAACTTGAATCAACCACTAATAAATTCTTATATAATTATATCTTTATTGTCACAAAGATTTTATAAATTGTGAAATTAAGACAATTGAAGCCCCTTACAGGAAAAACAGAATAATAAAATTTCCTATCCATGTGTTGATTAACAAAAAAGTAAAAGTCTATTAAGATTTCTTTTAAGGTAAATAATAATAATAATAATAATAATAATAATAATAATAATAATAATGATAATAGTTGCAAGCAAAGATGACGGGCCCAAGCACCCTGTGCCATCGCCACCCCAGGTGCACCGCATAACCTGCACACATCAAGCTAATGTCAGTTTGGGTCGTAAATATTTGTTGAGTGCCTTAGTGTGTGTGTGAGGGTTAAATACGAGAGGTGTGTGTGTGACGTGTGAATGTGTCAGTCTGTGTGTGACGAGTAAATGTGTTTCTGCGTGTTTGTGTGTGGTGTGTAAGTCTGTGTGTTAACATTAGTGATGTGTGTGAGACATGTGTTAGTGTATGTAGGTGTGTGTGTTTCTGCATGTGGGCATGTGACACAGAGATGTGAGTGTATAAGTGTTAAATTTGTGATGTGTGATCTACATGAGTATGAGTGTGTTTGTGTATACATGTGTATCTGTGTGAGTGTGAGAGTGTTAACATTGTGATATGTGTGTTTGCGTGTGTGTGCGTCATGAGAGAGGTATGTGTGCGTCATAAGAGGTGTGTGTGTGTGTGTGTGTGTGTGTGTGTGTGTGTGTGTGTGCACGCGTGTGTGAGTGTTAACATTTGTGATGTGTACGTGTGTTCAATAGGCCGCAGATGCTTGAAAGTAAGCATCACACTATGATGTTACTCAATGTGATGTCACTGAATATAATGTCACTCAATATAATGCCACACAGAAAGTTATTAATCATTTTTCTGTTTAAGACATTATCACGGCTGACCCGTTTGAGATATCAAAAATCCCACTGCGATTTTGCTTCCTCAATGTCATTGGATCACATCGGCTTGGTGACAATTATATAAATTCCCTAGGAGGGGTATATAAAAATCCATTGGGTGGGTTTTTGCGAACAGCCCAAAATAACCGGCCTTCTGTTGAGTTGAGCCCAGGACATGCAGTGTGAAAATTGTTCAGCTCTTAATGTGTACTGAGTTTCATGTGCCTACGTGAAAGTGTGTATGAGCTATCCAGCAAAATCTTGTGTGGGGGCCACGCGACTCTTAGGCATCCTAATGGCAGCAGATTTCAACCTTGAGCATGTTAAGACCCCCAAAAAGTCCAAAAGGTTGGGGGAAAAAAATCCTTAGGAAAACAAGAGGGTCCTGCGCACAGCTATAGTGCTTAGACCCTAATATTTATTAATAATAATAATAATAATAATAATAGTAAACATCACCACATTCAGATTTTTGGATCAATGGAACTAATTAAATCTAAAAAGTAAAGAAACACAAACCCCAAAACCAAAGAAAAATAAAAGCTTGTGTGAAGAAAATCTGTGTTAAGAAACATTTGTAAATACTGTAAAAATGACTTCAGTTTAGAAGAGGTAAACAATAACACAAACATTTACTAAAAGATTGACTAATAAGCCCCATCAGTTTGGGTAGTAACATACAGTATTTAGCTCTTCTTTAATGATTTCTTTCTAACATTCTGAAACAACATAATCACTAATCAGTCATCAGTTTACTGTATCTGAGCCTTTTATTGATGATATTCTTCACTCTGTCTTCTCTGTTGGTACAATTTCCATAAGCAGCTGAAGGTACGTGGTGAGAGGATCTGAGAATAGTGCAGATAAAATTATTTAAAGTTTAAATAATAAAAACAAAAACCTTTGCTATACATTTTAATTTTCCAATTTCTATGTTACCCTACACAGCAACTTACAGAATAATACAATGCTTCAGAAATAATTAACTATAACTGGGAATGATCTTATAAAGGGAACCAAGTTGACAATGGTGGTAAGAAGAGAGGGAGATAAAGTGATGCACCCATCATGCCTAGCACCCATCAATGGATTTTTTTCTTCCTAGATGGCACAGGCACAATCCAGGATAACAATGCCAGGATTCATTGGGCTCAAATTGTCTAGCTGTTCAGGGAGCATGAGACATTATTTCTACACACCAATTGGCCACCAGAGAGTCCAGACCTTAACCCCATTGAGAATCTTTGGGACATGCTGAAGAGGCCTTCAGGCAACGTTTCGACTCCCATTCGCAAGACAAGATCTTGTACTGAGAGATCTAATCCAAGATCTAACGCAAGAGAGAAATCTGCTGCTCTGGATATAAATAAATGTTGCATAAGCTTGTTGAAATGGTGCCGCGGCCAATGCCTGATGAGTGTGTGACTTTTCTTTGGCTGGGCAGTGTATAAAACCAAGCAAATCTAATCTAATAATCTTTCTTAAAAGTGTATTTGTTTCTACATTAGTGCTTCCAATAGTAGATTTTATTTTTTACTTGAACAAATACCATGAAAATTGTGAACAACATGATAAAAAGGGTTTAACATATGTCCTTAGCACAAATGTATTATACAGTATGTAGGAAGGATTTTCTAGGATGGAGTAATATATTACTGGTACAGTACTGTATAGGGGATAAAGCTGCGTGCTGAAATAGTGATGTCGCTCCTGAACATAATGTCTATAAAGCTTTGAGCTCTGCATTACTGTACATAATGAATATATTTGGGTGAACCATTATAAAATGTTTGGACTGGTACTGTATTGTACAGTAGATATTAGCCTTAAGTTGCAAAACAACAATGATCGGGCCCAAGCACCTGTGCCATCGCCTTCCAGGTACAACACATCCTGTTTGCTTTTTGAGCACGTTAAGGCCTCCGAAAAGCACAGGATGCTGGAAAAAAATCATCACACTAAGATGTCACCTAATATGATGTCACTCATGTCACGCAGTTATTAGCCCCTTTTTGACATACATTAAGTTTAAGGCAGCATCACAACTGAATCGTTTGGGATATCAAAAATCCCTTCGCAATTTTGCAGTCTCAGTGACTTGGGATCATATTATTTCAGTTTGGTGGCAATTGCAAAAATCTCCTAGGAGAAGTATATTAAATTACATTGGATGTGTTTTGCAAACAACCCAAATAACTGACTTCCGGTTGAGTAGAGCGCATGACATGCATAGCAAAAGATGTTCAGCTCAATGAGATCTACTGTAAACAGGTTTCGCGTGTATACATGCAAGTGTGTATGAGCTACGCAGCAAAATCTTGTGTAATGGCCCTGTACCATGCCCAAACTCTCTGCATTCTAATGGCAGCAGATTCCAGCATGTATGCTGATTTCCTTGACTGAAATTCTGAGCATGTCCTTAAAAAATCCTTAGAAGAACAAGAGGGCCTTTAACACACTATGAAGCCTTATAAAATAAAATAGTAGTTGAGGGTTAAGGGCCTTGCTCAAGGGCACAACAGGGACAAGTTGTTGGTGGTGGGGTGACTTAAATCTGGGACCTTCCGAACCGAAGTCCAGTCCCAAAAGATTTATTAATGTTCGTACCTATCGTTGACAGGAAAAGAGTTTGTAGAAAGAGATAAAAGGTTAATCAGCTTTATTATAACCAGTAATATTATTATTTAAGGTTGAAGCCCACATACGTCTGCCTGTCTTTCTGTACGGCAGAACTCTCTGCCTAACTTATTAATACAAAGAAATAACATTTTGTAAGGTTAAGTATCGTATGCCTCATTTACGCTAAATTGTATTTCTTTCTTCGTCAGCAAAATATCCCAAAAAGTAAATAAGTTTTGTCTTAAAATGACTCCAGCTAAGACCTAGTCTACAGGCCACAATAAATTTTGGAGACAAAGCTTAGTGAACTCTTTACAGTTAGAGACCTAATCTTGATAAGCTTTGACTTATTTGAATTAATAACCATTTAAAGTTTATTCTGGTCATAATATACAGTAAATAGTGTTATTTTTACTCACTTGTGATTCTGCTGACCCAGCCAAACTTGTAGTACACAAAGGGAAAGTAAATAATCAGTCCACCCAATATGAATATCGCGCAGTACAGATACTCAAGCTCAGGTTTGTCAATGATTGGAGCCAAAACGAGGTAACAGGAAACAACCACCACCACAACAGGGATAATTAGGGGCACCTGTGAAGAACAATCATCAAACTATCAGAGTTTATTCATCAAGTACCTTGGATAAGACATTATGGGTAATTATGCTGTTAATGCCAACGTTTATTATTATTATTATTATTATTATTTTTAACTATACATGTGAAAAGTAAGTTAGGAAAGGAAAAATAAATGGCATTAAATGTAAAGTTATTTATTATTGGTTTATACTGTAGCTCTTTTTGGGCTATGTGTCATGTTTATGTACTTGTTTATGTAAGTTATTTTGTTTCTGGATATTTTTCACTTTCACTCCACTACACCCTACAGCAGATATCTAAACCTTCTACTTCACTCTGCATGACATTCCATCACATAACCACGGTGGTGTGTAAAATTGAAAGAAGTAATATCTGCACTTGCTGACTTTTATATTAAATTAAAAGTCCTCCATGAAAAGCCTAATTATTTGCAGATAGCAATGAAATGGACTTTCACACTTGGGAAACAGAGAAAGAGAGAGATTTAGTTCGACTTAAAAGCTACTGAGAGCTAATACAATTTCAGTATTTTTGATGCATAAGCAATTTTAGTATGAAGTACAAATAAAAAGGCTGGACTTTTACTTAAGTTACATTTTACCCAGGGTATCTGTACTTTTGCTTAAATACAGGACATGTGGACTTTGCAAATAGAAGATAAAATGGATATTGGCATGCACACTTACTTTCACAGGTCTGTGTAGCTCTTTTTTTGTGAATCGCATGACAATGAGAGAGAGGGCAGTAAGCCCATAGAAAGCCCACTGAGCAAAGCTGAAGTAGTTGATGAGAGTGTTAATGTCCGCTGGAATTACATAGCAGATGCTCAAAAGTGCCTAGATTTGGATATAAGTAGAACATAAAAATAAGCACTTTTATACAGAAATGCCTTTAGAAATGTCTTCATATGGGAGCTTATGCGACCATGCAAAAGCAAATGAATACAAACAAAATGTATATACTGTACACCCAAAATCTGTGACTTACATTAAAGATGAGTGCTGGTGCAGGGGTATAATATTTCAGGCTGATATAGGAAAGAACCTCCACCATGTGACCCTCACGTCCAGCCACATAAGTCAGCCTTACCGTTACATACACGCACGCAAAAACAAACAAATATCAATTTACTGTGATGGTCTTGTCATACATTTGCCAAATGGTTAACGTTTAAGTGAACACATGGGTCAGCAGCTGAGACCAGGGGCACAGTGTAAGTGGCAGATGACCTAAGCCACAAGTCTAGAATGACTGTTCTTAAATCAATTATAATTTGTTAAAGATTAAGATATTTACGTACTTTGCACCTTTGCAACTAGGTCACCAGAAATGTCTTAAAGCTCTTAAACACTCCCCCATTTAAGACAATTCTTAAGGATAAAGATCATTTTTATACTATGCCCATACTGGGAATGATAAAAAAAATATATGGATGGGCATAACTTAAAGACCCATCAGTGAAATGTATACAAGCCACAGATTTGTCAGTAATAAACACTTAATTTAAAAAACAGATGCAGTGACCAAACACCTTAGCCAAAGGTCAAGACATTAAGTCTGAATGGACAATGTGCAAATCCTCCATCATAGAGGCAGCAGCAGAAAGCTGTGACCAGAGGAAAGTTAGTGCCTAGTGTCATGGCATTAAGGCTGGTAGAAGACAGTAGTGAGCAACGCTTCAGGTCGAGGAAGAAAGCCTTCTGAGTGTAGGCCATAAAGAGGATATTAATAAATGCGCTTTCTGAAGGACAGAGCAGAGCATTGTGCAGAACTTCTTAGCACAGTGGAGGCAGTGCGCAGGTCATGGTGCCAAGTTATCGCAGGTCACATACACACAATCTCATTACAATGGCAATTAGAAACCATGAAGACAAAGCCCAGGGACAGTTGAGAATTTAAAGGCACCAAACAATGTTGGGATTGTGTAGTTCAAGACCTCTTCAATGCAGTATTACTGGTAAACACACACGCATACACACTTTGTTGTTGTTTTTTAGAAAGGGTGCCAGAGGGTGTGTATCAATTACAGAGCATTTACACTCCTAATTCCTTCCAGGAAATTTCTATGCCAGGATTCCGGAGAGAAGACTATATCTGCTAAAGAGCAATGCTGTTTCTGCACAGCCTGTGAAACAGCGCATCAACTCTGTCCTATTGCACAGTATTTAAGGGGTCATGAAATCATGCTAAATCAGTTTAGGTCTGTTTTGTGAATTTTGAAGAAATGTCTGTTCATGTACATCAACAGTTGTTGTGTTAGGTACAGGGTATCCGGCATTGCAATCCAGTGTATTTAAAGTGAGAAGAGTGTCCATAAGAGTGGGATGTGTTCTTTGTGAAATTGGAGTTCTTTGTGTTGTTCTATGGAGTTCTATGTGTTCTTTGTGAACTTTGTTTTTGTACAAAGCTCTCTGTTTACCAGTAAATATACAGTACAACCTTATCTTCACCCATGGTTACATGTTCTTAGTATTGACCAAAAGATTATAATTGCTTCCCAGTAGCAGGGGTACTCGCTGTGATAGGAAAATGATTTTGGCAAACTGACAGAGCTTTTGATTACAGTACAACTTGTGCCTCTTCAAAATTAGAGGAGCTAGTTAAGGTGATTTGGACACCTGATCCCAGGTCACCTAAGTTCACGGCTTTATCAGGCCATGTCAATGGACAGACACCACAGCGCAAACCCAAAATACAGATGTTGTAGTAGAGATTTTGTTTTGGAGACGCTTTATTTCACAGTATACTTGATAATGTCCGGGAATAGATCAGAATGAGCTAAAATCTAGGTCAGGGAGAGAGTTGTCTATACTGACCTTCTAAAGCTGGTGCCACTAAAACCTTCAACAGGAACAAAACAAGAAATGATTGGAATGCTTTTTGTCACTGATTTTTGTTATTTATCTTTGTTCTGATTTGCTGAACATTTCTTATGTCAGTATATAGATACTGAAAAGTGTGCTTACTTAACTTGTTTATTGGAGGAATATTTCTGCTATCATGTCAATATGTATTTAATCTCTAAGGAATGTTTCCAGCACTTCGTTGAATCTATTCTACAAAGCATTAAGGCAGATCTAATTGCAAGAGTGGGTTCAGTCTAGTACTTGAATGTGTAATTGGGAACATCAATTAGCCCTATCCATAGTACATGTCTTTAAACTGTGGGAGGAAACCGGAGTACCCAGTGGAAACCCACCAAACACAGGAAGAACATGCAAACTCCATGCACACAGATCCCAAGCAGGAATCGAACCCACACCCTGGAGGGACACTCTCATGACCAGGATATCAGCCAGTCAGTGTTTAAGTTTTCATAGGATCCAAAAATGCCTTTTATTTTAATAAAAGATTCTAAATGCAATTTACCTTCCAGCAGTGAAGCAGCTTCCATTAGCAGCTCCGAAAGTGGAAAAAACCACAAACAATGGCACCACCCATGACAGTGGATACAGGACTCTGTCCCCAAAAGTCTGTGTAGCACACAACACAAGACTAAAAATAATCAGCTTAAATGACATTCAGGGGGATTGTACAGTACTGTACACACATTCCTGTTTAACAGAAAGGATAGAAGTTTGCACATCATTTACACTGATGACTCTTATCTGATGCTTTGGTATTTGCTAAATAAAATTTCATCCCATTTTATGTAGCGTCTGTAACTTTTCTTTTTTCAGATGAAACTTGCATGTTGCATAAACTTCACAAGTAGCTTCTTTGGCACACACATTTTCTGTATTATATGTATAACAAAATAAAATAAAAAATATTAAAAAAATAAATAAAACCAGCACCAATACTGTGTTTTGGCTGTTTGTAAACTTTGTCTCTCTTTAATAATTATACTCACCACAGCAACAGCAGAAGACTGAAGTAGTTCTGTAGGTGTCATGACACTGAAGTATGCAATATTGACCAACACGTAGCACACTGACACCAAAGGAATCCCAATAATAATGGCCATGGGGAGGTTCCTGTCGAGATGGCAGAGAAATTTTCCATAATAGCAAGAAATTCAAAAGAGGTCCTTAAAAAAAATCCCACACATGCTGGAGAACGATCATGATAAAAAAAATCAAGACAAGTACATGTTCACACAATTTAAAAATAAAACACCAGTGTGCACTGAGAAGGTTTTACACAATTAATCTGCAAGGATGAATGCACTACAATTACGTGAACATCACAAAAAATGACTAGGAATGAAAAATGTCGACATTACAAATCAGTTGTACAGTCTTTGCAAAATAAATCTGTGTGCAGAACAAAGCACTGATATGACCTTCACCTATAAGGGTTTTTCAGCTCTTCTGTAATGAAGTTGAGTTGGTTCCTGTAGAAGACAGATGGGCAAGAATTAAATCTGCTACCAGCCCAGTAGTCCATTAACATTTAATATTTAATACTCTATCGTAATTTTATACATGCTTTAAATATAAAGTACTGTGCAAAGGTTTTGATCCACCAATCACCTCTTCATGTTTTGCTTTTAAAAAGGCAGACTTTCTATTATCTTTAATGTAGTCTTGAGGAATAGTTCTCCAGGATTCATGAAATACTTTTTAGGTTCTCATTTTTAGCCCAGTTTCAAAGGAATCTTTTTTTGTTTGTTAGGCCACACTGTGTCCTATAAATCACTCAAGCACAGAAGAAATTAATTTAAGGCATGAACCAGTGAGAAACAGCTTCAGATGATGACAGATGATTGGGACTGTGATTAATATTCTGGTGATGATGAATGCTGAACAGTTGGAACAGATGAGTAGGGAAATAAGATTGCTGCTAAGGCTGTTAAATAAACAACCACATTTTAAATTGCATCTTTATTCACTTTGCAGCCTGTCACAGTAAATATTTGTTCCCATTTCTTTAGTTAAATTTATTATGAAGAAATGAAGGGTGGCTTAAGACCTTTGCACAGTACTGTGTGTAATACACTTTATATAATATACGTTAAAATTCTTGTAATGTTATTTTTTATTAAAAAAAAAACGATAAATTTTACATTCCTAAATCATTTGTAACCTTAACCTCTGAATATAAGTGATGTGTTTAGTTAACACTTTTGTTATAACACAGCTCTGTAGAAATAAATTTACATAGACTTTTGAAATGTACACAAATTTGTTCTGTACTGTATATTGTATTGATGTCTATTATTTGGCATGTGACAGTTGCTAGAAAGTAATAAATCAACTCACCATCCATCATACGCCCAAAGACCATTGTAAAAGGCAAGTCCGATTGATCCAAATGAAGTTGTTCCTCCTTCAAATGCATTTTGCAAATTCTGTGTGTTTCCTGAAAAGATCATGAATGAGAAGACATTAATGAATATTTATATCACCAAAGGGTTGCTTAACTGCAAACTACCTACTAATTTAAGTTACAAAAAGGGAAGAAAAAAAATCATTTGCTGCAATATTTTGTCTAGTGTTTCTTAATTAAGGACTAATTGCTTTTCATTAAGTCACAGTCTATCATTTTTCAGCAATGTGTTTAGTTCCCGTGTGTAGCATGGTTCAAACCTTTGGCCAGCATAACGATGCCTGAAACCACTATGATGACAATGATGAAGAGTTTTGCTGCAGTGAAGAAATTCTGCACATAGTTGGATAGCTTTACACTTAAGCAGTTCAAGAGTGTAAGCACAACTGTTAAATAGATAAAGAGAGATTAAGATTGAAATAGCAGAAATTTGTTTTATTTAGAATAAAATCATGCTCAATAAATAATATGTTTTTATATAACTTAAAATGTATATATATATATATATAAACCCACTTTAATTACTCACTCACTCACTTATCGCCTATACTGCTTTATCCTGTATACAGTGTTACGGGGGCCCTGTAGCCTATCCCTGGGGCTTGTCTGTGTCATTTCCCACGCCCCCGTTTCGATTTAACGATTTGTTCGTTTTGCGATTTGGCTCAGACGCTACACTGACTGATTATCCGGTGTTTGACCCTCACTTCCGCATTCCGACTGCTCTCGTTCAACGTTGCGATCATTTATCTGTGCCTGGATTCACCTCGTCCTGCTCCACCCCGTGACAGAATAATCCAGCCAGGGATATGAATCCAGCAGATGTTGACCGCATGAGATCGGCGCTGAAGAGTCAAGGTGCCTTTCACCAGCAGGAGCTGCTCAGCAATGGACCCACCTGGTGCAGGCACTGATTAATTTAGGTTCAGACTGCAATCTGATCACTGTGGCATCAGCCAAGGCTCTGGGAATCCCCACTCAACCCCCTGGAGACCTACCTCAAGGTTGAGGCCCTTGAAGGCAGCCTGCTCCCATATATCACCCACAGAACTCCCCTCGTCAGCCTACGGGTCTTGGGCAACCACTGAGAGCAGAGATCACTGTTTATCCTAGAGTGATCACATGCCTCTGTTGTCCTAGGCCTGCCCTGGTTAACCCGTCACAACCCGTTAATCGACCAGGATCAGGAACACTATTGTAGCTTGGAACCCGTTATGTGCCACGACCTGCTTACAAACTGGAGCCACGTCTTACCCCCCCCCATCACAAGGCGAACTATGCCATCGGCGATCGAAAACTTCTGGCCATAAAGCTGGCCCTGGAGGAGTGGTAACTCTATTTAGAGGGGACAGAGATCCCATTTTTGGCCTGAAATGACCACAAGAACCTGGAGTACCAACACAACGCCAAGAGGCTAAACTCTCGTCAGGCTCGGTGGTCACTGTTCTTTGCCAGGTTCAACTTCGTCCTTTCCTAGTGTCCTGGGTCAAGGAACAGCAAGACAGACTCTATCTCTAGGCAGTTTTTGCCTACTCACGACTCCACTGCCAATGAGACCATCATTCCCTCATTATGCTTGCTCGCAGTGGCCAAGCTTGATATTGAGACCAAAGTATAACAAGCCCTCTTTCATGAACCAGGGCCAAGTAACGTGCCTCCTAACCACCTTTTTGTTCCTCTTCCTCTATGCTCTCTGGTCCTGGAATAGGCACACAGCTCCAAGTTATCCTGCAATCCCGGATCAGCCCGGACTCAAGTCCAACAATGTTTCTGGTGGTCCACGGTAAGGGAGGACGCTTACAGCTATGTGGCGGCATGTGACATCTGCGCTAGGTGCAAACACTCCAACACCGCACTGGCAGGTCTTCTCAGACCGTTACTAATCCCATCCTGTCCATCAACATGGAGGATTACACTCCTCCGACGGCCACTCATGCATCATGACCGTGGTGGATCGGTTCCCAAAAGCCACCAATTTCATTCCCCTACCTAAACTCCCATCTGCCAAAGAGACCACCAACTTCATGATAATGCACATTTTTAGGCATCCCCAAAGACATTGTCTCCGACCGTGGGCCCCAGTTCACCTTACAGTTTAGGAAAGCATTTTGCAGATTCATTAGAGCCACCCCCAGTCTGTCCTCAGATTTTTACCCCCAATCCAACGGCCAGACTGAGAAAAAGAATCAGTCCCTCAAGGTAGCCCTAAGGTGCATGGGTTTCTGAGATGTCTTCTCTTGAAGCAAGTCCCTACCCTGAGTGAAATATGCCCACAACTCCCAGGTCTCATCATCTACCGGGTTGTCTCCCTTCCAGTGCTGACTGTGGTATCAACGACCCTTCTTCCCATCTCAGGAGGAGGAGGTCAGCGTTCCGTCTGCCCAAGCCTTTGTCCGCCGTTGTAGGAGAACCTGGTCTCAAGCCAGAAAGACACTACTATGACACAGCAGGACCTACAAGAAACCAGCGGACCGTAAGCGCTCATGGCCTCCTAAATATAGAATAGGGCAGAGAGGCATGCTTTCCACTCGAGATCTCCCTCTAAAGACTTCCTCCAGCAAACTTTCCCCCCGTTACGTCGGTCCCTTTACCATCACCAAGATTGTCAACCCATGCGCTGTCAAGCTCTTGCTTCCCTCTACTATGCGGTGGATCAACGCCACGTTTCATGTGTCCCAGTTACGCCGCCTCGCCTTATGTCCATTAAGAGGCTTTTTTTTAGTACATATATTTTTTTAATGTTTAACGAATATTTAATAATTTTCCACAATCTGCCCCATAAATGCCACATAATTTTAATAAAATGAATTACTTTATTTTAAGTGACCAAAGATGTTTGAATTGATATGCTCTAAATGTTGCTCACTGTTGCACATTTGGCTCCTTAATCGATAAAGTTATGTTTGCACCTAGTGGTTAACAAAGGGAAATTAATCTAGTGCTAATAGAGGCTTACTGGGATAGGAATAATATTACCCCATGTTCATTTGAGAAGAAGTAGATTGTAATCATTTGTCTCTGCTAAGATCATCTTTTATAACAAACAACTGAAATTAAATCTAACTTGTAAGTGCAATTACTGTGATATACACTAGAAATATTAAGGCAAATTTAGGTAGAGGGACATTTGGATAATGTAGTGGATAATATCTGTATTTTAGCCTTGTTTCCTACACAAGAAGTGAGAAAAAAAGAGAAATTTAGGCTCCAGCTTCAGTGACCTCGGCTGAGCATAAAGCACTTTCTGCAGAATTAAAACTTTTGACTTTTACTGCTTTCTTTCATATCTTTCATAATAATAATGTAACTTTAATAATGAAAATAGTAGTTCTTATGATTTTCACATACAGATGGAGGCAGTTGCCAGGCATTTGGTGACAATCACCGGGGAAATGCATCCTGGGTAAAAAGGTGTAGAGGCATATTCTGCACAGCTGAGGGCGATGATGGCCAGTGATGAAGGCTTCAGTATCAAGACGGTTGTCCAGGAGTAAAGGTAGGCAAGAGTGGGTCCAAAACCCGCCATCAGGTATGAATACTCACCACCTGACTTCGTTATCATGGTGCCGAGCTCTACATAGCAAAGGGCCCCTGTACACACATGCACAAAAGCACAGAAACACATACACCCTCTGTGTACCATTCAACATTGATATTGGAGTTTAGAGTGAACTATGGTAAGCTTTTACTAGATTAAAATAAAGAGTACTTTTTTTTCTCAGGGCTTCAGTAGTTTTTGACCTTGAAGATGTGTGCAAAGTGTTTCATTGACCATGATCTGAATAACCAAGCATGCACAAACACAATGTTCTTTTACACTATACTCCCATGACCAAGTTTATCTACAGTATAAAGCTTTTATCAAGCTGCACCAGCTCTCACCATCTCTGCAAATTACCAGTCCCCCTTTTATTTTAAGAAAGTTGTTGAACTGTGCCTTTGCAGTTAATCAAACTTTGTCTTTTTAATTTAACAAATGCAATATTCAAAAAGATTAAACTACTATCAAAACTACCATGTAACATGCAATTTATGTAATGTAATAATGCTATTTATTATTATTATTATTATTATTATTATTATTATTATTTCAGTGTAACATTTATCTTACCAGGAAATCTTCATTAAGATAAATATTCTATATTTATACATATTTGTACATGTGTCCTGGCCAACAAAAAAAAAAGCACAGAAAAAACAAACATGAAATAATTAATAAACAAATCTATTAGAAGCATCATTAGTCAACATTAACATGCAAACTTTATGCACACAGACCCAAGGCGTGAATTTTCAATAAAAATAAATATAAAAACCATAGAATATCCTTCACAATCCACTTAATTTTTTTATTTGTTTACATCCCTATACTGATTTTCTAACCCTTGAATCAAAAAAATAAAATAAAATAAATGCCAGCTTAAAATTATTATTTTTTTTTTATTTGTCATTGGTATTCAACTAAGCAGCTTGTACAATTAACAGATTAAGTGGTAAGTGGATATATTAGGTAGCAAATGAGCCATCTGTTCTTGAAGTTGATGTGTTAGAAGCAAGAATATCCGTTGCTGAATTTAGTGCATGATAAGATCTTGCTAATACAACTGTATTAGCAAGATCTTATCATGCACTAAATTCAGAATAAATGCACTGACTGGAATGAAAGTGAAACCTTTAAACTTTTGCAACAGTGACTGGAATGCTTTTAGTTCAAATCCCATGAATTGCCATCATGCCTCAGAACTATAAAGCCTTTCTTATGTTAAAAAATAATTTTAAGAAAGGAGGGGAAAAAAATTGGGGAAAAAATACAAAAAAAAAGGTAGGTAAGGTAATTGTATCCTTGTCTATTTACTAACCAAATGTAGCTAGCACGCCACATGCGGCCCACACACACAGACATGGGCCCACTGCTCCAGTTTCCTCCAGCACAGCCTTGGGAGAGATGAAGATTCCCGATCCGATCATTGTCCCCACAATCAAGCAGATGCCACTGACTAGACCCACCTAAATAAGGTTACATATAGGAAAAAAGTTGCAAAAAGGAAAATAAATATTTTTTAAAACAAACAATTAAATAAATGAGAGCCTAAAATACAAAATTATGTACTGTAATAAAATCTACAGAGAAATTAAATCTCCATTATGTTTTTTTTTAATTAATTAATTAATTTATTTATTTGTTATTTTGTTTTTGCTTTTTTTTTATTTAGCTTTTGCTTTTGTTATTTTGTTTTTGCATTTGTTATTTTGTTTTCGGATTTTTTTGTTTTGTTTTGTTTTCTCAGCACAGCAGGGCTAGGTAAGTGTGTGGAAATTAAGTAGCAGCTACTGTATGACTAAAGAATTACATTCCACTGTAGAGGAATGTCACATTCTAGCCATCTCCACTGCATGTCTCCCCAACAGTATACTCACATTTTTCTGTAGAACTGCAGCTTTGCTTTCCAGGCTTTCCTTGCTTTGTCTGTCTTGGCAATAAATTTTATCTGTGATGTCACCGTTGTCCATTTTAGCCATCACACAACTGTCTGTGCTAATTGACTGAAACAGTATACTGTACTACAGATGTATGTCTTCTTTTATATTTCCTTGTAAAAGTATGTCGCAGGTAGTTTTGCCTGGAATAAAGAAAAATGTTCATGGCTTGTTAGTAAAAGTGCAACAAAGTGGTCGGCATCGCCTGCTGCGTCAGTATATCTTGCCTTAGTTGGCATACAGTTATGATTTTATAACCTCTCTCACCCCTTCTACTATAAAGCAATGTGCCTTTGAATTATACCAATAAACAAAAAAAATGCATGGGGTGATTTTTATTGGCCTTACAGGATTTAATCAACTGCTGTGGTTGTTGTGTTGAACTTTACACAACAAGAAAGCTTTGTATTGTTTCTTTTAGAATTCCCAAAACTTAAATCCACTGTGAGCTCCATGATTTGTTACAGCTAGAGTAAAGTTATCCAATAAAGGCATATTAAAATTTAACTAGTTAAATTTTCACTAGTTAAGTTATGTCTTTGGAACTTTATTCAGAATTCTTATTAACTGTATACTTATGTCTGTAAGAAAAAATGTTTGTTATGGGTAGTCCACCCTCTTAGAAAAAAGGTACACAGTGGTACAAATAATGTTCCTTAAAGAACAATTTTGTACCTTTTCAATAAATGTACCCTTAATGGTACGGAATAGAGAACTTTTTTTTTTTTACCTTTTAAGGTACTGTACAACTGAATTTAAGGTCCATAATTGTTCTAACATAAAGGGTACAGAATGTTCTGGACAGTGGGAGGAGTTTATCTTAACCTCAGAACAACACTGAGACTCCAGCAATCTGTTACCCTATTAAGTCTCAGAGAATCCTTATTCTGATACAAAAAAACCTGATATTTACATTGATATGATAACATTGCTAATCATGCTATTATACTGCCTTAAGTAGCTTAGCACAAACATGTTAGCTTAGTTATAAGATAATGCCTTATGTAGATTACAGAAATTCATAAATATCAGTTGTGGTGTAAATGTTCTAATGTATTTTACCCAATTTTGGATAGCTTTAGCTTATGGTAACTATTTGTTTTAGTTTTTGGTTAGCTTATGACACTGCTATCTATAATGTTATTTAGCACAAATACTTTAGCTCCAGGTGGCTAAAATACTGCATTATGTAGCTACAGATGTTTTTAATATACAGATTATATATATATATATATATATATATATATATATATATATATATATATATATATATATATATATAAGCTTGTGTTTGTGTTGTCTTTATGCATGGTCATTAGTGATTGATGATGATAATGATAATCACAAAGTTACAAAGTAACGTGTTAGAGCACTTGGATTACTTTTTTTATGTAACGAGTAATCTAAAACGTTAGGACCGCCATTTAAGTGCTCAGTTAATTAGTTATATTTTCAGTAGTTATTTAGACAATTTATGTAATCCGTGAGCCAGCCAGCAGTCATTCTGTTAATGTGTGTATGAAAGTCATGTATGACTCGCAAATCCTGCCTGCATGCGAACATGGACCACAACTGGAGTCTGGATTCGTGATGGATCTCTTGTATTTTTTAAGTCTATGGACACACAATACAGCAAGTATCTGTCTGCACCTGTGACTACATACAACCAGCACATTGACTGACCTTAGATGCCAGGAATGTGGCCACTGCTGGTCACGGGGTCTGTGTGCTTTGTAAATCAGTGTATGGTAAGCAGCAAAAAAAAAAAAAAATAAATAAAATAAAAATGGAAATGCCAGGTATGCAAAGTTCACTTATGTCTTCATATTGTTGTTTTCAATAACCATGCATAACTCATTTTCTCCAAAGTAAAAATGCTGCTCACATGTTACTTTAGCCCAGGTTGTGTTGAATACAGTGTGATTAGACTTTAGACATTCATATGTTTATAAGTAACAAAAAAATATGCAAATGTCTGGACATGTAAGAACTTCTTCAGGGCCTTAAAACACCTGCAGACCCCTAAGGGATTTTTTAAATTAACTCATTCAGCTTTGCATCCAATGATGTAGGCCATTTGCACACATTTTAATTTATTTAAAGCAATTAATGACCATAATATTAAGTTTATTGTGCATATAGCATTTACTATCCACTGCCTATGATAACTTTTAGCTGAGAATAGCAACAGCTGTAATTTCCTGCAAAGTTGCTGCAATCATTTAAGAGTTTTGTGAATATGTATAGTTACCAGGTGTGTGTACATCTCTACATGTGTTTTTGATGCTTTTCATTTCATTTTTGCTCTGAAAGAATGTTGGGTAAATGCAATAGTATTTTGTGAAAAGTGGAAAAAATTACCTTAAAAGTGTAATCTGGATTGTGAACAATTTGCGAAAAGTTATATTGTAGATGGAAAGTTGTATTTTATATACTATACAATTTTAACATGATTGTATTTTGTGAAAGGTTTTTTATCTAATAGAAGTGTTTTATTTAGTTTAAATATTTGTTTACTGTAAATCTGAAAGATGTATTTCTTTTGAATATTTTGCAGTAATTTAATGTAGTGTTCAAACATATGCATTTGATACACGTTTATAGTCACTGATAATAAATTGATTAAATGTCTTATTCAAATGGGAAAATGACTTTTTTATAGTTCCCAAAGGAACACACTAGACATCATTAAGGTACAAAAGGGCTTGTCACTGGGATGGTCCCTTCATGGACATAATTTGTACCTTTGATTAAGGTACAATTATGTACCAGCAAGTTTATAAAACAAAACCGTACATTGTGGTTGCCCATGGTACAAATAATGTCTTTAATTTTATAAACAGTACTGGTACAAATTTGTTTCTCTATATTAAGGTACAATTCTGTGTCCTTAAAAGGTACTGCCACAACGACAATGGTTTGTACCTTCATTAGTACAAAACTGTACCTTTATTTCTGAGAGTGGAAGCCAAAAAAAAAAGCCTTTTACGAATAACCACAAATGACATAAAGATCCAAATTAATTACTAAAGTAAACCTAGTATTCAAAGTTTGTTTTATTCATTTAAATATGAAGCTTTACTTCATATTTATTTCATTAATAGTAAGTTAGTGAAACAAAGTTTTCAAACACAAGAAAAACAAGAAATCAAGAAAACACAGTCAAGATCACTCATTCTATAGAATAGAATGAAAATCAAACCTTACTCTCCATTAACGTCTGCCTGCTGATGCTCTGCACATGTACAGGTTTGTTATTTCCTTAGTTCTGATCTTTCCTCCTCTGTTTGTTTGCTACAAAGAGGTGGGGTTTATGCAGCTTACTTTAAAACTGGGTCTTGATTGGATCATGTGAAGAAGTATGGGGAGGAGTGTAGCTTGCTGGAGAAATAGAAATTGCACAGATCCACACAATACCTCTTTGAGTGAGACATTTGATACCGATTGTACTGAATGAATGGACGAGGAAAGAGGCAGAAAGGACACCACGGAGCAGCTGCAGAAAGGCCAATACACAAGTGTATGTCCAATTACAGTACCACAATTTTATATATATATATATATATATATATATATATATATATATATATATATGTTTTTAACAAAATTGTTGCACTAAAGTAAATTTAAGAAAGGAATGTGTAGAAACAATTGTACTACACTTACTGTGCATACACTTACTGATTTACATCACATATACATTATCATAAAATTTAGATCACCTGCCGAATATAGGGCCCCAGGTGCACAAATCAGCTCTGATAAATCACCTCTGAATCTGTGCTGTGTTATCTTAGACCATGCTATCAGCCTTTTTTGTTCAGCACATTCCACAGATTGCAATTTGGAGGCCAGATTAACACCCTGAACTCTTTGTCTGTCATGTTGGTTCCATCCTAGTGCCAGCTCTTCTCAATGTAAACAACACACACGCACATAAAACAAAAACATGATTCACCAAATCAGTTCATCTTCTTTCACTGCTGATGGTCAAATTGCTGATTGGTGCTGATTTGTGCTAGTGGTACTCCTCTTTTGGATCTGACCAGATGGGTTAGCCTTTAAATCTCACACTCATCATTAAGCCTTGGACGTACATTACAGTGTTGCATACCTTGAACACCGCACAAGAAAGAGTTTTGGAAATGCTCTGACCCTGTTATCTAGCCATCACAATTTGGCCCTTGTCAAGGTCGCTCAGTTCCTTATGCTTGCATAAGTTCTAGCTTTAAACACATCTGGTTCAAAGACTGTTTACTAGCTGCCTAATATTATCTTACAGCCTAACAGAAGCATGTCTACTAGATATTCCATTTAAGTCTATGTACTTCACTTTACTTTTCAGTGTTTTTTATATTATGGCTGATTGGTGTATACTGCAACTAACTTAAACGTAATTACATTTTAAATTATATCTCAGTATGACCTGAATACAATTAATACGATCTATATATTTTAAAAGGCTTTTAATCCTAATTTTAAGGTATGCAGTTAAAGAAGAATATCAAAGTAAAGCTTCAAGATTAGTCCATTGGGCCTACGGCTTAATTCTACTTTTACTTATACTGTATTTTTGTACCTTGACCCTCTTGCATAGCAGGCAGGAATTTTACCACTGAGCCACCAACTGTTTTGTCCTAAGCAATACCTTATACCCTACCAGAATTTTATGTTTAATATACTTTCAACATCCAATACAAGTATTTGATGCCTGCTAGTTATTTTAAACTGCACTTCCTGGCAAAAAGTTATTTCAGAAGGATCAAATTCTTGGTTTGTAAGGGGAAAAAAATACACAATGACTAATGGAATTTAATTAAAAACTGTATTCTTCTTAGTTAGCTAGTTACTTCTGTTAATTTATGTTGTTAATTTATGTTGAACTGTATGTAGTACCATGGTCCTGGAGGAACGTTGTTTCGTTTCACTGTGTACTGTACAGTATATGGTTAAAGTGACCAACAAAAGCCTACTTGACTACTTAACTTTACTTGCTTCAGTTGCTCAGGTCTAGACTACTAATAGAAACATTATGTGGCAATAAAATGAATTCAGAGACCGACTGCACTGACAAGGATATCACATCTATGGGTTTTTTTCTTTTGGAAATCAAATTGTACGAGTGGTTCTAAAAGCATGAGAAATAATTTTCAGACCAGTCAAACAAAATACTAGAACGTGTGACTTATTTTTAGTCAACAAAACAAACAGAAATCAGTTTAAGCATGATGCAGTATGTTGGGAAATACATTTATTCAAGTGCAATTCCATACAGCATACTCAAATACATTTGATAAGGTAGCACTAAAATATAAACTTAGAAAAGTTCATTTTAAGAAAGTATATGAAATGAAAAATGTACTTAAAGTAGCATTTATATACTAGTATGGTAAACTATGTATGTCCTAGGTGTGCTTAGTTTTTTCCAAAGGGCAAGCAGTGAAACACATTTTTTTAATAGGTAAACTATTCATTTCAGTCACTGTAATAACATTGCAATTTTTTATTGTGTGTAATAACATTGAAAGGTTGCAAATGTTTTTTCAGGAATTAAATTTTTTTAATTACCCTATAAAAATGTCTTCTGTAAAAGCGAGTTCCCTCCAAATCTGTATCCTTGACCTGCTTGGCAATCTTTCCACATTTATCAAACATTCTAGCAATGTTTAACAAAAAATTTATTTATTTTCCAGGATTATAAAAGAAGCCCTCGCTGTCCTCTAACAAAACGTCAGGTTTATATCACCTTGATGGTTCATTATGAATGCAGTTCTCTATCATAGGTTTGCTACAATCTACTTATAAATAAGTCTGCTGTAAGAAATTATGTCTTATGAGATTTGGAGTCCATTTAAAAGGAGAAGAGTCAATTTTCTTATTTCTTACCTGATCAAATAATGTGATAAATAAATAGAATGTGGTACGTGTATTGTTTAAGCCTTGGCCATGTGTAACTTTATATATATATATATATATATATATATATATATATATATATATATATATATATATATATATATGTGTGTGTGTGTGTGTGTGTGTGTGTGTGTGTGTGTGTGATAACACTAAGGAAGATTCCCGTAACTCATTATCATGACTAATTTTATAGTGTTATAACTTAAGTGTGCTTGAAAATAATGACAAATGAAAGTTGTATAATCATAAAAGCTTGAAGCTAACTGTTTACTTTGTAAGTGCAAATAGTCTAAATCTGTTTAGGGTTAGGAGCTAAAGTCATACAGTGTCTTCCAAAAGTATTCATCCCCCTTAAACTTTTTGTCACTTTACAACCACAAAAATAAATGTATTTCAATGGGGATTTTATATAATAGATTAACACAAAGTGACGCATAATTGGGAAAAAGAAGGAAAAAATGGTTTTCCAAATGTTTTTTCCAAATAAAAATTTGTATATTGTAGGATACGATGAACCAACATTCTAGCCTGTGAAGGTGACGATGAGTGAGATTATGGTACTGTACATGGTTGATGATGTCACTGCTTTTGTCCAAATGGAACACTCTTTTTAGCCATAAAACACATCTATAGCATTTAATGCATCTAGCTTGGATGTTCCCACATTCCAAAGACATGCGGATTAGGCTAATTATCGTTCACAAATTGCCCGTAGTGTGTGAATGAACGTGTTAATGTTGACCAGAGGTCCCACCATGGTCATCAAATAGGAATAAATACAGTGGTAATCACCATTGGCCTCCATGGTCCGTAGTTACTACAGAGGATTTCTAGATGGGTGGATGATAAATAGACTAAGCAGTGCTGTTTTAATGGGCTTATGTCTTGAGACTTGAAATAGGCTTAAAATTATGCTCTGTTAAATAGTGGTGTCTGTCTGTTAAATATATGAAGCAAACAATTTAAAACTTAGAACAGGTGCACCTACAGTACCTAAATAAATGGATACCATTGATTATATCCTTAAGGTGGCACTTTTAAAAGGTGAGATATATTAGGCAGCGAGTAAACAGTTAGTTCTTCAAGCTGATGTGTTTGAAGAAAGAACAGCAAGGAAGCATAAGGATTCGGACAAGGACCAAATGGCTATATTTCATGGCTAGACGACTGAATCAGAGAACATCCAAAATAGCAAGTCTTATAAGGTGTTCCTGGTTTGTTTCTGTTGTTAGAACCCACCAAAAGTGGTCTAAGAAAGGATAACTTATGAACCAGCGATAGGATCATGTGCCACCCACAGCTCACTGTTTTGAATTCTTGAATTCTGTCTACTGTTCATCTAATATTTTCTTGGTTACTCAGTAACTGTTTTTTTTTAACACATTTGAACGTATGTTGAACGAGAAAACATCCAAGAGTTCAAGAGTTAAAGACCTTTCACAAAGACTGTAAAAACATTCTTTCGCTCTTCCACACTGTCACACTGTAATAAAACTTGTGTGACTTGCATTGCATTACACTGCTATACAATATGTACTAAACATTTAAAGACAAACCTTGTAAATTTATAGCAGTGAATTTCATGGTGGTTGAGAGCAACTGCAGCCCCAGGATCAATGCTGTATTCATGTGGGTTTCCTTAGGGTTCTCTGGTTCCTTTCCACCCCCCAAAAACACATGCACATAAGTTAGTCTATGCAAATTACCCCATGTATATGACTGCATGTATACAGTCTGTGGTATATTTGCTGGCTTGTGCTCAGTTTGACTTGGCTTGGTTTTGGATTCACTGCAACCCTGATTAAAGTAAAGATGTGACTTGAGATGAATAAGTGAACGAATGGTTTCACACTTACTTATCGTCTTTATTATTTAATCCTGTTATCAGGGTTGCGTTGGCCTGGAGCCTATCCCAGGAGACTTAGGGCATGAGGCAGGTAACACCCTGGACAGCGTGCAAATTTATCAAAGGGCACTTACATACACATACAATATGGACAATTTAAGAATATCAGTTGGACTAATCTGCATGTCTCTGGTCTGTCGGAGTACCCGGAGGAAACCCACCAAGCACAGGGAAAACATGCAAACTCCATGCACACAAAGACGAGAATCGAACCTGGCCAGGAATCGAAACCGGTCCCTGGAGGTGCAAGGCGACAGTGCTAACCACTACACTGTCAGACCGCCTGCGATGAATCTAAATGGAACATAGAGAAAGTGAACACCTTGGGAAATGTACCATGTGATGCAGTACAGGTTTTATTAATGGCAAGAAAGCTTAGACAATTTTGTATTTAATTTTAAAGATAATAAAATGTTTTCTTTCTTTCTCTTAGCCTTTTTGCTACTTGGCCTGAAAAATAATTATGCAGGTCATGGATGGGATTTACATACAGTGGAACCTCGGATTACGAGCATAATTCATTCCGAAAGCGGGCTTGTATTCCAAAACACTCGTAAACCAAATAAAAATTTCAAATTATTCATTCTACAGCCCAAAAAAATAAATACATAAAAAAATGAATACAAAATATAAAGTAAAAATAAAACAAATTAACCTGCACTTTACCTTTAACAAAAGTAAAAATCCAGACAGATAAGTGTTTCCGTTTGTGCACGCAGATGCTGTGTGTGTGTGTGTGTGTGTGTGTGTGTGTGTGTGTGTGTGTGTGTGTGTGCGCGCGCCCGCACATTACACACACAGCGCCAGAAACACACTCTCTGCCTTAAACAGAAACTCTGCTCTGTCGTGATTTGTTCATCACGTTTTTCTGGTTCATTTGTTTTTTTTTACTTTACAGTAGTGATTCCGTTATTAAGCACTCACGCGAGCAGTCTCTCCGTTAATGTGTGTGTGTGTGTTCAATTTAATTCAATTCAATTATATTTATATAGTGTTTTTAACAATGGTCCTTGTCTCAAAGCAGCTTTACAAAAATAAAAGAATTTTTTAGAAAAGATAATATTTGGAAGTGTGTATGTGTGAGAAAAATGTGTCTAGATAATAATGAGATGAATGAATGATGAATTCAATTCAATTCAATTCAATTTTATTTGTATAGCGCTTTTAGCAATTTTCATTGCCGCAAAGCAGCTTTACATAGTCAAAAGAATTATTTAAGTTTGTATGAAATGTGAATTTGTATGAATCAAAATGGTCAGTTTGTCCCTGGTGAGCAAGCCGAGGGCGACAGTGGCAAGGAAAAACTCCCTGAGATGGTAATAGGAAGAAACCTTGAGAGGAACCAGACTCAACAAGGAACCCATCCTCATTTGGGTGAAACAGAAAGCAGTAAATGATCTGCATTTATACAGTGTGTAGGGTGGGAGGCAGTTCAGCTATAATAGCTGATGTTAATTGATGTTAATATGGAGTCCAGGTAGTTATTGAAGACCCAGGTAGACTTGTAAGAAGTTCCAGTCATGAACTATCGAACTGTCAAGTCCCCAGAGAAACAGTTGCCAACACCAGTCAAGGCCAGAACCATTTTCTAGGTGGAGAGAATCATTCCCAGACACCAGACGCATCCCAGAGAGACACACGGGGCATCCATGTGACGAGATCTTCAGCCAGAAGCAGGGCACCAGGATGGATCAGACAGGTCCGGAGGGCAGAGGGAGTCTGGATCACTGGCAGCTCAGGAACGACATGTGTAGCTCGACAGAGAGAGAGAGAAAGAGTGAAAGGGGGGGACAGGAGGAGAGAGGAAAAAGAAAGAGGGCGGGAAAGAGAAGAAGAGGAGAGATGGCAGTTAGGTATGGTCACAGTCACACAATGTATAATGTGAATGTATATTAACTGTAGAGTGCAAGCAGAGACTCCGGCAGGACTAACTATAACAGCATAACTAAAAGGGAGAGCCAGAAGGAAACACAAACATGAGGGCTTCCTGACATGTAAAGCAAACAATCACCTCACCGTCAGCAAACCTGAGTGATCAATGAGAGTGAGGAAGACAGCATCCAAACATACCAGTTCACCATAATACTCTACGTCCATGAGTCCCCCAGATCTGCTCCTTTACCTATGGCAAATCTATTTATAAAAATGCTTGGCTAAATAAATAGGTTTTTAGCCTGGACTTAAACACTGAGACTGTGTCTGAGTCCCGAACACTATTTGGAAGACTATTCCATAACTTTGGGGCTTTATAAGAAAAAGCTCTGCCCCCAGCTGTATTTTTCATAATACGCGGTACTGACAAGCAGCCTGCATCCTTTGATCGAAGTAGGCGTGGCGGATCGTAAGACACTAGCATTTCGCTCAGGTACTGCGGCGCGAGACCATTTAATGCTTTATATGTCAAGAGTAGTATTTTAAAATCAATGCGAAATTTCACAGGGAGCCAATGGAGTGAAGATAAGATAGGGGTGATGTGCTCATATCTTCTGGTTCTGGTGAGGACTCTCGCTGCTGCATTCTGGACTAGCTGAAGCTTATTTATGCATCTAGCTGAACAACCAGACAGTAAGGCATTACAATAGTCCAACCTAGAGGTGATAAAAGCATGAACTAGTTTTTCTGCGTCGTTTGGCGACAATAAATTTCTTATTCTGGCAATATTTCTGAGGTGAAAGAATGCTATCCTGGTAATATTATCTACATGTGCTTCAAATGAAAGGCTGGAATCAATAATCACACCAAGGTCTTTCACTGTTGCATTTGATGGAACAGAAAGGCCATCTAAAGTTACGGTGTGATCTAAAATTTTACTCCTAGCTGTATGCGGTCCTATGACTAGAACTTCTGTCTTATCCGGATTTAGCAGAAGGAAGTTAATTAGCATCCAATTTCTTATGTCCTGCACACATTGCTCAATTTTAGTAAGCTGTTTTTTCTCATCAGGTTTTGCTGAGACATATAACTGTGTATCGTCAGCATAACAATGAAAACTAATACCATGCTTACGGATTATGTTGCCCAGAGGAAGCATGTAAAGGGAAAAAAGCAGTGGACCTAAAACTGAACCCTGCGGAACGCCAAACTCCACTAGAGAACATGCAGAATAATCACCATTTAAGTCTACATACTGGTAACGATGGGTCAGATAGGATCTGAGCCAGGAGAGGGCTGTACCCTTAATTTCCACTACATTTTCTAATCTGTGAAGAAGAATAGCGTGATCAACAGTGTCAAAAGCTGCACTGAGGTCAAGTAATACAAGCATAGTTACACAACCCTGATCAGAGGCCAATAGAATGTCATTTACTACTTTAACGAGCGCTGTCTCTGTACTGTGATGAGGCCTAAATCCTGACTGATACAGTTCATGTATGCCATTTCTATGTATATATGAGCATAGCTGCTCCGCTACTATCTTTTCCAGGATCTTAGAGATAAAGGGGAGGTTTGATATTGGTCTGTAACTGGACAGCTGACAGGGGTCGAGGTCAGGTTTCTTAATTATTGGTTTGATAACTGCTAATTTAAAAGATTTTGGAACATATCCAATGCTGAGTGAAGAATTAATTATTCTCAACAGGGGTTCTATTATTGCTGGTACTATCTGTTTAAGAAAATGTGTCGGTACAGGATCTAATATACAGGTTGATGAATTTGAAGAAGAGATGAGTGAAATTAGTTCATTCTCTTCAAGGGGAGTAAAGTATTCTAGGTTCTGATCTGACATGGCTAGTTTAACATCTGCATAAATTACATTGTCCGGTTTCAAAGCCTCAATTTTATGCCTAATATTTACAATTTTATTATTAAAAAAGTTCATGAAGTCCTCACTATTGCATGATGTTGTTGTGGAGATTTCTGCAGTGGTCTTATTTCTGGTTAATTTGGCTACAGCATTAAATAAGAATCTAGGATTATTTTTGTTATTTTCTATAAGAGTGGAGAGATATGTTGATCTAGCTACACTAAGAGCTTTTCTATAGTTCAGGATGCTCTCCTTCCATGCTATTTGAAATACTAGTAATTTAGTTTGACGCCATTTACGTTCTAATTTCCGAGCGGTCTGTTTTAGAGTGCGCGTGTGATCGTTATACCAGGGAGCAAGTTTTTTATCTCTAATAATTTTTCTCTTAACTGGAGCTACATTATCTAGGGTATAGCGAAATGTCGACTCTAAATATTCAGTCGCCTGATCGAGTTCTGTGGGGTCAGACGGTGATCTAATCGTAGTTGGGAACTCTGGGAGATTACTGATAAAACTCTGTTTGGTAGTTGATGTGAATGTACGTTTTATACGGTAGCGCGGCGCTGTGTGTACATTATTATTGTGACACACTTGAATTGAGACAAGATAGTGATCTGAGATAACTTCAGATAGTGGTATTGTGAATAAATTTTTTATACTTAATCCAAATAATATTATTAAATCTAAAGTGTGACCTGCTTTATGAGTGGGTCCTACTACACACTGATTTACTCCTACCGAGTCCAGTATAGACATAAATGCAGTTCTCAGAGGGTCTTCTGGGTTTTCAAAATGAATATTAAAATCTCCAGCAATTAACATTTTGTCTACAGAAACGACTAGGTTTGAGAGGAAATCTGCAAATTCACTAAGAAATTGCGAGTACGGCCCTGGAGGTCTGTAAATGACAATTAGCGGGATCGACTGAGCTGACTTAATATAGTTAAATACACTTATGTTACTATAAAGAATTTCAAATGAATTAAATTTGTGTCCGTGTTTTTGTACAATAGTCAAATTATCATTGTGAATAACTGCGACGCCTCCTCCTCTACCAGTTAACCGAGGCTGGTGTATGTAGCTGTATCCAGGAGGACTAGCTTCATTTAGAGCTACATACTCGTCCTGTATATTTTAATATAATTTAAGTATAATTTCATTAACTATAACTGCTTTAGATGCGAGAGATCTAATATTTAACAGTCCTAGCTTCAGATCAGAGGTGCCGGCTGCGCATTCAGTCTGATCCAAGTTTGTGGTCTTTATGCTAATTAGATTACTAAAACAGACTTTCTGGGTCTTTCTAAATTTGTTTTTAGCTCGGGGAACAGACACAGTCTCAATAGAGTGAACCCTGAGTGACGACTCTATGCAGCTAGCAGACGGTTGGTTTAGCCTGTCTGTCTGCTCCCTGGCCTGGGCTCTGGATTGTCACCGATTAACTAGGCCTTTTCTAAGACTATGAGCTATACTACAAGAAATGAGAGCAGCACCTTCCCGAGTGGGATGGACACCGTCCCGCCCTAACAGGCCAGCTTTGCCCTCAAAGGTCTTCCAATTATCTATGAAGCCCACGTTGTTTTCGGAGCACCACCTGGACATCCAGCGGTTCAGCGACCATAACCTGCTGTAAGTTATGTCACCACGTCTCATTGGGATGGGACCATAGCATATTACGTCATCGGACATCGCCTTCGCTAATTTAAACACCTCTATAAAGTTATTCTTACTAACCTCTGACTGACGAAGGCGTATATCGTTAGCTCCAGCATGTACCACTATCTTTGAGAACCTGTGCTGTCCTAGAGCCCTAAGATTACCTGCTATGTCCGGTGCTCTGGCTCCCGGGATACACCTAACCACTGCCGCTGGCGCCCCTAAAGGTCTAGCTAATTTCACGTGTCTCATTATAGAGTCTCCTATAACCAGAGCTCTTTCAGGTTTCTCAGCGGGTGCATCACTGAGGAGAGCAAACCTGTTGGACACGTGAAGCGCAGAAGAGGTGTGCTCCGGTGGGCTAGCCTTAGCAATAGCTTTGGCTGAACGAGTATGCCGCCGAGTCGTCACCCACTCGCCCCGCTGTGAGGGCTCTAATGCCGGAGTCGGGGGCTGGTTATCTCCGCCTGTGGCACCCAGACTGTCCGCTACAGGAATAACACTGCTCTTACACTCTCTAACCCTCTCTAAAGTCTGGATGCGCTCCTCTAACGCTGATATCTTCTCCGTCAGAGTGCTTACTAACACACACCTATCACAAATAAAATTACCGCTAATGACGGAGGAAGAATGTCTAAACATCCTGCACTCTACACACTGAACGAGCTGAATATTAGACATGATAACGTACCTGAGTCGGAGTTGTAGTTGTTTGGAGCTGAATTCCGTTTGTTGTTTTTAGAAAAAGAAACTCGCGCGTTCTCCAAAAAGCGCAGAAAAAGGCGAAGCCAAATAGTGTGAGATGTAAAAACTAGTTGCTATTAATATTATTATTGTATAAATGAAAAAAAGTATGTAATTTAAACGCTAACACAAACGCAAACTTTCGCGGCAACGATACGAAAACAGGAAGCTACGTCGAATGAATGAAATGTCTCTGATGAGTAAGCCAAGGGTGACGGCGACGGTGGCAAGGGAAAACTCCCTGAGATGGCAATAGGAAGAAACCTTGAGAGGAACCAGACTCAACAGGGAACCCATCCTCATTTGGGTGATAACAGATAGAAATTATATAACATCATGTGTGTTATGCAGGTTTTTAGATTTAGAGAAAGCGTATGACAGGGTGCCAAGAGAGGAGCTGTGGTATTGTATGAGGAAGTCTGGAGTGGCAGAGAAGTATGTAAGAGTGGTGCAGGACATGTATGAGAGCTGTAAGACAGTGGTAAGATGTGCTGTAGGTGTGACAGAAGAGTTTAAGGTGGAGGTGGGTCTGCATCAAGGATCAGCTCTAAGCCCCTTTTTGTTTGCTCTGGTGATGGACAGGATGACAGATGAGGTAAGACAGGAGTCCCCATGGACTATGATGTTTGCAGATGACATTGTGCTCTGTAGCGAGAGCAGGGAACAGGTGGAGGAAAATTTGGAGAGGTGGAGGTATGCTCTGGAAAGCAGAGGAATAAAGGTTAGCCGCAGCAAGACGGAATACATGTGTGTAAATGAGAGGGACTCAGGAGGATCGGTGAGGCTACAGGGAGCAGAGGTAAAGAAGGTGCAGGATTTTAAGTACTTGGGGTCAACGGTCCAGAGCAACGGAGAGTGTGGAAAGGAGGTGAAGAGGCGGGTACAGGCAGGTTGGAATGGGTGGAGAAAAGTGTCAGGTGTGTTGTGCGATAAAAGAGTATCAGCGAGAATGAAAGGAAAGGTGTACAGGACAGTGGTGAGACCAGCGATGCTCTACGGCTTAGAGACAGTGGCACTGAAGAAAAGACAGCAGGAAGAGTTGGAGGTAGCAGAGCTGAAGATGTTGAGGTTCTCTTTGGGAGTGACAAGGATGGATAGGATTAAGAATGAGTTTATCAGAGGGACAACCCACGTTAGATGTTTTGAAGATAAAGTCAGAGAGGCCAGATTGAGGTGGTTTGGGCATGTTCAGAGGAGAGATTGTAAATATATCGGTAGAAGGATGCTGAGGTTGGAACTGCCCGGCAGGAGGTCTAGAGGAAGACCAAAGAGGAGATTTATGGATGCAGTAAGAGAGGACATGAAGTTAGTTGGTGTGAGAGAAGAGGATGCAGAGGATAGGGTTAGATGGAGGCAGATGATTCGCTGTGGCGACCCCTGAAAGGGAACAGCCGAAAGACAAAGAAGAAGAAGAAGTGTGTTATGCAGGTGAAAGTTCAATATAACAGATGTTATTTAAATTGACATGAAGTCCAGTTCAGCACAGGGAATCAGTAGGTGCAGAGGGCAGATGGGGTCTGGGTCACTGGAAGCACAGGAGCAGCATGCGTAACTCCAACTATCATAAAGCTGAATCCAGCTGGAGCTGGTCCTTTTCTGGATGCCTCAGAAACCTTGCAGGGTTGGCCTTTGCTGGCACAATCTTCCGATGCCTCGGGATGGGAAGAAAAATACAGAACAGATGGAGAGAATTAGCGTAGTTGCCATTCAGGATAGGTGTAATGGAGTATAAGGTTATGGAATGAGTTACGCGTATGCCAGATTAAAGAGATGTGTCTTGAGTCTACTTTTAAACTGGGAAACCGTGTCTGTTTCCCGAACACCGTCTGGAAGGCTATTCCAAAGTTTTGGAGCTAAATATGAAAAAGCCCTACCCCCTTGTGTGGATTTTGAAATTCTGGGAATTACCAGAAGTCCGGAGTTTTGTGATCTTAAGGAGCGTGGTGGATTGTAGCGTATTAGAAGACTGGTTAGGTGTGTGGGAGCTAAACCATTTAAGGCCATGTATGTAAGTAATACTATTTTGTAATTTATTCTAAACTAAACAGGTAGCCAGTGCAGGGATGATAATATTGGGGTTATATAATCATATTTTCTGGATCTAATGAGAACCCTGGCGGCTGCATTTTGGACTAACTGAAGCTTGTTTATTGAGGATGCAGGACAACCACCTAGTAATGCATTACAGTAGTCCAGTCTGGAGGTCATGAATGCATGAACTAGCTTTTCTGCATCAGATACGGATAAGATGCTCCTAAGTTTGGCATTATTTCTAAGACGGAAAAAGGCTGCTTTTGTGATATTGAAAATATGATTTTCAAAGGACAAGTTACTAATATTACGCCCAGGTTTTTTACTGTCGAGCTGGTAGTAACAGTACATCCTTCTAAACGCAGGCTGAATTGTGAAAGCTGTTGTGTGCTGGTTTTTGGGCCAATAAGTAATATCTCCGTCTTATCTGAATTTAGTAAAATAAAGTTTTTGGTCATTGAAACTCTTTTATGTCCTGGACACACTCAGTTAATCTAGACAACCTGAGTATTTCCTCTGGTTTTGTTGAGATATATAATTAGGTATCATCAGCATAACAATGGAAACTAATCCCATGTCTTTTAATGATGTTACTCAAGGGAACCATGTATATGGAGAACAGCAGAGGTCCTAAAACTGACCCTTGTGGGACCTCATATTTCACTGGCATTAGACCAGACGGTTCTCCATTCAGATCTACAAAATGGTATCGATTAGACAGGTATGATCTAAACCATTTTAATGCCTGCCCCTGAATACCTATATGAATATGAGAATATTATGATCTATAGTGTCGAATGCAGCACTAAGATCAAGTAAGACTAGTATTGAGATGCAGCCTTGGTCTAAAGCTAAAAACAAGTCGTTTGCAATTTTACCTAGTGTAGTTTCTGTACTATGATGGGGGGAATGTAAAGGCGAGAGAAAACACACACACACAAACTCTCGCCTTTACTCTCTTGATAACATTTTCTTCTCTCTCTTGCGCTGCGGAATTGTGGGTAATCGTCCTCCCTGCTGGGTCTTAGTGCGCGTCTCTCACTGATATAATCAACATCCGTGCACGCGTGTACTGTTTACTATAACACTGTGACCACGTGTGTGTGCGTAAAACATTTTTTTGTGTGCCTGTATGCATGTGTGTACAGCGCGCATGTAAAGCAAAAGCAAGTCTCATTAGAGAGGTTAAAGATCCATTTTCTCTTTCTGTATTTTTCAGCCTGCTCTTTGTGTCTGTGTGCGCGCGCATCATTGGACACCGTGCCAAACACACACAGACACAAACCCCTCCCACTTTCGCCTTCACAGACACACAGACACACACACTCTTTCTCTCTGCTTTACACAGAAACACTGCGCGATTTTTTTCAAAGGTAAAATGCAGGTTAATTAGTTTTATTTTTACTTTACAGCAGTGATTCCGTTAGTGTGTCGCTCAATTAAATGTCATTAAAGAGATTTTTTCCTTACTTCAGCTTTACACACACACACACACAGCGCCTGCGCGCACAAACGGAAACACTTATCTGTATGGATTTATTTTTTTATTTTTTTAAAGATAAAGTGTAGGTTAATTTGTTTTATTTTTACTTTATATTTGATGATAATTATTTTATGCATTTTTTTGGGGGGGCTGTGGAACGAATAATTTGAGTTTCTTTTTTTTTATGGGAAAATTTTATTTGGTTTACAAGTGTTTTGAAATATGAGCCCACTTCAGGAACAAATTATGCTTGTAATCCAAGGTTCCACTGTAGATGTGTATTAGGTAAAGGAGCAGATCTAGGGGGGTCATGGACATGTAGTATTATGGTGAATTAATAGGTTTAGATGCCGTCCTCCCACTCTCATTGATCACTTCAGGTTTTTTGATGGTAGAACTTTAGTTCCAGGCAGCCCTCATGTCTGTGTTTCCTTCAGACTCTACCTTTTTTTTCCTGCTGTCATAGTCAGTCCTGCCAGAGTCCCTGCTTGCACTCTGGACTAAATATACATTCACCTTATTTAGTACATCATGTGACTGTGACCATACCTAACTGTTATCTGTCTTTTACTTTTCTCTCTCAGTGTCTTCCTCTTTCGAGCTATACATTACATGCTGCTCCTGAGCTGCCAGTGATCCAGACCCCCCCGTCCTCTAGACCTGACTGCCTGGTGCCTCGCTTCTGGTTAGCGATCTCATCACATGGAGGCTCGTGTGGTCGACTTGGGATGCATCTGGTGACTGGGGACAGTCCCACTTCACCATGAAGACGGCCCTGGGCTCGGCTGATGCAGATAGCTGGTCTCTGTGGACTTGTGACTGCAGTCGCCCAATAGTTCAGGACTAGAATTTCCTACAGTTATGTATCTCAGCCTCCAATAACGAACTGGACTCCATATTTTCCACTTTTATACAGAACTTCCAGCCGTGTAACACTCAGTCTGACTGCAGATCAATTCCTGATATGTTATCACCCAAATGAGGATGGGTTCAACGTTGAGTTTGGTTTCTTTTTATTTTATTTTATTTTTTTCATATTTCCATCTCAGGGAGTTTTTTCTTGATACTGTTTCCCTCGACTTCCTCATCAGGGACAATCTGATCACTTTGACTTATACACGTGATATCACACATTTCAAACTCAATTCCTTTTTTAAAAAAATAAATCAGTAAAGCTGTTTTGAGACAAGAGCTATTGTTAAAAGCACTATACAAATAAAAATTAATTTATGTGTATCATACCTGAAGTAAAGCTACAGTTTTCCAACAATCAAGTAATAAAATATCTGCTAAAAAGCTGTTTTTGAAATTATATATTATAATTTCTATTATTATTATTATTATTATTGCTTTTATTAATATTATATTATATTTGGCTATATTTACAAAAAGTCAAACTACTGATATATTAGTTTAAGAAAGGGACAGCAAACTAACTTACACTGTTTCTCGGTCACCTTCAGCTTCACCCTGTGCACAGTAGGTCGCAGTAGTGCATTTGTCATAACAAGTCAAGTCTAAAGAAAGAGAACTACAACAAGAGGGAGCGAAGAAGAAGTAAGGACGTGTCTCAATCCGCATATCCTGGTAAATAGTAGGCTAGGTGAGAATTACACCATGTAACGGGCCGCATGCCTTGACGTCATTAAGTAGGCTAGAAGGTGGTTTAGGACTCGATCCGATTCGAGTAATTTTGGAGTCGACTCCTAAATGAACTTTAAGTATTAATAAAGGACGTGCACAGTATTATTAGTTTTTTAATGTTTAAGATTAGGTTGAAAGTCTAACGTTGGTACTGACTCCTGATGAATGTGATGTAAAGGATGAAGAACCATTTAAAATCTTTTAATCTTCAATTTGAGCTGAATCATTTTCTATTCGACTCCTTGTTCCGAAGCCTGGAGCCTGAACCGACTCCCAGTGACTCTCAGTGTTTTGGTACAGGGAAACGTCCATGTTTGGGAGAAACTCAGAATGAACACCGCTTTAAAGCACTGGAGAGAGGCGGCAACTGTGATTTTGGCTGCTGGAACGAAGTACAGGCGAGGTGTCGAGTGTTTGTGGAGAGAGACTCCTGATTCAGGTTTAGTCAATAACTCAAACACACACAAACTCTTCGACTATGAGGTCCTGCTGCTGAAGCGGAGCGGGAGAAGCGGCTTCATGCCGAACGCCTACGTGTTCCCAGGCGGGTTAGCGGATCCGTCCGACTTCTCCAGCGACTGGTTAGAAGTGTTTAAATCGTTTCGTCACTTGCCGAGGTTCGGCTTGGCTCCAGTGAAGCAGCCGATGGAGACGCGACCGCCGATCTTCGCGACTGACCGGAGCCGGCTCGGGTCTCCCATCCCGGGGGACGTGGCGTTCAGGATCTGCGCACTCAGAGAGACGTTCGAGGAGTCAGGGGTCCTGTTGGTTGTCCCCGGTGATCAGGCAGACGCCGGTTGTCATGGTGACGCTCCGCTTACAGCACTGTCTGACCGGTGGGACAAAAGTCTGATCGCTCAATGGAGAGCAAAAGTCCTGGAGAGCTCGGAGAATTTTATCCAGATGTGTAGAGAGCTCGAGTGTTTACCTAACATCTGGGCTCTGTACGAGTGGGGTAACTGGCTCACACCCGTCTTCGGATCTGTGCAGCAGAGGAGGTACGACACCGCCTTCTACATGTGCTGCTTACAGGAGATCCCTGACACACTGCAGGACCAGCAGGAGATCCAGCTGTGCAAGGTGACATCTGTGGGTGTGTATATGGGTGTATAAGGGGTGTGTAAGGGGTATGTGGGTGTTTTAGCACCACCAGGTTCCGGGTTCAATTCCCGGTATGGAGATTGCATGCGGCCAAACCAGTGTGTGTGCTGGTGCTAAAAAATGTCTCAAACAGGGCAAAAAAGTACCTTTTTTTTGTTAGGACATATTTCAATTCACTTCAATTTATTTTATTTGCATAGCGCTTTTAGCAATTGTCATTGCCGCAAAGCAGCTTTACACAATCGAAAGAATTATTTAAGTTTGTATGAAATGTGAATGTGTATGAATCAAAATGGTCAGTTTGTCCCTGGTGAGCAAGCCGAGGGCGACAGTGGCAAGGAAAAACTCCCTGAGATGGTAATAGGAAGAAACCTTGAGAGGAACCAGACTCAACAGGGAACCCATCCTCATCTGGGTGAAACAGAAAGCAGTAAATGATCTGCATCTATACAGTGTGTTAGGTGGCAGGCAGTTCAGTTATAATAGCTAATGTTAATTGATGTTAATATGGAGTCCAGGTAGTTATTGAAGACTCAGGTAGACTTGTAAGAAGTTCCAGTCCTGAACTATCAAACTGTCAAGTCCCCAGAGAAACAGTTGCCAACACCAGTCGAGGCCAGAACCACATATAACACAATTCTTAATGCTTTTTATCTTCTGATCCATGCTTCTTCTTTTTTTTTGTAAATATGCATACATTTATATTGTTTATTAGATAAAAAGAAACACATTTGCTAAATACAACTTCATGCCCTTTTTATGTAGTGTCAGTAATTTAGATTTCATATGAAAAGGCTTGAAAAAACTTCAAAGCCCAAAGACATGCAGATTCGGTTAATCAAAACCAAATTACCGTTAGTAGTGTGTCGGGGTGTGGTTGTGTGTTGGGATGTGTTGGTGGGTGTACATGTTTTCATATCGCCCATTGATCTTACATAATCAATGTTTGTCCAACCACCTTTTGAGGATTGAGCACAAGTTCTCAATGGGATTAGTGGGTTCTTGGGAGTTTCCTGGCCATGGAGACCTAATTTTAATGTTTTGCTCCCAGAGCCACTAAGTTTTCACATTTGCCTAATGACAAGGTGCTCCATCATGCAGAAAAAAAGCAATGTTCATCACCAAACTATTCTTGGGTGGTTGAGAGAAGTTGCTCTCAGGGGATGTTTTTGTGAGTGAACCTACTCCATTGGATGAGAAGCAACTCACACATGTGTGGTCTAGGATGCTTTAGTGTTGGCATGACACAAGAACTTTTGACATGGTTAAAGCAGCGCCAGTTGTGTTTCTGCTGCCTGGCTCTGACTGCATATTGCAGTGTATCTACTGGCTGTCATTGTACAGTGACTGTTCAAATGACATTATCCATGATTGTTCAAGAGTATGGACTACAGGTTTCTTCCAGTTCCTAAAACCAGTGGTTAGAAATGCCGGATCAGTTTTTCAGTGCATGCTCTGACACAATGAAAGCACAGAACCGTTTTCAAAGGAAGACTGGAACGAATCCTCTCCGGTGTTAAGGCTCCACAGCTCTCTGTATTCCTGTTTAGCTAGCTAAATAAAAACTGTTAAACTTACTTTAAAGTAGAAGTGCAACAAGGACGTTTACAGTTAAAGTACAAACATTATCACAGAAATATTCATGAAGAGGGAGGGTGATTAAAAAATAATCTGTACTTTGGATGTAGAATTTATTTAAATATACTTTTAATAATACATAATGCATATTTTTTTGACATAATCTCCTTGATCTTAAATCCACTCTGTTCATCTGTCAACAAGCTGTCGTATTCCGTGCCACGAATGTCTTCATGTTGGCATGTGTTGACAGTGTGGGCAAAATTATGAGGATATGCATGGTCATGCAAGATCACAACACCCTTGGATAGCAAGGGATTTATGTGTTTAATCCAAAGTTTAGGCTTCAGATCTTCAATAAGTGTCTCACTGTAACAAGCATTGTTGATTCTTGAACCTTTTTCCTGATAATGTTCCAATACTGGCCCTTGAGAATCCCCAAAAAAGCATGGATTTTCCAGCTGATCGTTGACTTTGGAACTTTTTCTCGGTCTGCAATTGAGGAAGTTTCCCCTCCACACTCTGTGGTTTACTCTCACGCTTGTTCCTTCAAGTACATGTGCAAATGTCCAAATTCCAAACCCACACTGTCTCTTTTCCTATCACCTCTTCACTCCAACCCCATGAAGTGGGAACCGTCGTTGCAGCTCTTATAATTAAGTGAAGCACAGATGATAGTTTAAGCTCCAAACCTTCATACTCAGGGTGCAAAGCCTCCGACCCCCTGAAGGCTGAAGGGTCATCACAGCTCCCACACTTAAGCTTAAGACATGATAGGTAACATAACATAACGCTTTTAGCTAGGGATGGAAATCACCATGAATCCCCTGATATAATATTATCATGAGGTGCTGATTTGATTTGTATTGCGATTCTGTTTGTACCATGATTTAATTTGGATAGAAATTATTTTCCTGAAAAAACTTAATTTGATCCTACCACAAAGGATGCTGTGCTGCATGTCCATGTGTGAATAGTTTAAAGCACCACATGCAGGATGTAAAAATTAAAATGTAAACATATACAGTATTAATTAAATGTTAATTAAAAAATAGTAATTTTGTAAGCGTGGCGATACGTGAATAGCCACACAAAAGAATCATGATACACCACTGAATCGATTTCCCCCCATTGCTACTTTTAACAATGGTCACTGTCACAAAGCAGCTTTACAACTTTACCTACTAACAATCCCCCTCACTTTGGCATCCACTCTACCACCTACCCACTCCATCCTCAGGTGGCTGAAGGGTCGTTGCAGCGACCACACTTAAACGGCACACACATGATCGTTTAGCCTCCACACCTCCATAACAATCCCCAGCATACTGTCTCCTTTCCTGTCACCTACCTAGCATGCCAGATTGCTCAACGTATCAACCCTTTAACCAGCCACTCCAAAACCGTGTCCTAGAAATAACCTCCTCCCTAGGTGCGCAAGGATGGACCAAATAAGCTAATAGGCACTCAGTGAGTAGATTCTTGAAAAGATGTAGTTTGGACATGTTTCCCTCGCGGTCACCTGTTGTTCTTTTGTTGGTTAATAGGTGGCAATTTTAAGGGACCCGATGAACACCGGAATGAACGTGGGCCTTGTCTTTTATCCTCTGTCTTTAGCCTCTGTATCTTGATTACACTCATGGACTCTTGCATTGGCTGCTCCAATGGTACCATCCCTGAAATGAAAAAAATGGATGGTTTTTAAGGGGTTTTAAACCAGATGAAAAAAATTTTAAGCCATGTCTGTAATGCTGTACCTCACTGTAAATGATTTTAAAGCTGACTATAATGCATTGTGCATAAAGTTTTAATAAATAAAACAGCCATCTTTTGAGGTGTTCGAATTAGTTGTACATTTTAATGCATCGTTTGTTAAATGACTACAGATGCAAAAGTGGATTATAACAGGTATGTATCTCTTTTTTTGTTACTTACTTTCAACGCTTGGGAGCTTCTGCTTTTTGAGCATCTCGTAATACTTTTTTCTATCCTGGCTAAGGTCTTGACACACCAAGGTGGCAATCTACACACATATACAAAAAAATGTCAAGGTGTATTTAATCTTTACATCTAGCTCTAGCTCTGTTTACTGACTGGCTAATTTGTTCATAATATGTTTTCGGACATTAGGCATAGAAACTCTTTCCTTTTTTTTCTCCTGCCTGGAGATGGTTCAAGGTCAAAATATGAGTGGTCAGAGTGATAATCAAAGATAGGGAGAAAGGAGCAGGTACTAGAATCACCTTCTTGTTACAGGTTGGTGGTATCCCACTAGGTCCAGTACTAAGCTTTTTCTAGTTTACAGATGTAACCCATAATATTGATTTCTATTTGACAATGCACAGATATACTTGTCAGCTATAAATAAAAATGTGAAATATTCAAGGGTTCTGTAGATTTTAAAATTTAAAGTGAAGAGCTTGGTGTTTAAACTGCCATATATATGTGTGGTGTGTGTTTAATGAAACATTGTAATGAATAATTATTGAATCAGAAAAAAAAAAAAAAAATTGATGATCAATCTTTTAAACCTTCATAGTCTTGGGGCAATATGCTTCCTGGTTCTTGACCTCCATGGCGTGCTGTTTCTTCTGAGCCATCAGTCGCCTTTCCAGGAACCTCATCTGCCTGGTGTGCTCCGTCATGACCTCAGCATCTGTTCCACCTGTCACCTGGAGCAGACATCACACTCAGTCAGGTCTAAGTAAACTGGGCTGTGTACTGTAAGGGATGGGAATTACCAGTCAATATTATCACAATACCTAGGTGCCAATTTGATTAATATTGTGATTCTGTGAGTGTCAAGATTTAAAAATACCCAGATTTGATATTAAATTCATTATTAGATTTTGTTTCAATTTTAGGGCATACTTAAACAATACAAACTAACTTCAAATACTTGAATTCGACATTTAATTCAACAAAAAGCAACATTGTTACTCAGGAGCACGTATCTCTGTTGTCCACCATAATTATCATTTTTAAACAAACTTGGCAAAGAATTTACTCCTTCACACATGATGAAAATGTGCGAATAGTTCAAGTATACAACGTGTTGCCTCTATAGGACTATAAAAAAAACTGTCTTAAATGATCCTTGAGAGCGTGTCGATCAGTTGTGAGCATGCAGCATTTTGAGATTACTCAGGCGCACGTTTATTTTTTTTCCCCTAGTACTTTTTCTGAGTGTATTAGCGTCAGTGTGCATGTGTATTTAACTTACATCTGTTTTATGGATGTAGCGTCTGTTAAGTAAAACGAAGTAATCTTTCAGCATCTTTGGATGCTGAAGAAAGTTGGAGCCCTTCTGCATGTCTTCCTTCATCCTTTCAACCAAATTCTTGATGTTTCTGACCTGAGTATATGAAGACAGTACAAACAATGGCACTAGTGGTTAAATTTGGAATAGGTGTTATCCATATCACCAACTGGATGCTAAGTTCTAGAATTGGAATACCACAACAACAACAATAAACAACTTAATTTTTCCTTTTTCAGGAAGGTGTGAGATTGCATTTATTAAGTAGATTTTTAATGCACACTCGTACAGTAAGCGTATATTTAAAAATGTACAGTGCCCTCTATTGAATTTTGGGATAAAGTAATATTTTTTATGATAAAAGGGCATATGACGATTAAATTTAAAATTAGCACATTATCTTTTTCTGTGGGCCAAATGAAACAAAGCCTATATGTTACCTCAAGCTAAAAAATTCATACAGTACTTTTTACGTCATGCGTGCACAAATAGACAAAATTTCCAAAAAACATCTTGTGTCACCACAATTTTTTTTTCCATATATATCGTCAAGGTACAGGATTTACAGTTTTATTATATGTATACATAAGAAATGATGCCGAAATTATCATCAATTAATATCAATAAATAGACACACAAACTGTGGTGAAACAAACCTTATGGCGCTCCTGGCACAACTCCTGATCCTTGGCAATCAGCTTCTTCTTCAGGCCCTCAATGATCTGCTTGTTGTTGATAATCCTCATCATCTCAGTCTGGGGTTGAGATAAAAAAAAAAATAAATAAAAAAAAACTCTGTTTAGCTGCTCATCATCATCATCAACAATAGTAATAATAATAATCTACTTGCTAAACGTCTCACCTCTTTAAGGAGTGTTTTTCTCACTTCAACTTTTTTCTGCAGGTGCTCATCTTCCTTTGCTGAATTCTTCATTTGATCTCGTTCTTGCTTTGACTGTTTTAACAACCGCTTGACATTTTTCTCCTCATGTTCCTTTTTGCAATCCTCAAGCTGTGTAAGCAGTGATGAGATCTTTTTTTTCTATAGACACAAAACAAACTCTTTTTAATTACTCCGTTACGGTCAAAGACATTGTATGAATGAACTAAGCATATAATGCTGAAAAGCATTAGAGTTAGCTTGCTCTCACCTGTGTAGCAATGGTCATATTTTGCTCCTCTCTTTCCTTTGTCAGCTCCGTTATTGTTTTGACTGCATCCTTATGTTCGTACTGAATGCGCTTCAGGTCATCCTTCAGCTTGTGGATGGTCATGTCCCGATCCTGGACCTCTTTTCGGACTTTGTCCAGCTGCAACAGCTTCCAACAAGCACATGCACGTTATTTACACTAATGAGCATGTAAATCGTATTACACCATGATTGATAATAACACTTTGTGCACAATTGTTTGCTGTTTGTTCACATTTAAAAACACATTTATAACTGTAGGTTTTAACTAGTAGACAGTACTACTCTCCTGCCATGTCGATTGTGTACATAAAATGCTAAATATAGATGCAGATAGTGAAAAATAACTGTCAGATATTATTTTATTGCTCCATGGCTAATAAACAAATCCCAAAGCACACACCTGCTTTTCCATAAGATCCTTTTCATATTGAAGAAGCTTGCGGTTCCTCTCTCTCTCTCCCTGAAGAGACTCACTGTTCTCCTGTGACTCCTTGAGAATCTCCTTAGACTTGCTGTTCTCCTGTGACCCCTTTTGAATCTCCTCAGGCTCGCTGTTCTCCTGTGACTCCTTCTGAATCTCCTCAGACTCGTTGTTCTTCTGTGACTCTTTCAGAATCTCCTCAGACTCGCTGTTCTTTTGTGAGTGCTTCAATATCTCCTCAGACTCGCTGTTCTTCTGTAACTCCTTGAGAATCTCATTAGACTTGCTGTTCTCCTGTGACTCCTTCTGAATCTCCTCAGACTCCATTTTGTTCTGTGACATTTCCTGAATTTCCTCAGATTCAATCTTCTCCTGTGACTCTTTTTGGATCTCCTCAGACACGCTGTTTTCCCATAACCCCTGCAGAATCTCATCAGACTCACTGTTTTTCTGTGAATCCTTTTGAATCTCCTCAAACTCAGTCTTCTCCTGTGACTCTTTTTGGGTCTCCTCAGACACGCTGTTTTCCCATAACCCCTGCAGAATCTCATCAGACTCGCTGTTTTTCTGTGAATCATTTTGAATCTCCTCAAACTCAATCTTCTCCTGTGACTTTTTCTGGGTCTTCTCAGGCTCGCTGTTCTTCCGTGACTCCTTCAGAATCTCCTCAGACTCAGTATTCTCTGACTCAATCTGAATTTCCTTAGACTTACTGTTTTCATGTAACTCGTTCTGAATCTCCTCAGACTCGCTGTTCTCCTGTAATTCGTTCTGAATCTCCTCAGACTCGCTGTTCTCCTGTGATTCGTTCTGAATCTCCTCAGACTCGCTGTTCTCCTGTGATCCATTCTGAATCTCCTCAGACTTGCGGTTATTCTGTGACTCCCTCTGAATCTCCTCAGAGTCAATATTTTCCTGAGACTCGTTCTGAATCTCCTCAGACTCATTGTTCTTCCGTGACTCCTTCAGAATCTCTTCAGATTTGCTGTTCTCCTGTGACTCCTTCTGAATTTCCTCAGACTCGCTGTTCTCATGTAACTCGTTTTGAATCTCCTCAGACTCACTGTTCTCCTGTGATCCATTCTGAATCTCTTTAGACTCGCTGTTCTCCTGTGACTCTTTCTGAATCTTCTCAGACTCAGTGTTCTCGTGTGACAGCTCCTCAATCTCCTCAGAGTCAATGTCCTCATATGACCCCATGTGAGGAGTCTCCTGTGACACCATCTGAATCTTCTCAGACTCAATGGTCTTCTGTGACAGCTTAAGAGTCGTTTGCTGGAACATGACCTGTTGGTGAAGAGTGAAAATGGAGGAAAAACAGAACATTTAAAAATGTACTGAGAAAGTTGAAAATAAGACTATATTTTAAGCAAAGAAATAGCTCCCGCACTAAATTTGAGGTTGGAGAAGAGCAAAATTAGTACAAATTCCGTACCTCATGCAGCTTGCCCTCGCAGGACCGCCTTAGCTGCTCTATGGCGTCCCCTTGCAGGTAAAGCATTTCTTCATGGTTCTCCTGCCTCTTTAACTGATTCAGGTCATATTCCACATGGCTCCATGCTGGGCAACAAAATTACACATGCTTTTTAAATTATGTGTTATTTTGTGGCAGATTAATCATTTTAGTGCAAGAAGTAATCCAAAAAATTTAACAAATATGCATGTTTGAAATCCAAACCCTATATATACATACAGAGTGTATAAACTAAATATATACATATATGGTAAATATATTTACTTTTATTCTCCATCTGTTTGGCCTGTTTTTTCTTTTTCTCAACCAGCTCTTTATGGTTAAAGACACCAGTGATCTTTTCCTCTTCCTCATCAGTCAGCAGCTACAGTGAGATATATATATATATATATATATATATATATATATAGTTTTTTTTAATTAAAATTATTCATTAATTTTTAATATTACTTGTACTCATTCGCTACCTGTAACTCTATACATTTAAACCATAGTCAAAGAAAAAAGTCGTAAAATTAATTAAATCCTGACCATGTTTTGGACTTTCAAAGCATCAGTGTATTGTGTGCATTTCTGCACCATGTCATCAAGCCTCCTCCTGTACTCCTTGTTCATTTGGTTGAGCTTGTGCTCTGACTCCACCTTTAGACACGTCAGCTCATTCTTAGTTAAAATCTGGTCCTGAAATTTTAACACAGTATAAAGGACTTACAAATCTGTCACCAAATAATGACTAAATTGCAGTATATCAAGGATATAAATATGGTATTTTACTGCAGTTATAGATGAATTCACTCCATCTAATATATCTGGTTTCCATAGTAGCTATTACCATGAAAGGTTTATGTATTATGTGAAGTACACCAGAAAACCCAGAAGAAAGAGAACATTCAAGCCTTTATGTTGGTTCAGAGGTAGTACCCAGCTGGCATACAGGCATTCGGCTGGCGAAGGATGGCGGTGGTAGCGGATCCACAGACTTCTCAATACTGCTCTCGCAGTAGCGGCCAGCCGGCCCACCCAGTCCTTCTTGAGTCAACAGTCCTTCTTGCGGCCACAGATGGGAGGCCAACGCAATGCAGGCAACATCGGCTGTTGCTCCTCCGGTCACTACAATAGTGATCCCAGAAGGGGAAGGGAGCCTTAACATTGATGCAGCAGCCCTTCCCTCTTTGGTAACTCGACCACGAAGGCCGGTTCTCTCCGAAAAGTGAAAGTGATCAAACAACAATGTACAGTCCGCCCGCCTTAAAAGTCCCAGGGACGCATGCCTTCACATCCCACTCTCTCAATTAAAGTCTACCACGCTTTCTCCTCACTCCCAAACTTCTGGGCCTCGAGGTGAGGTCCACTTCTTTCCATAATTTGGGGAGTCAATCCAACGTCTGTGCCAGGTGATGGGGATGCCGCATGCCAAGTCATCTCTTTGGATTGAAAGAGATGCGAAATTTTTTTTTAAGTAAGGGTCTGTTGCTGATGCATCTGAGGCAGTGGGGACACTGGAGTTGTGAGGCAGCATTGCTAATCACTGTGTTGGTGTTAATCATCATTCAGTAACTTTCAAACAATATATGGATCACTGATTGTTTACCTTTGTCCTCAGACAGGTCTTGGTACAGAATATGTCTTCGGTGTAAGATATCTCCTTCTCGGTGCACAACTTGCGCCCAAGATGATCAGTGATCATCCAAATGAGGATAGAGCCGTCCTCTGAGGCAGTCAGCAGATAATGGTCTCCAGGTGTGATGACCATCTGTAAACACGATAAAAGAAAAGATATTGAATTGGAATAATTAAAAAAGCTCAGCCAGAGGAAATAACATACCTCTAAATAACACACACACATACCTTGGTGATGGGACCAGAATGAGCATAATACTCTTTCCTTGGTGACATTTTTTGTAATGGGTATGGCATGACCAAAACTGTACCAGTTGAGGTTCCTATGAAGACTGCATGGCCAGAAAGAGATATTGAAATAGCTGTATATGTAGCGCTATCTGAGGACTTTTCCCGTAGGAGCTAAATGCAAACAAAATCAAATACAAATCTTGTAAACCTTGTCATTCTGTCTATAGACACATAGAGCAAAGTCTTCAGGATCACAGAGTTATAAAGAACATAAGAAAACAAGTTTAAATACACAAACAATTCGCCTGTAAAAGAAAAAAGTTTGTCAGTGTTAATCTCTATTGCCCTCCAAAGGGAAAAAGTCGAAAAAAAAAATACAATACATACTCAATGTAAAATAACCTAATTGGACAAAAGGATTTGGCCAAACCTGAAATGACATTGTATCAGAATACATAAACTTCAATATGAAGTTGGTCCCCCTTTTGCAGCTATGACAGTCTCTTCTTGGAAGTCTCTCCACAGGTTTTTGGAGTGTTTCTATGTGAAGTTGTGCCCATTTATTGTGTAAAGGTCAGGCACTGATGTTGGACTAGAGGGCCTGGCTCGCAATCTCCGTTCCAGTTCATCCCAATGGCGCTTGATGGGATTGAGGTGGGGGCTCTGTGCATGGCCCAGTCAAGTTCTTTCACACCAAGAAATAGTAACAAGTAGTAAGTTTAAAGCATAGCATTGTCCTTTACTGGGAAGAAGGGGCCTGGTTAAAACACCTGAACTTAATAATTAACAGGTTTGGCCAAATACTTTTGGTGTATCTGCACAATATATGGCTTTAAAACCTGTGTGGATTAAAGCCTTTGTTCATGAAGTGTTGTGAAGTTGAGCAATGTGCAGGGTAACTTTATCCATAAAACATTGGTCTGGGATAATTTCCTGTCCATCTCTAAATGTCTTCAGTTTGAAATTATTGCTTACAGTGAGGACGTGTTCGGTGTTGGGCGGATATATCACATCTGATTCGACACGGGATCTCGGGATGCTGGGAAACTTTCGTGCTCCGGTCAGAACGTTCCACTCATACACAGTGCTGTCCAACCCACATGACATCACCAGATGACAGTCATCTTCTCTCCATTTTACAGACGACACCTGACCCGGATATATGTGTCATAGATTCTTAATTTAAATGATGTAAAAAAATACTGGGTTTAAAAATACAGAGATGTATAATACATGTTTTGTATAGCATGATTTAGTGACACACATATTCCCATGTATGTACTCAAGAGCAAACCTGCTTTAGTAAAATGGACCGACCTTCTCAGTATGGCCCTTAAGTTCAATTTTTTTGCTTGTTTTGATGTTGTAGACATGAATCACATCGTTGCTGACAGCGGCGAACATGTTGCCATCGTGGTTGAACACACACTGTGGATACGAGTGTGCTTTATTTTACTGCCTGATTATACACATAATCTACAATAAATTAAACATAGACGCCATAGAACAACACAGTTGGGCCTCACCTCGTTCCAGGCGTCTATGAAAAACTCCTGGACAGTGTGGAATCCGTCAACTAACAGGTTAATGAAGCAGATTTTGTTAAAGAAGCCGACCAGCATGAAGAGACCATTCGGATGCAACAAGATGCGGCATGGCTCTTCAGCGAACGTCTTGTACTGCTCCAGAGAACTGCAGAAGAAAAAAAAACTGAAAACTGCATTGATCTGTGTAAAATACGCTAACCGCTTCATATTTATATGATGAATACTAGAATCTACTAGTTGCTGCTACTGTAGAAATTTTACACTACAGACATTAAGGATTGAATATTTATTAAACCAAAAACATATACTATTGAAATGTGCATAACTCTTAAATGTTGTTCGCTTCCATCGAGAGGTCGCCATAGTGGGGCATCTGATCCGCTTGCCACATTTTTTATGCTGGATTCCCTTTCGGATACAACCCTCCCATTTTCATCAGGGAGTGGGACCGACACTGCATCCAGTTGCTGGGATTTGGGCATTAGGTGGGAATTGAAGCTAAGCCTTTGCATGGCAGACAAGAAACCTACCACTGAGCAACCAATGCCCCATGGCAATGGATTTTTTCTTTTTTTTTTTATAGTAAAATACCTTTTACAGGGAGCTTTAACCCGATCAGAATGCACGCTAACAGTTCCTACTTGGTCTGGTAGTTCCAGATGCGGACGGATTTGTCTTTTGAGCAGGTGGCGAAGAGAGGTTTAGATGAGCAGACTGACAGGCCGGTGATGCTTCCCGAGTGAAAAGAGTCAGACAGGTACTCGAAGTAGGCCTGCTTACACTGGAGGGGCAAAAGTCACAAGGTGTTTTTGTCAATTGCGGGATGTCTGTTTTATACTGCTATAGCATGATGTTTCGTGTATATCATATAATGCGTTGTCGCACCTTGCCAAGCTCATATAAGGTGAGGTCGATGTGGTATATTTGGCCTTGGTCTGTGCTGATGGCCAGCATCTCCCCTGATGGACCTATGCACATAGAGCTAATCATCTGCAACTCAGCTTGATTCGGTTGTAGACACAGATCCTGAGGAATCTGCAGATCAGATCAGATTAGATCAGATCATAAACACTCCCCTTAGTGCTTATTTCACTAAGGGGAGTGCACATATAGACAAAATGAAACATCAATCCCTTATGGTTTTGACCTTTAATCATAAACTTGTCCTGCTGCTCTGAATTTTTTATATAAATGCCCTCACTCTTATTTCCATGATCTTCCTGTACGTGTCCTCATTGTTCATATAGAGGCAAACCAGGGCTGGGCCGGCTGAGCAGGCAAAGCCACCAGAGTACTGCGTGATGGCAGTGATGCCCAGCATTTCATTCTGTGATGAAATAAACCCATCTGAGTCACTTTTCTCAGTTTGCCTGTAGAGGAAGAGATTGTGGGTTGCAGACAATTGGGAAAATTGCATTGAAAAATATACAGTGTAGGCCGAGACAAGCAAGACAAGACAAGGTTTTCTCTATTGCTACCTCTCATACGGGCTCTCCAAAAACTGCACATGGCCAAACTTTACAATCATCAAGAGCAGTTTTCCCATATCTGTCCCTGCAACGACATAGTCCTCAGATAGCCACGTGTGGCACAGGATGTTATCTGTGTTAATTTTAGACAAGTCGCTCCGTTTCAGTCTTCCCTTCTCCAATCTGAAGATCCTAAAGACTCCTTTTCCGGTCACGCAGATCTGCATGTTGTCATTGGGGTTAAAGCTGACCTGAGATTGAGAAAGAACAAAACACTTTTATATGCACACTTTTAATTAAGAGCTGCTGTGAAGCTATAACTGTGCCATAAAATAGGGTATTTAGTAAATAGGGTAAAATTTAGTATAATTTTAAAAGCACCTTATTTAGTCCATTTGAAAAAATAAGTCATTGTACCTGACTGAGGCTGAACCTTGTGCTCCTTTGAGTGGATATGACCTCATTGTTCTCCCATTCCCAGTAGAATAGAGTACTTCCAAGACCTCCAGCCAGGCCAAGTAGGTATTTGGAGTCTGAAGAAAAAGCCATGCAGGTGAACTCCTGCAAGTTGATCTCCTCAGTCGTCAGAACCTGTTTCTTATGGCACTGGAAGTTCTGAAGATCATAAATGGAGATTTTGGCCTGTTTTTTGTGCTCCGAAACAGCCAGGTAGCGCCGGTTTGGGCTCATAGCCAGAGACTGTATGCGCTTGCCTCTTTTGGCAACTGTGAGGTAATGTAAAAGTTAGCCTTCACCATGTTTTATTTAAAGAACCTGCCTTTTTTTAACTTCTGTCTAGTGCTTACACAATATGTTACAGAAGCAGTTAATGAAGCAAATAAATCATATTAGGAAACAAAGAGTGATCGTTTAGGTAAGGTTGAATAATTAAATGCTTGGATATGTTTTAAAATGGTCATACAGTCAGTAAAATCTCTCAGAATGCTTACTTGGAATGAACTTGTTCCATCGCTCAAGCAGGTGGTAGTACACACAGTGGTTCCCACTTGGGAAAATGACGGTTTCGTCATCTAGAAAGAACAAGTTGTTCCTCACGTCCCGGCGCAAACCAAACACATGGTGAGGCTCTACGTTCAATTCTGTAGCCATTGCAGTCTAAAATGAGAAATGGAAAATCATTAGAATTACAAGACACAAGCACAGCACATAGATAAGGAAAGAAGTTAGTGGTTTTGAACTGGCTAAGTTTTGTATGCAAGGACTTCTTCAAATTTGCTTCAGTCGAGAAGAAAAACAGCTTGAGCCAAATCAGTAACACTGATCGTAATCAGATGTAGCTGCAGGTAAGTAGGAAATGTTTTTGATGGAACCAGCATGCTTTTTATTCCTGGCATAGCCAGGTTAGCATACCCTAAAAACATGTTTGTTATAAAAATTACAAAGGGAAAAACGATTTTCATCAGTCAAGTAACATTTGAGAAGATAAATTTGACCTATAAAGGGACTCTTAGCAGGTATTACAGTTCACTTTATCGTAGTTAACTGAATTAAGGTCACTTCACATTTATTTAAAAGTGTTTAGTGATAAAAGAGCTAAGTTTTTACAACACATCTGTAGTAGTGAAGTCTGGATATTGTTAACAAATAAGTTATGCCAGTTTAGCTGCTTAAATTGCTAATACACACAATTCCAAATTTTACAAATTTCCTTTCTCTCATTCCTATAAGGAATGAGATCTGTGCCACAAATGGTTGAACAAGAACAAAAATACATTTAAATTGAATAAAATAAAATTTTGATGATGAATTCTATGTTTGTAATTCTGACTTGTATATATTCCTGTAAGTGCAGGTGTTATTTGGCTGCGTTCTCATTGGCTCTGTTGGTTTTTTGGATAAAATGCGTTATAAAATTTGTTTCTTACTGGTTGTTTTTAAATTTGAGGGTTTATGATCAAAGTGTAGAACAAAAAAATGAACCATGGTTACTCTGTATAGTAGGCTCGCTCATCTCACTCATCTTCTGAACCACTTTATCCTGTATTCAGGGTCGTATGGACCTGGAGCCTATCCCAGGAATCTTAGGGCACTAGGTAGGGTACACCCTGGACAGGGTGCCAGTCCATTGCAGGGCACACACACTCACACACTCATTCACACACTACGGGCCATTTGAAAACGCCAATCAACTTAACCTACATGTCTTTGGACTGTGGGAGGAAACCAGAGTACCCGAAGGAAACCCAAAAAGCACGGCGAGAACATGCAAACTCCATGCACACAGAGCCGGGAATCGAGCCTGCCCAGGAATCTAACCCGGACCCTGAAGGTGCAAGGCGTCAATGCTAACCACTTATATGTAGGCTTAATTTTAAATAACTTAATTAATTCAGTGTTACAAAGTGAATCACTGTCAGAATGAACTGTTAACACACAGGCATGGATAGTGCCAAAAACGTGTTGCAAAGGCTGTCTTACCAAATCTTAAAAATGTGTGAGATTAGATCACGCTATGCAATGCAATAGATTCAAAAGAACGAACGACTCAGAATTGAAGATATAAGAGATGAGCTACTCATTCTGTTGATTATAATATGTCCTTAGCTGCATTGAAATACTTCCATTACTGGAACTATAGCCAAAATTTGTGTATGTAGATGTATTGGGGGTCTTTTTTATTGAAAATGCAACATTTTCATTTATTTCTTAAAAAAGAACGAAATTAACTAAATGACTCGAGATTTAACTAACTCTAACTAAAAATTTGTTGATTTTGATGAACGAGATTCAAAGAACCGAGTCACTAAAATAATTAAACTTCCCATTACTAGTGTAGACCATAATAATCAGAATCTCTGAGATGGCAAAAAGAAGAAACCTTGAGAGGAACCAGACTCAACAGGCAATCTGTATCCGCGGCCATACTGAGGTTAAACTGTGGTCTTTCTTTTCTACTCATAGAACATAAACCCTTTAGAATGAAAAGCAGTTGAGAAATATAAGCGTTAGTAATGCTTTTTATGCAAAGAAACCAAAGCTGTAATGTAGCTGAGATTTAAACAGCTGGGAAGCTGTAACTCCCGCCTCACCGCAGCTGGCCAATGAGGACGCATCCCTGAAATTTGCGCCATACAGCAGCTAGCCAATGAGAACGCAGCCCTGTAACTCCCGCCCTCTCAGTATATAGAAGTGTAAAAACGTAAAATTCAGTAGCGAACTTGTGCTGCGTTCGGAGGGCTTACCTCTGTCTCTGGAGAAACTGACAAAATATATGAAATAAATAAGTTTAAACTTTGTGAATATAACCTATCATGCTCTGCGTGTATCTCTCTAAACAACAACAATGTGGCGTAATCTCATTACAAGTTATCGGCGGGTTGCCTAGCAACCATTATTGCGCGTCAATCACAGGTGCGAGTGAGGCGGCTCTGGTAGACATAGATATATATTTTTTTATGTTTTATACCTACAAATGGAAATAGAGGACAAGAAAAAAGTATTTAATGGGTTTCCTTAAAGCGACGGGACTAGAAGGGAGGATTCAAACTGAAAGGTAGATGAGGAGACCAGAAGGTGGCGCGAAAAAAAGCATAGTGGAGGGCAACCGCCGGTAAACACATTATTAATAATAATGATGATGTTTGCTTGTGCACGCAATTGTTACAAAAATGAAGACAGCATAATTTTACATTTATTATTAACATTATTATTATTATTATTATTATTATTATTATTATTTAAAGACATCCACGAATGAGTTTTTGTTTTCTGTGTCAGTTTAAAGAAAAAAGCTACACAGTGATGAACTTTAATCTGCGCATGGAAATGTTATTTTTATTGATCGAGGGAGAGAGAGAGAGACATTAGTTTTATGTGCATATATAGATAATGTATATGGAGATATTAGTTAGGTTTTAGTGATTTGTTATATACTGTAGTTTATATAGTAAAAATGTTCCACAGTTTCCACAGACGCTTATCATGAAAACTAAGACAGCTTGTCAGTTTATTTTTTTCATATTTATAGTATAATGTCATATAGATTTTATTTATTTAGTTGATTGATTTATAAAGTACACAAAAAAAACTAATAATGGTTTGTACTTACTACCTAAATCAAACAAATTAATTAATAAATAAATAAAATTAATAAAATATTCTTGTACACCTATTGAGTAACCACCATTGTACTGCGCTGTACCAAGAGGCCAACAATACACAAGTCTTGGCTGTGTCTCTCATTCTCTTCGTTTTATCAATGTCAGCTTACATGTCAGTCTTTTTGAATAATGATGTGATAAATCAATAGGCATATGTCCAAACATGATATGAAATTGATGGCTTTTATTTATTGATTTAAATTTCTATTTAAACGATCTAAACTCCAATAGTATCTAATACTATAAAATAAAATATACATGATGCATTCATTCAAGATTCAAAGAACTTTATTAATCCCAGAGGAAAATTGCTCTTGTTTATACAGTTGCTCTGATTAATTTACCGGGAAGCAAGGAAAAGTTAGATTAGGAAAAATATATATATTAGACAGGAAAATAAAATGTAAAAATTACAAAATAAAGAAAAATAACAATAAATAGAAGTAAAAGTAAAATAGAATAGAATTAACTATGGCACATAATTTAGTTACATATATGAATTCAAATCAATATGTGTTAATTTATTGTCATCTGTTTAGGGATTCCCCAATTCCTAAATACACTCTGTGTTTAGGATTTGGGGAGTGTTCTGTTAAGAAGTCTGACACACTCAAAACAATCTGATTTAAACTGCCCCAGGGTATTAAAAAAAGACCCACAAAAGACTTGGTTTTAAAAGTGTTAACTATAATCCACTTTAGATAGATATTCCTCTAATTTTCTGCAGGCTTCAGAACAGCAACTGAAGAGAACTTAATTTAATAAATATTGATTAATGAAAATCAGACTTTAAAATTGAAATTCAACACACAAAACTTGCACAATAAAAATGACCTGGACAAAAAAAAGTCACTGCAATCAAGCAATTTCTGTAACACTCAGTGAGACTTCTGCACCTCTCATCAGATGGTCTGGCCTCCGGCATGTTTCAGCTCTTTCCACAGACGGTTAATAGGATTTAGACCAGGGCTCATAGAAGGCCACTTTTATTAACAGGCCAATGTTTTATTCTTAGCCATTCTTAGGTGTTTTTATCTGTGTGTTTTGAGTCCTTGTCCTGTTGTGGGACACATGACCTGCGGACTGAGCTTTCTGAAACTTTGAATTACATTTTGCTCCAGAATGCCTTGATAGGATTTCATTGTACTCTAAACAGACTCAAAACACTGTGCGAGAAGGAAGAAAGCAGCCCTTGAACATCGCCAAGCCTCGTCCATCTTTCAGTGTTCTTTTCTTTAAAACGTTTATGTAGCTGATGTGACTTGCCAAAAGAGCTCCAGTTTTATCTAGTTTGACATTCTCAGAGAAGCATTGTGGCTTGTCGGTATTCATTAAGAGAAATTGCACTGTGGCTTTTGTATGATTTGCTTTCACCAATGGAAGTCCTCCTGGGTCATCTTCCATTAAGTCCACATTTGCTCAAACAGCAATGAACGGTGCAATCCGACACTGATGAACCACGACCTTGGAGTTCATCTTAAATCTCTTGGCTCGATGGTTACTACTCGGTACTACTTCTGTTTAATTCAATGATCAGGGAGGTTGATTTTAGTCCCATGGACCCAAAATATCCAAATAATATTTGTGACAGTAGTCACAGAAACATTAATCTGCTTAGAGCCTTTACCTTTAACATACGTGTTGATAATTTTTTTTTTCCTTCTTCTCAGACAGCTACTTAAATTTTGCTTTCTCTGGTCCATATTCAGTGTGGTAGATACCATGATATCAAACACTTTCAGAGAGACTACATCTCACCATTTAAACAGGCGGACTACAGTTAGCATCCTATACATAGAATAGAATTTATACATACATATAATTTGTCCACTAGATGTCAGTACAATCAGTTAAATAAAGCTTCTGCAGTAAACCTTTTGGTAAAAGTGTAAATCTAAAATCACCTACAGTTAATCTCGCCATCACTACGTCACTCTTTTCTAAGCTCGGCTAACTTGTTGACTTTATCAAGCACTCCCGGGCTGAAATACACATCCAATGCAGCTTTATCTTATTTAGGAGTGTTTAAAACTGAGCTTCATCTGCACCTGCCAACAAAGTCAAGTTTAAAAGTGTAAAAGAGGATTTTTGGATTTCATAATATAACAGTGAGTTTTTTGATTGTTTTTTGAGTGATTCCCAATTCTCCCCCCTAAAAAAGTGACCCATCCAGCAAAAAGGGGAAACATGGCTTGTGTTATGAAAAGTTACATGTAAGTCTACTCTTACACATTTACATCCCATTAGAAAGGGCCAGGTCATGGGCTGTGGTTATTTAAACTGCTGCTGGCTAGCAACCCTGAAGTAGCCCCCTTGACACACACACAGATATACACACACACAGACATAAACACACACACACAAACTGGGCAATTTGGGAAGAGCTTTAAACTGTGAGAGGAAACAGGAGTACCAGGAGGAAACCCACCAACCACAGGGAGAGACATGCAAACTCCATGGTCGAGGGTTTGATTGTGTCAGTTATTTTACACCAGTATTAAATCCATATAATAAATCCTCGAACGACTTATAAACATCATCACCATTGCTACCTGTGTGTAACAGGTTTTTAGCCCACTGTCTGGGATGCATTGCAAGTGAGTGTTTTGTTACTTTAACATGACCATGTACCATCTTATCCCCCTCTCCTACAGTGGTCTACACCGACTGACATACTGCACAGCTTCCGAGAAAAAAAAGTTTGGGTCGCAACACCACAGTTATACGATCTTGGTAGAATGAGCAATTTTCCTTCTCTAAGCGACCTTCATGAGTTTACCAAACAGAGATCGACAGAAGGCTGTGAGCGCTGCCTGCCTGTTATCCTGAAAGCTCCTGACTGCACCATATCACTCTTTTCAGGTTTGGATCACATTTTCCTCGCCAGAAAATTATATATGTGGTATTTAATGATGTTAGCATCAATGCACTAATAGGGTGAGGCTTCATCTAAACTGCAGATTTACACACAGAAAAATCACTGATATTGAAAAATCACAGGTCAATATTGATAAAAGTAGTATCAGCTTTAACTATAAAGTGTTGTTTTTTTTTCTAACATTATTGACTCGTTGCAGACAGCTTTAATTAGTGTAAAATGGAAAAATTTCAATTACTTTATATAAACACAGACATTTATTTAATGTATAAATTTATAGATCACTAAATTTTTAGTGGTTAGCATTGTCGCATTGCACCTCCAGGTTCTGGGCTTGATTCCCGCATCGGGTCTCTGTGCATGGAGTTTGCATTTTTACATTTAGTCATTTGGCAGACGCTCTTATCCAGAGCGACTTACATTTTTATCTCATTACACATCTAAGCAGTTGAGGGTTAAGGGCCTTGCTCAAGGGCCCAACAGTGGCAACTTGGTGGTTGAGGGGTTTGAACCTGGGATCTTCCGAGCCGTAGTCCAATGCCTTCACCACTGAGCTACCCCTGACCCCATGTTCTCCCAATGCTTGGTGGGTTTCCTCTGGGTTTTCCAGTTTCCTCCCACAGTCCAAAGACATGCAAATTAGGCTAATTGGCATTTCCAAATTACCCGTAGTGTAAAAAAGGAATAAATACAATAGCCTCCACAGTCCCTAGTTGGACTACAGGGGTTCCTGGATGGAAATTAATTAATGGCTGGCCATTTAGATGGCCTAAAATCGAAATAAATTCTGGAGACTACAGTTTTTGCAAGTAGGAAAAACAGGCTTTATTTAGAGTAAATACAACAATAAATAACATTGAAGTGTTTATAGGGCTGAGTAGGCTGAGTATAGAGAGGAGGGGGGTAAAACAGTGGGAATTCTGGTTGTTATCTTGGTTGTAAGGTGAAATTTAAGCACTGCCAATCTGCTGTGCCCTCGAGAAAAACCCTTAACCCTCAACAAATACCATACATGAATGAATTTAGGCATTACTTAGATTATGACTTTCTTTCAACATTTTTATCCATTTCTTCCAGCTCTGCTTGTTCAGATAACACGTAATCATATTTCAAGAACTACAAAAAACATAAGCCAGATGTTGCCTTTTACATTTTTGGTCAGATATACACTCAACATTGCAACTTCAATAAATATTTGTCCATAACTAGCAGTAATAAGTAGCCAATGGCATGTACTTCATGTCTGTTGAAAGTTTGCTTACACTAGATTTGGGGGATAAAAACAAAACAAATTGAAGTATGTACTTAAAAGGTAATGTTTTACAAACTGCTGCATAGCTTGGAGACAGTGGTTGTGAAACGTGTGTTCAGAAATGTTTAGCTTACGAAGACTCCAGGCTCTCTTCTACAGTGTAAAAATAACATCGGTAACGTTTTTTGTCGCGTCTGTGAATCCGCAGGTGACAGTTTGTACCCTGAGAAACCTGATAGCAATTTGTCTACAGAGAAGTGTTTGGAAGAGCTGCAGAAGGACAGTCCCAATCTGCATCGCATCGTGTATCACAGTCCTTACAATGGCTCAGTCTTTATGAACATCACACCTAAATACAAGCATCTATCTCCACTTACCGTTTCAGAGTCCAGGCGTCATGACAACAAGCTCTAACAGTGCTTTTAGGGTACAACAATTTGCCTAAATTAGGTCCCTCATCGCCTTACATATAGAAAAAATGTGGTTTTATATTGCAAAAAATATGTAACATTTAAAGTTGATTGATACATCTTCTCAGTCAGGCTAGCTGGCCCTTGGAGCGCGTGCAGTAGAATTTGTGTATGTGGCTCGAGGAAGATTAATCATAAAGATTACTACATTATATAGAGTACTGCAGGAGACTGGTGTTGTCACACAACTCTAATATAGAAAAAATAACTACCCATGCTACAGGTCTAGTAGGTGTAATGGGTTTGTGAAAATGTGCGATTCCCTGTGATGGACTGATTTTTGCATGGTGTATTCTCATCTTACACCCTATAGTACTGCATAGGTGCTGTACTCTCCATGACCCTGACAAGGGTAAAGCAGTTACAGCACATGAATGTACAAAAATAATCTACACATATAATAAAACTGTAAAAAGTTGGTGTGTTTGAACATTATTTGTGGTAAAAAATTAAAACTTGGGAGGGCGGAAGATGTTTTTTGCCTGTTTGTGCGCACACGTAAAACCTACTGCATACATTTTAATGTGATTTTTAGCGGTGTATTTGGCCGGGCTTGAGGGAACATATAGGCTTTGCTGCATCGCAGGCGGGAAGAGAAGATCTGCTACTTTAAATGTGAAATGCCTTTACATCATTAAAAAAAAAAAAACTTAATAAATTAGTCATCCTCAACAAATTCACCACACTTGATAAGACACGCTTATGAGTGTGCAATTGAATTTGAATTATGAATTCTACTTCATAAATGTGGTCTTACCTTCATTCCGCAATTTCACCTTCATGATAGCACACATTTTTGTTCTTTCCAAAATTCAACAGATGGCGCTGTACATTAACTATACAATTCCAAAATTCTACCCGAACACAAAGTCGCTAGTGGGTAATAAAGTAGCATATAAGTGCAACAGTAGTTATGGCCCTAGCAGTATAGTCACAATATGTATAACATCTGTTATATTTCTGGTATTATGCAGTAATTCATAATTAGTCATTATTTGTAGCTGGAATTAAACATTTAGAAAAAAAAATCTTTGAAATTTGCTTCTAGTTTACATGTGATGCATGTATGTGCTTTTGCATATTGTTTTCCTCACATGTAAGGTTGGGTACTTTGGCAGTTTCTTTTTTTTCCACCCTTGCTCTTGTGAGCTGAGGCTGATGTAAGTATGCAAAGAAATGCATGGTAACATTAATATCAAGCTAGAAAGGGTACAAGTATAAAGAAAAAGAGAAGAAAAGATCAGATACAAAAAGGATGTGAATCTTTTCAGTTTAATCAGACAAACAACCCGACCAAAGAAACTACAAAATGACTTCGTGTTGTATGCATGTTGCTATACTTCTGTGGAGACAGTAGCATGAAAATTTTTAACTTCCATTACAATTTAAATAAACCTCAACAGAAAACATTCAGATAAGAACACTCTTCTAGACATCTAATGAACTCCTCACTCTACAATTCCAGTGAAAACCATAACTTAAATGACAAAAAAAAAAGGAAAAGAAAAATCAGCTTTTAATTCAACTGAAGGCTGCTTCAAAGAATTAATTTGTTTAGACTTATGTTTGGTCATGGTGGCAAGTTCTACATGGCTCCACTTTTTAGGATTTCAAATTCACATTGCGAAACAGAACTTGGAAGTAGAAAAAGGCAAAAACTGTACAATTTCTTACTATTAAATACAATCACTCTGTACCAATAATGACAAACATCCCACAGGTAAGTTTTTCAGAGTACATTTAAACAAACAGCAGCTTAAAATCTAGATATAAAATGCCAAAAAATTGCAATGCTAAACCCAATTTGTCAACAAAATGACTTTTTCGCTAGCAATTAACTGTTGAAATAAAAGCTAGTGATAACAGGGTGCCAAATTTTTCAGAAGGGGAAAATATTTGAAAAAGAAAAAAAACGAAACATGAAAATATAACTTGTAATCAGGAAGAGAGAAGCCGTGTTTATGAAAAGAAGGTTTTACTCCTTAAATAGTAGACACAGTAAAGGTAATACTACAAAATCGAGCTGTGGCTAGACTGACAAAGAACTGAAACATTAACAGATTTGTCAGAATTGGGGAGAAATGTGGGATTCTTTCCGTCAACCATTCAACATACCAAAAATTTTTCTAAACAGAACAGCTGAAATTTGCAAGGACTGGGTAAAGTTGACTGTCTAATGAGAAGTCATTACAAAATCCATCTACAAAGTCCACTTTCAAACAGTTTAACACGTGGTTATGACTAGATTTAAAATCAATTATTAAAACGGGACCACATTGGAAGAGCAGACAGACATGAAAAATACATAAAATATGTGACCAACAGCAACATGCAAAACTTTTGGCACCATTTTATTAATTTTATAATTTTTGTCTTTTTTTTGTTTTTGTTTTTAAACAGAACTAAATCACATTTTGCTGAGGATGTCAGTGCAGTTACAAAGAAAAACATGCATACTTTCATATATACTAACTGTGACATGAACTCAATTTTGCTCATTTTATGCACTTATTATTTTAGACTAATCCTGATTTTCACACAATAGAAAACAAAAAAAGAAAAACATGTGCCTATGGTAATTGACACACTAAATGGAAAAAAGTAAATTAAAAAAAAAGGTAATTCAAGTGTCTGTCACACTATTAACGAACTCCCAAAAATATGCCATCAAAAATCATGCCGACTAACCTAGCACAACATTACAAGGTTATCCTCAATTTCAGCAAAATGTGACTGCAAAAAACCCTAAAAAGGTGTACAAGTGAGAGATAGAGGAAAACACACCCACACACAAACACACACACACACACAAAGTGATTCTATAAATGGATTGGCTGCTTTCAGAGGAAAACAAATGAGTAAGAAAAAAACAAAACAAAAAGAGTGCACTAGATAGACTGCTTTAAAACAATGAAAAATAAAATTAGCTAAACAAACAAATTTAACTGGGTAATGAAACGATGAAAATTAAAAGCCTTTGCACAATCTAGTGGTTATGTTTTGTAACTTCTAGAAAAATAGACTCTGTTCTGAACAATATTCAAGAAACTTTTTACATTTTAGTTAATAACAGCAGTCTTTCTAGCGCCCTCTATTGGCAGCACAAACAGAAATGAACACCACACAGAAAACAAACAAAATAAGTAACCACTAAGCGTCAAAAGTTAAACAAACAAAAAAAAAAGGTCAAGGGTGAAAAATTTCAAGCGTCAGAGAAGCGAAGAGGACAACGGACTGGACGATGAACTTTTGACGTCACATCGACATGCTAGGGAAACGATGAACAAACGGGCACGAAGATATCTAGAACAAAACAAAAAAAATAACGAACAACAAAACTAGGTTAAAGCCACAACAGAAAAAAGGAGAGGAGAAGAAACAGAAAATCATGTAAATGATTATCTCTGCATGGAGAAGGTGGGGTAGGGGGTCACAGGTACACATTACTTACTTTGGATAGAACATTGAATGCAACACAGGGGATAAGAAGAAGGAAAGTGGAAAGGAGAGACAAGCAACATGCCCAAAAGGAGTTAAGGGGAAAATTTACATTCAACACCACCAAGAGACAACAAACAGTGTCTACCACAGCTAAAACAACAAAACAGGGATTATTATTTTAAGTAGGTAGCTAGGGTTTTTAATATACTTCTGAAATTAAGAAAATGAAAAAGCAATTGCCATCAGCAACATTCAAACCTAAGCTGATGATGTTTCAGCTCAGGACTTCACTTTTTTTTTAAGTGCCAACTCAAATGGATGTAATTTCAGACTTAAAAAACTCTTTGTGCTTTAAAGATTTTCCAGACCTCTTTAAGTGTACATAAGTTCAGTTTGTGCTTGATCTCTGAATCATATCGGGTAATGCGATAGACAAAGTGAAGGCAGCTTACTAGTTGTGCATATAGGTCCTATAATGGGCAAAAGTGGCAGAAATGGTTCGATACATTTACAGTCTAGAAACAAAACGCTAATAACTAATGACAAACAGCCACAGTATGAATGTTTAAGTTGCAAGAAATTAAGACAAATGTATCCAACAAGCAGCTTGTATAGGACTGTTTGGCACATCAGTAAAACTATGCAATGATACCGTCAGTGTGCAGCTGCTTATTTTAAAGTTTCTAACCCAGCACTTCTACACAATGACTTTTCCTTGGACTATAAATCAGCATTACAACAACAATGATGATGATTTGCCCCCCCCCCCCCCAAACAAGTATAGAGCAGTAGTAATAATAATAGGTTATGGGCAGAGTCCACAAGAAACATAATCTTTGGATTCAGAAATGGACATTACACTAGAACGCCCTTTAGGACTGACTTGGTTTCATACAATTGTGTTTTATGTAAATTGTTTTACAGAGGCACAGACCATGGATTGAGCATTCACAGGACCAGAATTGAAACATTGAAGGAGTTCCAGGGTTCAGACTAAAGCTATTGTGGCTCAAGAATACATTAATTCAGTTATATGAATACTCAGACGTTAATATTTTATACAAAAGATTTTTTTAACCAGTTTTATAATTTGATTGATTAATACTCATTATCGTAGTAAAACTAAACTATTTTCTTATTTGTTCTGAGTGAAATCGTACAGGAGGCCATAACATACGTGATATTAAATTTGACTATACCAGCTCATATTCAAAAGGCAAATGCAAGAAAACTTTCTTGCAATAAAAAAAAAAAAAAAAAAAAAAAAGAATATTGCTTATTTATAATATATAACGTGGTGCTGTAAATCAGTCAGTGATTTAACTGGGCATATAGTTAAACTAAATTTTAATTTGTGCATACGATGGTACATTCTGTCAGCTATACTACTCATTGAGGAAAAAAAAAAACTGCCACCAAGAGATAAAAGGTATTGTCCCTGCGATTAGTTAGGAGATATATAATTTAAAAGCTTTCATGATGTGCATTTATGAGGCTTAGGGGGCTTCTTTCCCAATCCTACGACAACTTTACCTGAACCCTGGAAGAGCATCAGAGAGACTTCAGCACCCCAAGAACTATGCATGAACTCTTGATACAATTTTGAGTGTTGGACAAAGACAATACACTTAGCTAAAAAGGGCCACACGCCTGTTGCTTTAACAATTTGTGAATGTATTCACAAAACTTTACATCAGGATTCTACAAAATACTGTTGAATTTTCTGAGTGATTATTAAACATTTTAATTCAGAGAAATAATTTACGCAATATTATAAAACCTCTATAAAAATAGAAAAAGGCATAATAGTTAAGTAATATACACAATCTGGTCAATGGTTTCTCTTTCATGTCCATAAAAACACCAAGACCCTGTAGGCCTCAAATATTGATGAAATGATTAATCTTTCCTTGTTATGATAAATATTTACTAATCATAATTGATTCATGAATACAATTTTACGTGTACAGAGTAACAGACATGCGAAACCTCGAAATAGGAAGGATGAAATCAAAAAGGGGTAAAATGAAAGTTACAGTGGGGCAAAAAAGTATTTAGTCAGCCACCAATTGTGCAAGTTCTCCCACTTAAAAAGATGAGAGGTGTATAATTTTCATCACAAGTATACCTCAACTATGAGAGACAAAATAAAAAAAAATATCTAAAAAAAAAATCACATTGCAGGATTTTAAAATAATTTATTTGGAAATTATGGTGGACAATAAGTATTTGGTCACCTACAAACAAGCAAGATTTCTGGCTCTCACAGACCTGTAACTTCTTTAAGAGGCTCCTTTGTGCTCCACTCGTTACCTGTATTAATGGCATCTGCTATCAGTATAAAAGACACCTGTCCACAACCTGAAAAAGTCACACTCCAAACTCCACTATGGCCAAGACCAAAGAGCTTTTAAAGGACACCAGAAACAAAATTGCAGGTGCACAAGGTTGGGAAGACTGAATCTAAAATAGATAAGCAGCTTGGTGTGAAGAAATAGACTGTGGGAGCAATTACTAGAAAATGGAAGACAAACAAGACCACTGATAATCTCCCTCGATCTGGGGCTCCCGCAAGATCTCACCCCGTGGGGTCAAAATGGTCACAAGAGCTGTGAGCAAAAATCCCAGAACCACATGGGGGGACCTGGTGAATGACCTGCAAAGAGCTGGGACCAAAGTAACTAAGGCTACCATCAGTAACACACTGCCCTGCCAGGGACTTAAATCCTGCTGTGCCAGACGTGTCTACGTGCTTAAGCTAGTACATGTCCAGGCCCGTCAGAAGTTTGCTAGAGAGCATTTAAATGATCCAGAAGAGGATTGCCATATGGGAGAATGCCATATGGTCAGATGAAATCAAAATAGAACTTCGTGCTTGGAGGGGAAAGAACGCTGAGTTGCATCCAAAGAACACCATACCTACTGTGAAGCATGGGAGTGGAAACATCATGCTTTGGGGCTGTTTTTCTGCAAAGGGACCAGGACAACTGATCCGTGTAAAGGAAAGAATGAATGGGGCCATGTATCATGAGATATTGAGTGAAAATCTCCTTCCATCAGCCAGGGCATGAGAGATGAACATGGCTGGGTCTTTCATGATCCCAAACACATTGCCCGAGCAACAAAGAAGTGGCTTCGTAAGAAGCATTTCAAGGTCCTGGAGTGGCCTAGCCAGTCTGAAGGGAGTTAAAAGTCCATGTTACCCAGCGACAGCCCCAAAACATCACTACTCTAAAGGAGATCTACATGGAGGAATGGGCCAAAATACCAGCAGAAGACAGAAAACGTTTGATCTCTGTTATTGCCAACAAAGGATATATAACAAAGTATTGAGATGAAATTTTGTTAGTTTTCGACCTAATACTTATTTTCCACCATAATTTGCAAATGAAATTCTTTAAAAATCCTTCAATGTCATTTTCTGGATTTTTTTTTCTTATTTTGTCTCACATAGTTGAGATATACCCATGATAAAAATTACAGGCCTCTCTCATCTTTGTAAGTGGGAGAACTTGCACAATTGGTGGCTTACTAAATACTTTCTTGCCCCACTGTACTTGCTTATTTCACAATAATATGTTGAAGTGCAAGATAAAAAAAAAATAATAGCAAGTGTTTTTTTTTTTTTCTTCAAGCACTATCTGTAATTTTAGACAGACATCACACTCAGGATGCAATTATTGCTGTACGCATACAACAACCACTTGGACTGAATTAAAAGTAAAACTAAATAACCACCCTTTTACCACAAAAAAAAAAAAAAGGCAGGCAACTTGAATGTCATCTCTCCAAAAGTTCTCCATAATACTTTGAATGTCATTTCCGTGGCACGAAGTGACTTCAGCAGTGGATAGTGATTAATTAAAATGCCTTGGGCGAAAATTAAAGTGGCTTGTGTCCTTGAGGTGTCAAATAAGGGAATGACTGCATGTGAAACGCATACAAATATCTTTAATCTTTCCAACCCAAAGGAAATTATATGAAGGACGCTCATTTGGTACTTATCAGCTATTATGCTTCAGGCTAAATTTCAGTTAATTCGACTGATCAAAAAATGACGCAATCCTGAGAGTAAACATGACATCCCTACATCTCTGTCAACTGACCAGCTTGTGCGGAGCGACGTAATTTTATGTGCTTAAAAAAAACCTGCAGGAAAAAAGTAAACCAAATAAGAAATGGTGTTTTTTTTGGTAGGTGGAAAATAAAATACATTTAATGAAAACCACTAACAAAGAACTTTGTCATCCAAAAACAAACTCACATCAACCTATTTAAAATAAATTAGCAGTATTTCAAATAAATAAATAAATAACTGAAATAAATAGTCAAAACAATAAAAAAAAAGGCATCTATGGAAACAGAGTCTGATGAAGAGCAATTTGACATTCAAGATGCTCCAAATCATGGTGACAGAACGATTATCGATTGCATGTATGCAGCAGACCTCCAAATTCTATTTAAAAGGCAGCTTACAAGGAGGCATCAAGTTTGACTATCCAAGTATACGATTCGAGTCAATAGTGTAAACACAACAGGTAAATCTGCAGGAACATGACTGGGATGAGATAATGACTGTGGAACTGAGAGCAGTCAGTGACTGGCTTTCATTGTGCAACATCTTTAGATGAACGATTTGTACACAGCAAAAGATTAAATATGGCACCAAAATGGTAAGAAACAAAAGTATCCAAAACATGAAGCCTAACAATTTGAAAGAATTTCTTAGCTGAACAACTTCAATTTTGCATGTTGCTTTTCCTTTTCTTTGTGATGTTTTTTTTTTTTAAGAAAGAAGATATGTAGGAAAGGTAAACAGGAGTGAAGGAACAGTAGGAGAGGGTTAAGGGTGGGGCAGGCGTTTGAACTTTTTCCAGTGTCACACTCAACTTACCAGAAACACATTTTCAAACCAAGTCCATTTTAGAGTAAAAGCACTCAATATGGCTTGCTGTCGTTTTTGGATCGTTTTAGTTGAACCTTCAGTCGTTTCATTCCGATCTGAAAACCGTTCATTGACTGAATGGCCGCCTGGGATGAAACGGGATTGTCGTAACTCACAAAGCCTGCAAATAAATAAATATTTTTTAAATGGATGAAGAGCGATCACAGTTGAGCATAAACAGAAAGAGTAGCACGCATTAGCTAAAAGTAATTAGACTAACCATAGAGGAGCAAAATTATTTTACACTGGTACATCTGTGTATGAATTTAATTGGTTCTGAAGGCGAGTACATAAGACAAAATTTTGTATTGTGAAATGCATTTTCGATCTAAAGTAATGTAAATGCAGATAATCTGTTCCAATGCAGATAATCTGTTCCAACCACCCAAAAAATTACCAACATTTTTGCATATACAAACAAAAAAGATAAAAAAAAAAAAAAAAAAAAAAACAACATGTAAATGAAGTAAAATATAAAATAAACAGACATTAAACCTGACTTAATTTATGATTCTTTTTTGGAACTCCCTGCTTTAAAAAAAATAAACTGACAGTGTATTTCTGTCAGTGTTTTCTTCTTGCTAGCAGCATTGCATAACATTTTGGGACTTATGGTGGTATGTATTCACTAAATCTTGCACAAATTGCCAAAAAAAAAAAAAAAAACCCACAAAAATATGTAAACCCACTTCGCTTTCCACCAATACAAAACTGTTTTTATTGGCGACTAAAAGCATAAGTTCCATTGCTCGTATGCTGAAAAATTCTTTGCATGCCGAGGCAAGCCTTTGCAATAATTTCTATTCTTATATAAAATATATATAAAATTCGCAAGCCGTCCATATGCTGACCTACCACTGCATTTATTTCCATTCCTGGATGGGTTTTCCAAGCCATCTTGGAAAAAGTAAGGGAATATTTCACTAGCCCCAATATCATGAACACCCACGATTTTTGGATCTGAAGTTTGAACTTAATGTTTAGGCAATATTCAGGAAGCTCTTCCCGCTACAGTGTAAACTGTATATAAGTAGACGCGTTACCAAAAACGCAAATAAATAGGTGTGAGGGAAAAAAAAAAAAAAAAAAAAAAGTCAGTGGCAACCATAATCCATTAACATCTTACCAAAACATTTGCTGAGGTTAGTCTGTTTGTCTATGAAAACCTTGGCAGAGATAACATTGCCAAAAGGCATGAACATCTGAAGCAAGTCCTGGTCACCAAACTCCTGTGGCAGGTGATAAATGAAAAGATTTGCACCTTCGGGACCTGTGGAGGAATACAGAGTAGAGTAAGGGGGAAAAATGAAGAGTGGCTGGTTTAAGAAAAAAAAGGGGGGGGGGGAATATTTATCAACTATCAAGGAATAGTGCAGGGGGACATATGAGAGACAGATTCATAGGACTGAATTAACATTTTTTGTGCTAGTCTCAGGGCCTACACTTTGGGGACTCTCTGTGGTGAGAGAAATCCACTGTAGGTTTCTGGCAAACTAAGTAGTGTTCCTAAATAACGAACACTAATGGTTTAGAGCCACACTGCACAGTAGTATGCAGTTTGGGATTCAACCTAAATATAAAAAATAAATAAATAAAAATTGGTTCAAAAATACATTTTTGTTGTCTTTTAGCCCATATCAGCCAGTAAGTGCCCTCTGTGACTGCCTGGTCCAGCAGCGGTGCGCATGCATTGCTAACTTGCAGTGGTATTTGTGCTCATTCGCCAGTGAAGGACCAGCACGAAGCGTGCCCTGTCTGTCTGGGAATTCTCCAAGCTAGGAGAGCACTAGCGGAGCCCGAGTCATGTGCGCTTTGTCGCCAGCTCCGGCATTCAATGCTGGAAAGACGGGTCACGTTCATGGAAAGGATCCTGGGGAAAAATACAGTCGCTCAGCAGGACCCCCTCCTTTCTGAATTAGCAGTCCCAGCTTCGCTTGTGTCTGCTGACGAGGATTTTTCGTCAGAAGCCGCCACGCTTAGCTGGGCAGATTAATTGAAGTATTTCAAGGGGTCGGAGGGCCGTGAGCTCTCCTACAGCGCTGGCCAGCAGCCAGGCACAGAGCAGCATGCTTTCGAGGATAATGACGTGCTCGACATTGGGCTAGAAATGCATGGCTTGTTGGAAGACGAGCAGGAAATTTTGCCGCTCACTCAGAGCTCCGCTGCTTCTGCGTTAGCCGCTCGGGACAACACTTCATTTTTCGCTCTCCACAGCCGGCTCAAAAACTGTCAAGGTTTGCGTGATTTTTTTTCCCCCCTCCTAAAACGACAACCGTTAAAAACTGCTTGCCCATGTTTCTCGACTTTGTCGGTGAGTTACCATAGTCATGGAGCAGTGCCCGGTTACGGACAGTATTTGGAATTGGTCGGAGCTATAAAAGCAAGACTAGTTAGCCCACCGCCAATAGAGCCATTTTTGGCTGCTTATTTGGCACCCTTGCATAATCATGGAGTGTCTGGCCCTACTGTCCTTCCGTCCAAACACTTTAGATTCTCCTCTGCCCAGCTGGAGAAGCTTTACCACGCTCAAGCGGGCACTGCTCGTGTGCTCAACTCCGTTAGGCTGCTCCAAACGTATCAGGCAATGTACAGTATTTGGCAGAGCTCAGCTCACTGGTGCCTCAGGAGAGCCCGTTATGTGCGCTGCTTAACGAGGTCAAGACTACATTTTGCGCATGTCTTGTGTGCGTCTCTCTCCCTCGGGAGAGGGATGGCGAGCGCAGTGGTAGCACAGAGGCATTTATGGCTCATGCTCTCTGACATCCAAGATAGAGACAGGGCCGTCTACTTGGATGAACTGCTGTCTGCTGAGGGTTTGTTCAGCCAGTCACTCGATGCCATTTAGGCAAAGTTTGACTTCAAGAGGAAACAGGCTGAAGCGTTGCGAGACATCATTCTGCGACAAGAGGTAAAGCCCAAACAGGCTTGAAGAACGACCACTCCGCGGCCCCCTCATAAAAGACTCCATTTACCCACTGGTGGCAGCTAGCTCGAGCTCTCGCCCGGGGAAGCAACAGCCTATCTAGCAAAACCCTCGCAGTCCGCCTGGAGTATGGGCCCCCCACCGGGCCTCCGGTAGGATTTAGCGACTAGGAGGAAGAATCCCAACTCCTCCTAGCTCAGATTTTAAAGGAAGAGAAGCTCTGGCAGCAGGGAGACCTGCTGAATCTGGGGACGGACCGTTTATCCAAAGGGGGCCTGCTTGTGAGGGACTGGAGGTTATCTGGGAGTGCTTCGGCAGGGCAGCAGTGGATCTTTTTGCATCCAAATAGAATGCTTACTGCCCACTATTCTTCTCTATAACAGATCGCAATGCCCTTCTGGGGATCGATGCGCTGGCCCCCAGCTCTATTGTACGCTTTTCTTCCAGTAGAACTGATTCTGCCTGTCACAGAGAGGGTGCGCTAGCAGGGCATGTCCCTAATCCTGGTGGCCCCCCTTTGTCTTTTTTACAAGAACTATTAGAAAAAGGCCTTTCCTTGTCTACTATTAAAGTATACTTGGTGGCTATATCAGCCTGTCATGTTGGTTTTGATGGAGTGTCACCAGGGGCTCATCCGCTGGCAGTACGATTTTTAAAAGGAGTACAACGTCTGCGACTCACTCTGAGGTCGAGTGTTCCATCTTGGAATTTATTGTTAATCCTCTGTGGTCCTCTTTTTGAGCCAGTTGAGTCTATAAATATGAAAATTCTTTCATATAAGACAGCACTTCTTCTTGCTTTAGCGTCTGCTAAACAAGTGGGTGATCTCCACGCTTTGTCCGTACATCCATCTTGCACGCAGTTTGCTGCTAATGGTTTAAAGGTTACTCTACGACCAAACGCAGTCTATGTACCCAAGGTGGTCTCCACTGATTATAGCTCTATAGCTCTGCCCTGTACGTGCACTACGGGTCTACATGGACCGTACAGTAAATATGCGCTTATGTGATCAACTGTTTGTCTGCTTTGCCAGTCCAGTAAAGGGTAAAGCGCGGTCTAATTAGCGGCTTTCCCATTGGATTGTGGAGGCTATTTCATTAGCTTATAGCAGTAAGGGTGTCCCATTGCCTCAGGGTGTGAAAGCGCTGTTCAAAGGGATGTCCGTGTGTGCTATTTGCGCGGCAGCCAGTTGGTCCTCACCACACACTTTTGTCCAATTTGACTGACTTGAAATAATAGCCCTCTCAGTGGCTCATTTTGTCCTCTCTGCGTGGTCCATGATGCAGTCGAGTAGCTATGAGGGTTCTTGTGGCTAACTTTGGTAGATGCTCGGCAGGGCGTGAATATATGTCCATACAATATGTGTTGTACTGAGTGAATTGACAAAGGAAATGAATTATGACTATAACCCCTGTTCCCTGAAGGAGAGGAACGAGGTACAACACATTGCTGCCCCGCCTCACAGTTACGCTCGGCGAAAAGCGGCTGTCGAACTGAAAGCCAACCACGGTGACGATGGTTTATAGGTGTAGGTGGGGCTACACCTACGTCACCCCAAGTTTGCCTGCTTTAACTATATAGGTGGCTTCAGCCAGGACACGAGATATCCCATACAATGCGTGTTGTACCTCGTTCCTCTCCTTCCCAATTAACCATATGAGTATTAAATTAAAATCAACTCAGGATCCATTACAGCCAAATAAACCGACGCAGTAATAATAATTAGCTGTGTTACGCTTAATACTGACCTTCTTTCTGGCTGCCAGCAGCACTGATGCTCTGCTGAGAAAGTAGGCTCTGGTTATAAAGACTGGGTAGGGCAGCGGCTGCGTACTGCTGGATCCCAGAGTAAGCTGCCTGTGTCAAGGCCTCCATGGTGCTGCCCGATCCATTAGACAGGCCTCCGCTGCCCAAGCCGCCATTCAATGCAGCCATGCCTACGGAAACACGGCATAGATGTTTAACTGTATTTTTTAAAAGATTGTACTTTAAATACTAAATCCAAATTGACCTTTTTTTCTTGTTTTGTGAAAACACAAATATATAAGAAATTATATATAAATATAAGAAATTACAGTGAATATTTGTTAAAATATTTCTCTCCTACAATTGTCATGGTACGTTCTTTGTGCATTTGCTTTCTGGAAGGGCAAGTGTTTGTGTTTGCATGCTTATGTAAAGCATGTATGTTTCACGAGTTTCTTACCTGCTAGTGAACTCATGTTGAGGCCAGCACCAGCACCTGCAGCCAGGGACTGCAGAGCACCCAGAGAAGCCATGGGATTTACAGATGAATTAGTACTCGAGGTGGGAGAGGAACCTGCTGTAAAGAAAGTATAGAGAAGAATAAGGACAGATGGATAAATACCAAAAGACTACAAAAAAAATATTTAATAAAAGAACAAGGCATCTATGATCAAAAAAGTGAAAAAAGAGTGACCTGAGAATTTAAGGAGATTTCCCAGTAAGCACACATTCAATAAAACATTACAGTAAACATGGGTATTTATAAAAAGAAATAAAATACTAATAAGCCCAAGGCAATACAGAGAATACCAGTGACCTATTAGTTTTAGCCACTGGGCAAAAAGTCTGTCCACAGGTCAGATATAGTTGGTATGTTGCAAAGGCAAAGCTGTCCACAGGAGTTTAAATATGGTGAAAATTTCTAAATTCTTTGTGGCAGTTTTATAAGTGAATATATTTGCTGGGAATTTCCACAAATAAAAAACACACATGGTTTAAAAACTGGCAAAAACCTATCACATTAAATTAACATTGGTTTTCATAGCCAACTCCAATGAGATTGGAAAAAAAGGGCAAAAATAAAGAGCAGTTGGTTAGGGCAGATACAACAAATGTTAGTGTTAATGCTATACTACAGTTCTGGCTACTGATGGAAAGCTGGCATTATTGTTTAAGAGAGGAGATAAAAAAGCAGAACGAACCCTTGCAGCCTTCCCAGGCAGAGAGAGACTGTTGTCCGGAGGCCGTACCTGAGCTAGTAAGCGCACTAAGTGGCGAGCTGGACGTTGTCAGTGCACTGCTGCCGCTTGGAGTTGCCTGAGTGGCACTCGCCGCTGCTGCCAATGCAGCCAGATTCTGCATGGCATTCAGACCTGAACATGTATGCAGATATAAATCCAAAAAGATTTTAATTGATAAAAATAAATTTCAGACATACGAACAAGGTCCGTTTTGGGAGCACGTTCGTAAATCGTATTTGTTCTTAAGTCAGATAATTTGAGTCTTACAAGCCTTTGACAGAAATATACAATGTTACGCATACCAATTTATTTGACTAAATCTCTTTCCCCTTTCCCCACACTGCCATCATGTGGCTAAAAACTGTAATCACGCTTAAGGAAATTAACCTCAAATATTTCTAAGATAACAGTGTAGTCTCTGGGCCTCCTGGACGCCATTTTGTCTCAGAGCTGTTTCACACTATTGGTCTGTAAACTCTTTCTTTTAAACTGATTCATTGAAAACAGTGAGGACTACTCATTTCTCCCGTACCCTCACACGAAAATAATATACCAGACTTTGGACATTTTATACACTTGCACACTGACATTATTGTATATAGTTGTAAATATTGGTATCTGGTGCACTGATTTTTATTTTTTGTACAATACACGTGAGCTACTTCCGTGATTTGTTTGCATCTACGAATGTTCATAGAACCCCAATTCGTTTGTATCTGCAGAAATTCCTAACTCAAATGAACACTAAAAGGATGTTCGCAAGTCGGGGACTCTGTATTCAAGTTGTGAAATTAAATAAGTAGTGAACTAAGCTGTTAATTTCCTCCAATATTAAACTGTTAAATTCTAGAAGTTAATGGACATTAACAGTATAGTGTAGGCATCCAAAGTTATAGACGTTTGCCTCTTTTAATACAGGCCTGGGTAAAGTTCAGTAGAAATCTGAACTGTTTCCAACCTCACCTGCGGGCAACGATAGGAAAATAAGATAATTAAAGTAATTAAAGTATCATTTGTAAACATAGATCAGCTATGTCTATTCTAATTTAATTCTGACAACTAATCCTTAGTCTATGAAAACAAATACTGAAAGACATAAATTAAAAATGAATACAAAACAGCATCAGGTAATGACTTTGCTATATCTTGTAACTCAGTGCAATTTGACCAATCAGCAACCAAATAATTAACATAAAGAGCTGAAAAAGTTTTAACTATTTTCATGGAACCTAAAGTATTTTTTTTTAGCTGTGTACTTATATATGTACTAAATATTAACAGGTTTACTTAAAAAGTAAAAAAAATAATAATAAAGAAATAGTTTTTTAATTTTGCAAGTAAAATCACCTACCCATAAGCACATGTAAAATACTGCTAGCCATTACAATTGTTTATACTAAGTAAAAGAAGTTCTACTGTGCAATACAACATTGAGCAGTCATCTCACCTGACATAGGGTGGAGATTGTTGAGAGCATTCCCCGAGGATGCGGATTGTTGCAGGAGCTGCAAATAAAGCTAGACATTACACCAAAACAGAGAACACAGAGAGAGTCAGGACTGCTTCCAGGACTGTGAGAAGAGGAACGAGAAGTGGGACAGGAAGAGAAAGAAAGTCAAAGTAATGGAGGAGGAAAACGAACAAACAAACAAAGGAGAATTTGTGAGGGAATTCGAAACACTGGATCAAACGCCAGCACATACATGTATTACTGCAAAACTCAAACGTATTTGCGATATGAAATCAGTGTCTATTTGCTGGTTTATACTGGTACACTGAAGGATGTGACTGAACAGGAAGAAACGGCTAGGACAAAAAAGAAAAGGAAAAAAAAAAAGTGTGTTGTGTGTTCATTAAGTGCAGCACCATCAGGCACTGATGGGTCAAGAGAGCAAGCAATCAGAATCGTTTTCTTTCTTCAATCTTGTTAGCTGTATTCAACTACGCAATTATTTAAATAAAATACACTGCACCCTACATTTTACATATGGGTTTTTGTTAATAAAATTTAATTTTTGACAGCCCCTCAATTTAAAACCATCTATAACGCCCCTGCACATCAACACTGTGCTGACAAAGCAGTCTTTAACCTGGTTGAACTCAGCATGCAGCATTATAATGAGCACAGTATAGAGTGGTTCGGAGAGGTAACCGCTCCTCAGCGGGGTTAAGGAAATGCATGCTCTCACATTTATATTTTATCATCAATCTATATTCCCATTAGAAAGAAAAAAATGACATTTGAAACATCCTTCTGAATATTACATGACACAATTGATAGTACTAGCTGTGCACAGTGAAAAAGCCTTAAGATAGAGATCACTCTCTTTCAAACGTACAATATCCGCAACTGGCTTTGACTCATTTTTTAGCATAACTTGTCCTTTACTGTTCTCCTCTTATATCACAATATCAGTCATTTAAAACCCTGAAGGAAAGTTGAGTCTCCCTCGACATCACATCCACTATTTTAATTTTGCTTTGAATTGTTTTGCAGCGAAACACAAGAGTGCACACTTTAGGTCTTGTTCACACGGGCGTTAAAATCGAGCGTTTTTCTGCCGTTCGTAGCATCCGGTGAACGGAGATCAAGCGCAGTGTGTTTTCTACACATAGGAGTCAATGAGAGTGTTCACACGGGCTTTGGTGACGTGCGTTTGTCCGGCAGCGCGTTTATACAGCATCAAAAAAACGTTGCATGCAACATTTCCTTGGCGTTCAAATCCCAACGAACGCAAGGAAACCGCTTCTAGTGTGTTTTCTTCACGTTCATTTTACGCTTAGGAGGACCGGATATATCCCATGATCCTACATGCTATACATAGGGAAATGCGAAAAAAGGCCAAATAAAATAAATTGTTGAAAAACATACGCGGAAATTTTTTTTAAACCACCAAAAAAAGAAAAACCTTTCTTTAATCTTCTTTACTACCTTTCTTTAAGTGGTTGTTAATTTTACTAGTAACATTTATTTTCCTTTGTATTTTGTTTCTTTTATTAATATTTATTTCTTATATATAGTTTTTTTTTTTTTCTTTTTAAGGTCACCGGCGGTCGTATAAGCATTTCACTGCATATCGTACTGTGTATGTGACAAATAAAATTTGAATTTGAATTAATCCGAAGTTGTGCAGTCAGAGAGTGAACTCGGTAGCGGCGGGCTTTCATATCCAGTTCCCGACACACTGCCCCCACAGGTTAACACACAAACTACAATTTGGGCTGCAGGCTGACGTTAGACAGAGACAAACGAACACCGGTGTAGAAGTCAATCGATTGCTACTACAAAACGAAACATAAATGTTTAGGACGTTCAGAGCTCGTTCGTTTATTCAAAAATTTAACGCCCGTGTGAACAAGGCCTTAAGGGCGAGTCTGATTTCAGACTTCCACACAACCACCAGTGCAGGTATAAACCAGACATTTATTAAAAGATGATCTATTAATAATTGTCATTGTATTGTTGCTAATATAGAGCATTGAACAGCATGTAAACATAAAGGTTCTGCATAAAGTTCTGCTGTAATTTGCATTAACATGTTGGGTCGAAATATTCGGCAGATAAATATTTGTTGCATCCCTACAATAAGGGTACAAAATAAATAAATAATAGAAAAGAAAAGTAATAAATTAGTAAAGAGAGAGAGAGAGAAATTAAAAATAAGGGAAAGAAAAGAATTTTCACAGCACACCCATGGAGCAGCACTAACACATTCACAAAATGGCTCCACATCTATGTTTGGCCCAAAAGGATGGAGAATGCCATCAAAAATGCTCTAAGGACCTTCAGGTAAGATGAGCAAAAATAATTGGAAGATATTTTTAATGGTCAAATTGCTGTAAGTGGAGTCTGAATGGCCAAACATAGATCTTTTACCCAGGTGCAAAAATCATCAAGTAGAGCACAAAAAAACATATATAACCCAAAAATTCTAACTATTCATTAATAAAATAAATAACAAAAAAATTTAATAAATTATACATAGGCACATGATGTAAGTTTTTTTAGGAGGAACTGCATGCTCCACTCAGATAATGCAGCAGGTCAGTTGTTGCAGGCATTTCCAAAATCAAGAAAGATATAAACTAAGCCGTGTTGCTCATTACAGCCCATGCGATGCTACAGTCAGTGCCTAATATCAAGAAAAATACAGCCTGCTTTTCCCAGCTCAAATACCCAGCAAATTTGTTATACTCATTACACACAAGCAAAAACTTGTATCCAAACAGAATGTTAAGCCTGGTTTATATTCCTGTGGTTCACAGTACATTTGCCTATTTTGAAATTTATCCGGCCATTTAGCAAGTGTTGACTGGTTGACGAAGTGATGAGTATCTTTAAAAATGTCCTGCACCTGTAAATGTTGTGTGCAGCGTTCAAGCCGTTCAGAGTATAATCAACATTGTTAGAATCGGTTTTTGCTGGTTGTAGTATTTCAGAATCCCTCCCTATCTCCTATCACCAATCTTCAACAATCCAGTTTAAGAAAGTCTGTGCACAGTGATTCTACAGACAGGAGAAGATCTGCTCATCTGTTAATGTAGCCCTTGAGACAAAATCCTTGGTGAGCCGAGATGCCTTTTTTTTTGCTCACCATGGTTGCATTTTTTTTTTAAGTTACTATTCGTCTTCCAGTCGACTCAAAACAGTCTGCCCTTTTTATTCTGACCTCTCAAATTAACATTGTGTTACAAGCAGAACTGCTGTCAATTGAAATCTTTTTGTGTATAAACACTACAGACTTCATACGAGGTCATCTATAATTCCTGCAACACTCAAACTAGCCTGCCATTTACTAAGAGTCCTAAGCTCTTGACCTGAATTTAAACAACTCTAAATAATGCGCCGCTGCCACTACGGCTGAATTAACTGCGAATAAGCAGACATAAAGTGGATGGTGAGTGTATAGACAACTTTAAAGTGTTTCAGTCCATGCTAACCAAATTGATGTATTTCACATCAACCTTTGATTAAAGTTTTTTTTTTTTTTTTGTAAACATGAAGTATGAATTCTTTCGGGGAACCAGCACAGCACTAGATAACTTGTGCAAAGCCAGCTGAATGATGAATACACCAAAAAGTTCATGTTCAGTGTAGTCAACACTACTCAAGACTTATAACTTGGAACTGTAGCATTCTTAAACATTCAAATATGTTGGAGGGCAATATATCAGATGAGCCAACCCTTGACACAGACGTCCAGTAAGTTCACCAGCTTTCAATGTCTTATGATCAAAGTATGATCAATGAATCCACTAGGCTGACTGTTTATAAGGCTATATTTCCTTCATCTCTCCTTTAGGGATCGGAAACGTACAAAACCCCTCAGGGTTACTCAAGAAAAATGTAAAAGGGTCCAGTCAATTAAATTTTCTTCGAGTCAAGCTCTGAATTGTGTTTATGTTAGCATTAAGATTTATATAATTTATTTAATAATTAAAAAAAATAATCTCATACATCACATTTTATCCTCTCTTATGGTTGAGGTAAACATTATCCATGGTCATGAGCGCAAATAGTCAAGGACACAGTTGTAGCTAGATAGTAATTTATTTTTTAAATCCATTTTGTAGTGAATTTTTTTTTTTTTAAACATTTTTAGTACAAGTTGCAATTCCATTCAAGTATTACAGCAGTTACCAATCCAGCTGTCCAAGCACAACGCCTTTTAGTGTGTTCATAAATATAAGAAAACAGAAGTATAAACCAGGCCGTAAACATGTCAGTGTGTGCAGTGCTTAGCTGTACTCACTGCGAGATACTGTGGGCCTAGAGAGTTAAGGCCAGTTAAATTTCCCCACATGGAAGCAGCATTAAGTTGCTGCATCTGTTGTTGCAGCTGCTGCGCCATGCGCTTCTGTTCCTTATCCTTCTGCGTGTCTGCGAACTTCACCACGATTGGGGATGAACAGCCCTGATTAAAAAAATTTTAAAACATGCGCAAATAAAAAAATATACAAATACACACACAGGATAGCGAAGAGTAGTATAGTGTAAAGATGTGGTCATTACAAGGAGTTATGGATTCTAGTACCTCCATAGTCTGTGACTGGTGCATGGATTTAATGGCAGATTGTGCCACCTGTCTGGCTGTGAATGTGACGAAGGCACAACCTATATGGAGAAAAACCGGAAAAGCAGGTTTCAACTGTTTATTCTGAGCATTCAAGCCACAAAATTTAAGTGTTATGATAAAACTAAAACAACTAATAATTCTATCAGTAAAAATAATCATATGAATAACAATATGAATACTTATGAACATGATAATTTTTCAATTAGCAAATTGCAATGAAACTTTTAACAAATCTTTCCCAACTATCAGCACATATTCTGAGAAAATATTCATGTCTTGGTAGTTACTTAAATACTTCAACTTTAATTATTGCGACTCCAAGCATTACTTAAGCAACGATATAAATGCATAGTCATGTAAGGTTATATGTATTTTCAGCTGAGTGGAGACTGCCTCACCACGGCTCAGTCCATCAGGTCCTCTGAGAATGCGACACTCCTCAATCTGGCCGTACGGGGAGAACATGAGCCGGATGTCGTTTTCATTGCATTTCTTAGAGATCATCCCAATAAACAGCTTCCGGTCTTCTACCGCTGAGACAGGAAAAAAAAAAGCCACGTTTTTAGTCGACTATTATTTCCAAAAGGAAATGATAAACAATATGGGGTCTGTATTTTCCTATGATCACACGAACCAACCAAGACAGCTGAATGGCTAAACACAATCATCTTCTGCCTTGGTGTGGTGCTTTTTAATTCATGTCACTTCATGCTGCATCGAAAGGCTATTATGTATTTTATATTTAAAAGTGAACCGCAAATAATTTTAATAACTGGTCCAATAAAAAATTTGAATAAATGAATAAAAAGTGTTAACACAATTATTTTACCATCCTTATTGATTCCTTTAAAAAAAAAAAAAAAAAAAAAAAATCATAATTCTACCCATCCTGTACAATTACATAGCTATTTAACGTAATTGTGTTCCATCATTAGTTAATTACTTAATTTAAATCCACACCCTCTCAAAAATGAATCAGCTCATATAAAGAATGGGAGAATCTTAAAAAGTTTTAATCTATTAAAAAAGAAACATACTTTTATAAATCAGAATGCTGCAGATCTTCCACATAACTACACTGATGCAAAATAAAACTTATAAGCCCTATGAGTGGACTGAGTACTAGCTGCATTCTTATTCTGAGGGGAACAAAGCATAAATTTGTTAAATCGTGTAAATGTGACTGGAAAAACTAAATTCAGAACCATGCATTAGCTTACGTTTAAACACTCAGCCCGAGGTGACTCAATTCCGATGTTTTTATGAACTTGAATAACTTAAAAGCGGGCAGATCGGTATTCATGAGAGTTTTCGATGTGTACATGCATGGTGTTCCAGAGTCAGATAAACACTCATAACGTAAATCATCATGAGATGCAAATCTGATCGGACCAAAAAAATTAATAAATCCATCGGAAATTGACCCACGTAGCTTAAAAAGTGAGCGTATCGTTTAATAGGGCCAGGGGTAGCTCAGTGAATAAGGCATTGGACTACGGTTCGGAAGATCCCAGGTTCAATCCCCACAGCCACCAAGTTGCCACTTACATTTTTATTTTAGATGTATAATGAGATAAAAATATATGTCGAGGGGCCTCCGAGTGGCACAGTGGTAAAGTGCTCGGCCTATCATCCGGGGATCGCGAGTTCGATCCCTGGGTGGGTGCTATTACCTCTCACAGCTGGAGGCCTAGAGAGAGTTGATTGGCCGAGCTCTCACAGGGGAGGGATGAGAGCTCCCACATTAATGACGTCTCTACAGCCAATCAGGGGCGTCTGTGAGCTCACGCAAGCAGAAGGAGCAGATAGCGCTATCCTCCGAGTGTGTTACGCTGCCCCCTATGGTGCGTGAGCGAGCAGTTCGAAAAGATGCGGTCGGTGACGTCACGCGGGTCGGAGGAAACATAGTACATAGTACATAGAATTGGATACGACTAAATTCAGGGAGAAAATCGGGAAAAAAAAAAATCGCTCTGGATAAGCGCGTCTGCCAAATGCCTAAATGTAAATGTAATCCCATCCCCCCCTTTAACACCACCACCCCCTCCCCCCACACACTATTAAACATTACACACTTACAGTTGTTCTTCTCACTGTCTGCTGGCTTCATCTGAATAGGATGATGCATCTGGCACATAAGAGCACACATTAGACATCTGAACCATTATTCACTCCTACTTCATAATTTAATCAAAAGTCCACTAATAGCCTACTCACCCCTGGAAGAATTTTCATATTGTGAAGGGCATTTTGTGCTTCTAACGCTGATTTGCGTGTGTAATATGTGATGAAACAACAACCTGCAAATAAGGTGGGAATTAAAAAGCCAAACCTCGATCAGACATTTAAGCCAGGTGAACTATGCTCATATGAACTAAAAGCTAGTAATACGAATTATATTTAATATCACAATTTACTCTGTCAAGTCATAAATTGGTCAAGGAAATTGGTCAAGGAAAAATCTAGGAAGGCACTACAAGAACTATTAAGTTATCTGTTAAAGAACGATATGAGACCTTTGCTCTGTGGGGGATTCTGACTCCTGTCTCTGAGGACGTTGATTTCATAGACGGCACCGTAGGGCTCAAAGAGCTCCCTCAGCTGTTCTTCTGACCAGGAACGAGGGATCTGACCCACAAACATTTTCATAGCATCAATGTCAGGCTGGTCTGGGTGGTCCAGTGTCCCGTTCATCTTCTTGGTTCTGAAAAACATTCAATAAAATCCTACATAAAATGATGTGCAACAATTTATTTAGCAGGTACATAATATAGTAAACTGATACAAGCTTGTTTTAGGCAAGTACAGACAGGATACATGAGGTGCTGTATTGTAACCCTCCTGAGACCCACACTTTCTGTTGTGTACACTGTAATTTCCCCTCACTGTTTTTCTTTATTAGCACCTGATATCTATGACCTTGATGTCTGCAAACAGAAGGAAGTTATATCAAAATAATTATATCTAGCAGTTTTCCTATGAGAATCCATACAAGGATATAATAGACAATGAACTTGGGACAAAATATCACATCCTCATGAGGACATTTAAATCCTAAGAGAAGAAAACACCAGAAAATAAATAAAAAGAGCCCTACTGATACACACTCCCCCGCTCTCCACACACACATTTTAGAGGGTTGAAAACTAAAAGCATCAGTTCACTTCCAAGAACATATTTCCTAAATTATGATTCATTTTAAAAGTTAGGTTTTACTGATACTAATTATTATTTAAAGTTTACATTCTGGAAGTTTGGTGCGGTCTCCGAATGTGATTCAACACAGCAGTGAAACGCAGAGTGAGCAGCAGTCCTGTGGTTAGAAACATCTTTTTGATAAGCAAAGTTAAAGGTAGATGCCAAGTTTGATTCAAGAAGAAAGGTAAGGAAAAGTAACTTAAATAAAAATCACACGTTTGAATGTGGTGAGTAGAAAAGCACATAAAATCAGACCAGATTGGGTTTCACTCCTGTTATCCAAAAACAGGAATCTGAGGCTAGCATGGGCAGAAACTCACTGTAAGGCTTCTTTAAATAAATAAAAAAAAAAATAATAAACAAATAAATAAATACCACCACCTGTTAAAGCGCGACCTCCTAATGCTCAGAGAAAGACTTGTTCCCGTTTGTCTCATTTAATATATAGTGATAAGCTGATACACACAAAAACACTACACTTGCAGCTCCTGCAAGCTTACATCCTGTGCCAAGTACTCCTGAAAAGAAGCCAGAGCTGCACATAAGTGGCCTGACTGAATCCGACTGGAAGACACTGTATTGTCTGTTACATGACGGACCAACAGTGCATGAGAGTGTTTGACTCAAAAACAAAAAAAACAAAAAATTATAATAATAAAAAAATATATTAAAACATAATGAGTTAAGGAGCCAGTTCTGCATGTGCAATGAATCTGCAAGAAGCTAAATACAAATACATTATAACAAATATAGTCACCTGTAGTTTTTCCAGTACAGGTGACCCTCGGCAATTAGTTGGGTTACGTTCCTAGACCATTTGCGAATTGTGAAAAACCGTAAATGTAGGATGTGGTCAAAAAAATGCCTATAAATGCCTGTTTGTATTGTTTTTAAACCTACATATGCTCCTAAAACACTTCATTTCATCAAAAACTCAGTTTTTGAAAAAAGATTGTAACGGTAAACCCGTATACTGTACTGCTGTGTCTCTCGCAGTACTAGAATGTAAAATAACGATGTTACCTTTATATGTACTGTAATTCACGCAAGTACATTTTCTTTGGTAAGCGCTGTCGTTTTTTCTTTGGTATCAGTAGAGTAAATACAGTAATAATTCACCATCCCAAGCTGTGTTTTCCTCTATGGTTGCTTTGTGTTCTCTCTCTACAGTAATAAAAAGCATTTAGCTGAATTGACAATATTCATGTTACAAAATTAGTAAATTCTATTGCTCTTAATAGTTGAGCGTTAATACGCATGAAAAATATATATTGCCACAAAAAAAAAACATAATTAAAAAAAAAAAAAAAAAAAAACTTTTTTCTTCCTACTTTCACATGGAACACTCTGTGATGAAAAGCATTTAAGAATGTAATCGACAAATTTGATATGATACAACACGGTTGCGTACCAATATTATACATCTTTCAAGCCGAAAAAAAATATATATATGAATTACGAAAACACAACATCAAGTCAGCAGGTTTAGCACCAGTACATCGCTGATCCACCAGGACACTGGTCCCCAAACACCGGGGCCGCAAATTAGTACCAGGATAATTGGGTACCGGGCCGCAGAGAAAGAATCAAAATTATACATTTGATTTTATTTCCATTTGATTGTCTTAGATTCTGCAGAGTGTTTTATTTTGAAAAATTATCAGATCGTCCCCCATTCACATGATTCACATGCTTCAAGCCTTAAAAGAGTGTTTGAAGCAACTTTACCTCTGGTGACATTTTGGACTAAAATCAAGGCGGAATGTCCCGAAATCACCACAAAGGAAATAAAAATCCTGCATCCATATCCAACAACCTATCTTTTTAAGATGGTCCGCGGAAAACCGTCTTGACATAAAACCGGTCCGTGGTGCAAAAAAAAGGGGGGCTAGAAGATAGTATTTGTTCCATCACAAACAATTTGCCACAAAGCATGTTAAGCAGAAGAAAGAGTGATATCTATCAAACAGGGTTGATGTAATTCTTGTGATTTCTCTTCATCAAATCAGGCTTAAGCCCAATCCCAATTCTACCCCTTACCCCTACCCCTACCCCTCCGTTTGGCGCGTTCATGTGAAGGGGTAGGGGTGTCTTATTTCTCTTTTGGTTGGAGGGGTAGGGGGAAGGGGAAGGGCCAGATAGCCCTCCAAACGAAGATTTTTTGGGACCTTACTTCAAACGAAGGGCTAAGCGAAATTTTTAAGATGGCTGCTCACTCATTATATGTATATTACCTTTAGTCTTGTGTTTGTGTTTATGGTGATGTTCTGTAAAGAAACGTTTGCAAAGAAATCACTAAAGTTTGCTAGCGGATAGCACCGATTGCACAGTATTACAAAAATATTTTTTTACGTCATATACACTTTACTGCATGCTACAAACAAATATGAAAGTTCAGTAGCACGGCAATTTGCCTAGCATTTGATAACGCATTGTTTGTTTTGCTTGCGGCCATATGTGTACATGTAAATGGACAGATACGTATGATGACGTATAACAGTGTCGTAGTGGTGTCCAATTTCTTAGGGGAAATATTTTAAGGGGTAGAAAATAGGATTGGAATTGGGCTTTAATGAGAAGGGCTATTTTAACAAAATGGGTCAAAATCTGGCAGGCTTTAACTAGCACAGTCCACACATAATACACAGATGAATGGGAGTCCATCAATTGCTGAAGATAGGATCTAATAAATACTTTCCTTTGTCAATAAGACAAATTAGGAACAAGGAGACTGCACAGACAGAAAACTATTAATATAATTTAACAAAATCAATTGGTTGCTTTACTTTAGAGATATGTTAAAAACAGCACCAGCACTTATTTATAATATAAGAATCATAAATTACACAAATAGGCTCTGATGGATGCTTGGTAGTATATTTTACATAATTTTTAACATGAAAAAGATTTTTACATCGTATCCCATGAGACATGTCCACTAAGGCTGTGCAACGGAAATAATTTACTGCAACATAATAAGATACAAGTCATTACTGTCGAGTGACGATATATAACTTTTATAACTTCTCTGTACGGAAACACTATACATATTGACTGCTCATAAAATTTAATAAAAAAAATTAACTAAAAAAAAAACATTGGTTAAAATATTTTTTTTTTAACTATGTTCACATGTATAGTTACATAACATTAAGTTTTATATTTAAATGCTAAACCAAACGTTGGATCCTACTGCGGTCCTAACTGGTTTTGTTCAGCAAAATTATTGTTTTTTTTATAATAGCAAAATTCTATACATCACCCAAACACTGCTTTAAGATTGGTGCATGCACCCCCTATTGATATAAAAACTGCAACAGAATACGGATAATTCCAGACCTACATATTACACACCACACAAAAAAAATAATAATAAAGTTCTAGGAGACATATTTGGCCATCAGTGATTCAACAGCCAGATTCTGCAAGCACTCAAGTCTCTGCTATTATACTGCTCCAAATACGTTTCTGTAAATTCTCTCAGTAGTCCTGAGCAAGTCTAGACACACACAGGAATTTTATTAAGTAGTCCCTGAGCAGTGAAACAAGGCAACGCTTACAATAGTATTTTTCAGATCTGTAAAACTGCTGACTAAACCTAATCAATTGAGTTTTGCTTAGAAGTGTTTGGGGAACATTCTGTGCTTCCGTGTTTACAGTTATTCTCCCAATTAGGATTAAACTGTTCTCATGGTAGTTGTAAAGCAGATGTATGGGGGAAAAACATCTAGCAACAAAAGCTCGATTTACTCAGTCAAAAGCAACTTTTCAAGGTTTCAAAAGTAAGTCTTGTGCTTTGCAGGATACATATTTTATACACACACACACAACCAGATAATTAAGTAACATCAACAGTGGGTTGTTATTTTAAGACACGAAGCTCAGCTCCTCTGGAATAGTTCTTGCAAGAACAGTATTGTCAAGTGCATTTGCAAAACCCATCAAGCACCATGATGGAACTCATCTCAGAAAAGCAAGACCAAAACCTAACTCTGCTGCAGAGAAGTTCATTTAGAGTCACCAGACTCAAATGACCAATCAAACCGCACCTCAGATTAGAGCCGTTATGAAGGCTTTACAGAGCATAAGTTCAACTGTTCATAGTATATTATCGCATATTTTGCATTACATATTGTGTAGAACGAAATAAAAATGAGGAAAGACCATGGAATTAGAACTTGTAACAATTACACCCCTATTTCACCTACGCGGTTTGACTTGCGGTGAAACGCTGTGTTATGCACCGTGAGGCACCTGAAGTGACTGGCCGACATTCTGCAGGGTTCCACAGGGTCTGTGAGATTCTGCGAGGACCACCAAAAAATTTTAATATGTTTACATTTATTTTTTTATGTGGAAAGATTGACAACGTAGTCACTACGCCAAAACTCACAGTAATTCGAAAGAACAGTACAATTTGATTAAAATTGCGATTCTTTAAACATCACAGTTTTATAAATATTTCGATTTGATATAACATTTCCCCCGGGTTTTGTTACTACTTTAAACCATTAAAAAAAGTTTTTTTGATTATTTAAATGTAGGCCGTTCCTTATAACATTAATTCTCACTTAAAAACCAAAACCTTAAACAAGTACAGAGTAGCTGTACTTACATTGAACTTGAGTTCAGACTGCAGTGGTCCACCATCATCTCTGGCAGAAAGTCCAGCTTAAACGAAGCCATCTCCTCCAACACAAATCCACAGCCGCTTCTCCACAGAGCCACGATGAAGAGCAAACGGAAAGCTTCAAGTTAAGCAAAAACCGAATCCAAACAATGCAGCTTTTCTGTCGAGTAAGAACGACAACGGAACGGCCTTACTAGAAGGGCCTTCTTCAAGTAAAGTGTTCAAGATTTAGTGTCTGTAAATAGAGAAACTGAAAGGACTGGGAAAGAAGGTAAGCTGACTTCATTAAGACAGATCAGGACTCTCTGAGGGAGAAAAACAGACAGGAAAACAGAGTACCTAAGGGCAACAAACTTAAATCAACACAGGGCAAAAACACACAGCACTCCGTGATTAACACAGGCTTTAGCTGCTACAGAGGGCAGTTGGGTCTGCTAATTGCTCCAGGGCTGGACGAACCACTGAAAACCACTCCCCTGATCTGACAATGAAAAGTGCTGATAGATGGAGACTTTTTTTGTCAGCTTTTTTCTTAGCCAAGCAGAACGGAGTGCAGCGTCAGGTAAACAGGGTGTCAGATTGGTGCTGATAAAAGCGGATGATCCATAGGCACGAATAGAGACCGGTAACACAATGGTAATCCCTGTGTGAATGCACTCGAGCGGGGGCACAATCGAGTTCCGGTAATATGCCACCATCAACGCACTATTTTCACTGAGGAGACTGCTTGTTTATGGTCACATGTCTTGATCTTATAACTCATTGGAGCATGGTTAGAGAAAGTAAGAGAAACTACAGGATGTAAAAGCTTGGCTTGCAGAATACAAAGGTTGTTCCAAAACTAAATGAGAGAAGGCAGCTCGATACTTAAGCATGACAGTGCCAGTCCTGCATAGATTAGCACAAAACCTGGGTTTAAAAGCAGTGGCCGATTTGTAAACTGTTACAAAATATAAAAGACGAACAATTGAAAAAAAAAAAAAAAAAAAAAAAAAAATCGCCATTAAGATGCACAATTTTTTTTGGTGCGCCTTACGTTTCTTTTTAGCCTGTTTTGTATCTCACATGAACCATAACCTCAGTCTAAAGTCACAACAGAGCAAGAAAATATGTTCTTTAGATGCAATCGAGCTTCCATGCTGCCAAACATAATACCAGGAATGTCTTCACTCTCAAAACAGATTTAAAATGAGAAAATGGAAACACTGTCATCATGGTGACATCAACTTCAAGGATTTCCACACAGCACACACGTGTAGTGGACTTGAGCTTAGTTACAGCTATTAAAAGTCATTTACAGCATCAAATTCAGCTTTGCAAGCCGTCCTAACTTTTTTAAAAAGAGTAATTGGAGAGGAAAGAAATATAATAATAATAAATAATCGCAACTTGTCTACATTTTTAAACGATAACGAATAGCAGGTACAAGACCTTCTGAGATATTTTCCCATATTGTAATTTGCACTAGGTAGAGATGATAGACAGAATTCATAGACTTGCTACAAATAAATAAATGCATGTGAAAGAGCTCTGTTTATAAGAATAATAAGGTGATTTTCACTGAGTTCACTGACAATGTGATAATAAGCTCTGTCTGTGGCACCTACATATGCATCCTGTACTTACACCAGTTTCCAACTATAGAAGATCCTTAAACATCAAGACTATGGTCTTTAGGAGTCCTGGGTTTGAAGTTACAGACAGAAGAGTTTGTTGAAAAATCGGGGGGAAAAAACAAGTAGGTGTCTCTTGGATAGTTTCTGTCAGAAAAGGGAGGGGGAAAAAAAAAAAAAAAAAAAAAACCACCACATGCTAAAAAGTCAAACTGACTTATATTTATATATCGAGTCTAGGTCTGATCCTTGACGGTGCCTCAAACAATACCCACAAGTCCCTCCTTTGTTATGGAAGCGGTGATGATTCAGTGGCCCTGTTTCTGAGAAAGTGCACACGCAACAGACAGATTCAAACCAGGCTTGGTGTAGGTTGGTAGAGTCATCATGAGTTGAAAAAAATGCCTCTTCACATCTGCCTAAGTTAAAGGGGGGGGGCAAAAGTGTTAAGTTATGCATTAAACAAACACCATCTATTTATTGTTTGAACGCAATAAATTACTTTCCATCAGGGTAAAAGAAATATTTTCAGTCAGTTAAAATGAAATAAATCAGTTCATACGTCTCCTCTACTCTGTGTGTAGTATGTGCCCATTTCATTCTCTGAACTAAACAGTTGTAACTGATGTAGTAGGAACAAAGGAAAGATGACCATATATTTTAAAATATCAGTAATATTAGAAATAGTGCAAATGTTGACTACCTTGTACTCTTCCAGAGTGTTTATTCATGGATTGCAGGCCGTATAATGAATAATGCCGCCTACTGTTTAGGAAAAAGTGTAAACTCGAAGGTGTACTCGGGTATAAAACATCATGGTACCGTCCCTCCTCTAAACTCTGAACAGTATTGTGATTGAATACGGACTGGATAAAGACTGCAAATACAATCTGAGCAAGCGTGAGAGAGCTTGAGCTAGTAAAAAATTTATCTGAAAGCAAAACAGATTTAGGCTTAGTCTGTTCAGTGCTGCCTCCTTGCTTCACGTCACGTGAGTGAGAGCAGAACAGCGTTAATGAAGTGAGATGAGAGAACGAGCGAGGTGATGATTGAGATAACCACTCGCTAATCTCTGGCCTGATTGGTGAATTAACTGTTTTGTTTTACACTGTGCGAATGCGATCAATGAGGGTGACTGATGCAGCACCTGGGATTGTTGTCAAATGAATAAGTGGACACGTGAGCGCAGCATGATCTGAATGCAGGGAAATGCATGTAATCGAATTGCTGTCACTCAGAAATTAGAGTGTGATGTGACTGAATCGAGATAACGGTTTTGGGTAATGTGGGAAACTTTTGACCAAAGTTTACTGCAAATTTCATTGAAGATTTTATAGAAATTATCACGTTAATTCTAAAACGATATACACAGGATTCAGCAAAGGCTTTTAAAGTTTAAACATCTTTACACAAAACCTTTGAGACTTCAAAACAAGTTTGTTCAATTTCCCAGTGAAAATTTGCCATCAATAATTTATAAAGCTGTATTGAAAATGACGCTTTGTAGTTGTGTTTCTTGACTCGAACACTACAGTTACCTAATGGGTTCAGCACAGACAGCTGCATGGTGTGTGTGCGTGTGTTATTCATGGCTTGACTATGAAAGGTTGCTTGCATGCAAAGTGGGTGTGGCTAAAGCACGAGGAATGACTGTAAGCATATGGTCAGCAGCGTTCGACACCAAAGAAAGAAACAATAAAACAAAAAAACATGCCTTTCCTACTAGAGAGCGACCTGTTCTGACCGACAAAAACAGAACAGGCATGAAAGAAAAAAATTTAAACAAGCGTGGAAATAAATCACACTATCACAGTATTTTAATTCACGTATTTTCTGTTTGCCTTAATCAGATTAGAGTCTTGTTTTGAACCCTAAAGGGGGTAAGTTTTAGGAGGTTTCATTTGTAGGAGGGGTCAAAACAGGGCAAAGCCATTAACAGGTGTTAACATGATGGTATAAACATGTGGTGAGCTGAAACTAATTTCAGATGAGAACAGCCAATCACTTCAAACTGATTGGTTTGAAACATGCACGTTAATATCCTTTCACATTGTCTTAAGGCTTTTATGGCCTTTTGTATCTTCACTGTGCTCTTTAACCATTTGGATTCTTTGACTGGAGAGCTTGGCAAGATCGGATTCCTCATAGAAATGTATTATTTAAAAGTAAATAAGAGAAGAAGAGGTGGTCAAATTGGCCAGCAGGGAAGTTCCTGAGCATGGTACGAATCAATCATTTCTAATGTGAAAACACTAAAATGTGTTTCTAGTAAGTCAAAATTATACATTGACCATCCCAATAAAAAATTCCAACTATCACTTATTACTTTTGTATCAACAACAGATCACAAGCCCAAGGAGAACAAGTAAATCATTTTATTACTTAAATGCACAATTTATGTATTTTGTTTTTCTTAGTGTGCAAGTATTTTTGGAGCTATTTTTGTGCGTTGCTGAACGGTAAAGTGTTATGTGACTGGTGCACATCATTTACTCATGGAGAGGGAAGGAAAAAAAAAAAACTAAGTGTCCATTTCCTATTAACTCTATTCCTGATGCAATCAAAGTTCAATGCAGGTCAGACACCTTTTTTTCCTCTTATATAAAAAAAAAAAAAAAAAAAAAAGATAAAAACCAAGTAGTGACATTTACATACAGTCTTAAACATTCATCCCTATTGAAATACAGACTCTTAAAGTCAATCAGCACAGCCCGCATGCAGTGTGGCAGATAATGGAGGTGTTGCCATGCAGGACTAAAATCCACCCACAGACAGGCAGCTACACACAAGTAGTCTGTGTGTGCGCGCGTGCACGGTTAGCATGTAACCAGGGAAACAGCTCATCATCTAGCTTTTAAACAAATTCACTTCACACAGGTTTATTTCATGCTATAAGAGTAAAAACCTACAGTAAGCTCCCAAGGCAAATAAAAAATAAGGGTGCATTGGAAATTTGTCAAATAGCTTCAGAAACGGGAGGCTCTTTATCAGAGCCGTCAACACTTCAAGCATGAGGATTGAGCAAGCCCTCTTAACACACCTGTTTTAACTCTCTAATTCATTATCAACAGCTGCATTGCGTCAGTGTGTGGAAAAGGGAAATTAGATGTTACACGTGAAAATTCAATCTTATAATAATATAAGGTGTGTAACCCACAAAATCAATAACCTAAAAGCATCACATGGTACGTGCACTTTTATCTGACATTGTGGCTCCCTATAGCCATGCTACAAGTGAGATTATTTATTTAATATTTTATTTTTATATTATATTTATTTGTTTAAAAAAAAAAAAAAAAAATGTGTGCAAGCTTCTAAATGTATTTAGGAACATGTATGCAAATAAAAAGTATAAAAATAAAGAATTAAATAAATAAATCAGTCCAAGCTGCCAATACTGTCCCCCCCCCCAAATTAAGGCACTAATAAAACAATGATGAACTGACCAGCATGCCAATTTCCACATACAATATCCCAGAAACCAGTATTTGGTGAATGAAGCAGGGTGTTCATGAGAGAGAACACGTACAAGCATACATACTGATTCATCTCTCCCTGTGAGAGCAAAGCCATCACTTTTCATACTGGGAAGGGCTTTACATTTAACCTCTCTCATTCTCCCTCATGCACATTCTCTCTCCCAATCAGACCAGATTAGTGTCCTGCAGGGACATGGCACAGTTGTAAACCGTAAAAAAAAAAAAAAAAAAAGAAAAAAGAAAAAACCGCACTAAATACAGCACTCCTGCTGATAATGGCATACTTGTGTCCGGGGGGATGAAATGAGTTTCTGCAGGGTGGGATGTCTGCGCTTAGTGTAAAGAAACCTGAATTTTCCAACTGCAAGTTGTTGTCAAGTAACAGATGAGAAAATCAATAAATCCCCCACAGCTGCGATATATGTTCTAGGAAATAGAATTTTAACATAAGCTGGCAGAGAACACCGCAGTGGCTTATTTTAGAGGACTACCTCATAGACTGCAGCAAGCAGGCAACCGTGTCATTGTTATGGCAATCCTCCACTCTTAACGAAATAATGTACAGAAACAATAAATTGCGGACACATGCACTGTAGTGGACACATGCACTGTTAATAGTTATGTTTATCACCGGAGGAAAAAGGCTCAGAAAATTTGGGGGCAGCTGTGTGAAGAAGAAGAGAAGAAGGTGGCCTTTATGAGCAAATAAATCTAATAATTTTGCTTGAAAATGTCTCCTCATATACAAACATTACTTTCTTTCGAAGGAGCACAAAAAAGTTTAGGGGTGCAATGAAAATATTTAAATTTAAAAAGTCTCGATCAGACTGCAAGCCCAAATATGGATTTTGGTATGAACAGTTTGCTTTTATGTAGTCTGTAAATGTTTTGTTTTTTTATGTAAAAACCCACACTGAATCCGATGTTTGCAAATCTGATTTGAACGACATCCTGAGGTGGACTTAAATCAGATTCAATTCGCATTCCTATAGATGTGTCTCAGTCTGGACGCTTTACACGCTAGACAGTCCAAGTGATCACGTGGTATGGACATGGATCCATGGTTGGAAAAAAAACGAGCAGCAGACGATGGACCATGGACCATCAACTAGAGAGCGACACAACCTGAAGGGTGAGATGCGACACCTACATTCTTTACTGTCTTCTTGTTACCTGCCTGCCGTTACAAGTCTCCAGCATTTAACATCACACAACACACTGCTAGAGCATATCCACGCCTTTGGCGTTGTTACCACAGCAACCAATGCAGAGAAGTCGACAAGGTGTCAGATTGCCAGTCTTAACAGAGCCAAATCTCCTCTGATCAGTCGAGTGCTAAAGATCAGCTTCATAAAGAAAATCAGTTTGGCCTGCAGTCTGAACAAGGCCTTATTTTAAACCCTGTAATGGAAAAGTTAAGATTATTATAATGGTAAAGAGGGGACTAAATCTGGATTGAAGATGTTTATACAAGGCAAAAAACAGTCTGTGGATGCTGGACCATGTTTGGAGTGTTTAAACAACTTGGGGGGAGGGAGAAAAAAAAACAAGTGTTGACCCGTATCACACAAAGAAAAACAAAAAGGTTAGAAATTACTTTAAATGGGTTAAATAACCTTTGACACATTATTAAAACCTGGAAGGAACAATGCTGAACCATCAGTGTCATGGTAGAAATGTGGGGGAAAAAAAACAAAAAAAAAAAAACAGTAGAATCACAGCTTTGTTTAAGAGAAAAAGCTGTCATGTTAATTGGATGCCCTCAGCATATGTGTGTTTTTGTCAAAGTGGACACAGACACCACCTTCATGGTGATTATGACTAAACTGATATTTTAACAAAGCATTTAGATCGGTTTCTTGTGTTTAATAATCTAATAAATATTTTCCTTTTTTTTATTCTTTTTTAGAGGGACATGCTGTGCTATGTTTTATATGAATAAAGCCATATTCTAAATGCCAGTTATTTATGCCATATATTTATGATTATATATTTTTGCTCAGGATTTACATCCGATTGCAGTATGACTGTAGAAGTAAATCAGACATTCAATCACTGAAGAGTTATTCACTACAAATTAGGGCTGGGCGATAAAACGATAACGATATGTATCGCGATAGACACGTGATCGATATCAATAAAAAATGTGTTCGATAAAACGTTCGATAATTTTTATTCTTTGTCGGAAGAAAACCGAGGTCGCGAAGCTAGTTTGGTTGCTGTCACGCGCACTCGCTCCGCGACCGGCACTAGGACCCTGAAGTAGTACGGTCAGGATTCAGGAAGTATAAAAGGAGACAAGATGGCGCTTTACATTGCTCAGTCATTGAGTCTGCCCATGCCGTTTCCGAGGCTTCGCCGGATCTTGTGTGATTTTGGGTCCAATCCCTGATTGAGTGTGTGTTGCTAGAACGCGGTGTTAGCTTCTCCGCTTTATTTTGTCGTTCCTCGCGGCAGCGCAACAGCCCGTTAATTTATGCCCATGCAGTGATGGGAAAGACAAACGAGTCGATGCATGTCCTTTCTTTTATTTTCTGCGTTGTCAGGCGATATTACAAACTTCCGGGTGGATTACGTACTTAAATCAAACCAAAAACTACTAAAAGAAAACAGGTTCAGGCTCAATATTCCAGCTCATCTCACATTTCCGCGTTCACGCACATTGGACTGCATTACCCACAAAGCATTGCCTGCACTGGACTACACTCCCGTAAACAGCTGTCGTAAAATCAACCTCTCTCCCGCAACAGCGGGTATAATTGTGTAAACTCTTGCTCTCGGCGTGAGAGAGTTCTTACAATGACTCGCGTGGTTATCCTGCCTGTTCGCGCTATTTCCGCGTTTGGATTTACCGTCAACGCTACAAGGGCTAACTGCTAGTCTTCTGACCGCTTCCGGTTGCCCGTGACAGTTGCATTAACAAAGGCACTCGCTCTCTGGTGACCTAGCAACGTAGGGAGTGATACACTAACGTCAATCATGTAACAGTATCACGTTTGGTTGCGCCATGTCGTCTCATGCTGGTCTGCTGGATTACTCTTCAAAAGCAGAAAATGCATTTATTTTATTACACTTTATTAAGCATTTCTTACATTTTCTTTCATTTTGCACCTTAAATGTTAAGAGATAATTGTTAAGTGTTCATTGTGACTTTAGACTTACGTTTACATTTTAATTATCATGGTTATTGACATTTCTGTCTTAATAACTGCGGGGACTATGATCAGAGGAAGGTTAAGTTTAAAATAAAAATGTTTAAATGTTATATATTTTTCTCCTGGTCCTTATTTTAAATGGGTGGTAAAAATATCAATAATTATCGATATCGACCGATATAAAACACTGATATCGTGATACAGTTTTCAGCCATATCGCCCAGCCCTACTACAAATCTATAACTACAGTAATGTAAATATAATGTAATTGATGTACATGGTCAATGAAATTGAGAACCATGCTTCATGTGAATTTACTACCTTTAATAGGTTTCTGTCACAAAACATTAAGACTGTAAAAGTGTGCCACTACAGGCAGCCTACGTCAGTGAGTATGGAGAATTTAAAGCATTCCAGTTTGTACTTGTGCGTATGCCTTTTTTTCATGGATTTGAGTCATCTATAACTAAGGAAAAAAACCCTTTAAATGTTTGTACATCACATAACACACAACACAATGTTTTTGTTAGTCATTTAAATACACAGTCTGCAATAATGCATGATAATGTGCATGTAAACAATTAACAATAATTATCTAGAATTTAAAAAAACTTATGACTTACCCTGCAAGTGGCATTTTTCTGTATAGGAATTTACTTTTTTTCTTTTCCAAAAGAACAGAAGCTTGGCAAATAGACCAGCCATCACCACATACAGTGAACAACACTAAGGCTGACCCCACACTCTCTGCTGCAGGTCCAGCTACGATATAGACGCTCCATGCTATTTCTCAGGTATGTTACAAAAGCAGAAATGAGGTTTTGTTTTTGATTAATATGAACAAAACAACACAGTCTGCTCTGGAAAGGCAGATTTGTTAATTTGTAACTGTGTGGTAGCTTTTCAGCAAAACCCAGGCAGGTTTAATGTTACACAACCCAACAACTTTTCCCATGAAACTGTGCCAGTGTTTGCATCTCTCCTCTCTCACACGCCTCACACAGCCACGCCCCCTCCCTCTCTCTCTGTGTCTCGGAAAAAAACCTCGTGTTATGCCTTGTTAAAATACGCTATTGTGCTAGCACGGCCGGATCATGCTAATTTAAAAGTCACAAAAATGCTATGCAAAATATTCTACTGCTGTAAACTGCAGTATAAAGAGTGTGGTAAAGTTAGTGCTGATGTTGTAAAGCCTGCACAGCCTGAAAAAAGTCTTTTTTTTTTTTTTTTTTTACCCAAAAAGAAAGTGCATTTTAAGGTTCATTCACCCTGTGGAGATCATAAAGAGAAAAATAATACATATTTAGGCCACTTTTTAATACACAGAAGCCTTAAAATGCTACAATTAATTCCCGCATTTTGGTGAATTTGTATGCACGACGTGCCGAGATGTCTTTAACACTCCATAAGGGTGGTCATACATCCCTACACTGCATCCCTAAGTGAGAATTAAACTTCTTAGTTTATGCCTATACATAATAACAGGGGAAAAAATACAAGTAGATGATGGTCACTTAAGTCGCTGACACAAACTCTCTACGTTTACTACTTATATTAATTAAAACAACAGCATTTAGAAACCCCTGATATAGTAAAGCGCAAAACGTGCCCTCAAAATGCTTATTTATTTCTCTAGGATAACTCCATGAGCTCAGCTGTCTAACTGTAGAAATTTTAACAACTTCATCAGAACATGTAGGCCTGTTGTTTTTGTTCACATTTTTATTGCTGTACTTAGCCTTATTCGAATCAAGTCAAGTCACTGTTGTTGAGAACAACTGAATGAGGAATCTTTGCAGCTTATTATTACTTAATATAGGCAATTTATTTTAAATGTTTTCCCCCCCCCCCTTCATTCCCATGTTTTATAGAATGTTTTAAACTTGGAAGAAACCCACATCTTTGCATCAATCAGTCTCTTGTAATAAAAGTGCTTATGACATTTTACACGTGGCTTTGACCTACTGAACACTTAGCCCACTTTGTTTAAGATACCGAGATGATATAGTGTATTGCTATTCAGCCTAAAAATACCAAGGTATAGTTTTTGGCTCATACCGCCCACCCTTATAATGACCCATGCTGGAGTTCAGTTTTAAAGCACTTCACAACAAACCTGACAACCAATAAATGTAAATACACTGGGCCTGGTTAAAAGCAACAACCAAACTTTTTTAAACAAAAAAAAGGAAGAAAAAAAGGTGTTTCAAGAACAAATTTGCATTTATTTAAAATGTTCCCACATGGCACAAACAGGTAAAACACTAACATTAAGTATAACCATTTTTGCTTTTTTTACAGCCTGTTTGAATAAAACATTTATCAAAAAGCAATCATCATATTTTCCTAGCATAATCTTTAACAAACTATGCATCTCTGTGGGGGAGGTGATGATTGACATGCACAGACGTGATCAAACGCAGAAAGTCAGACTTTTTTTTCCTCCCTAAAATCTTGTTTACATTTTTAAGGTTACTTTATAGTATACAAATTATATAGTATAGTTATTTTTCACAGCACTAAAAAGGATCCTTTATTATTATATAATTTGACAGGCAGGCAAGGGACTAGCGTCTAGTGTCTTAATGGAGGTATGCAGTTTCACTCTAGGACACAAGATGATGGCTGAGAAGAAAAAAAACTTTGAATATACCAATATGCTTGCTTAATACGATGGTTTCCTGTGTACTACCAATGACATGGGGAACATGCTCAGGCCTAGAGAACAGCACACAATGGGCTCATTCAAAGTCTGAAAAGCAATTTAACCTCATTTCAGTCGAGTGTACAAAGTAAGAAAAGCAAAGCAAGATAATTACTTCTATTATCTCTTTAAAATGGATATATTGTGCATCGCTGTGTTAATTTAAAGGGGGGGATTGATGGGGGGACTAGTATCATATGGTAGCTGAGATACGACAAACGTTGTTACACCCAAACTGACTGACACAACTGGAAGCCAATTGAGGGAGAGATGATGTAAGCATGCGAGAGTCAAACCCCACCCCCAACACACTTGTTTGGTCTCAAATTAGTCCACAGTTATTAAAATATGATTACAATCAGCAAACTTATCCTTAGCATCGAGTTCATATAAAAAATATTAAAAAAAAACAGATACTGGGATGTTCACAGAGCGACCAAAGCTCATGACAGGCATCTCCAATGGACCCACAATGCGAGTCTACACAGAAGTGTGCTCTGAAGTCTCGCTCTTTCAACTGGTGCCAAGTAACAGTGTCAGTCACACTGACGTACACAATAAAGTTATTGAGGCAAGCAGATAATTATATCCTCAGAGTCATGAACACATGGGTTGCCTTCCAAACAGCGTAGTTCCTAACTAAATAATTTGTCAGGAGGTCAGGTCACTGATGTCATTATTTCTTAGATATACTACCTAGTGCGCATTATTCACCATAGTATTAATTTTTCTAATCTCTAACTTTACATTTACAAGCATTACTAATCAGTGTGGCATAACGTCTACTGCTAACCAACATATTTGTAGGTTTTCCACTCCTGTGGAAGAGATGAAATTATTATGCTGAAAGTCGAGTTCAGCAGGTTTGATTTAAATATAACAAATTTTCCCAGGTAAGTCTCTTACCTCTCCTGTAATTAGTTCAAAGCTGGACAATATAAAAAAAAAAAAACTATGTATATATGGGTAACTAATTTTCTCCCAAAATGACAGTACTTTATATTGTCAAGTATATAAAATGTAACCATGCTGCTAAATGAGGTACACATCCCATCATAATAAAATTATAATTTACTTTACAAAATTATTACAAGAGAAAAAGAAAAAAAAAACGTCCTCTATATTAGTTAGGATTTCATAGCATGAGCGTAAGGGCATATTAAGGGTACTTAAGGCTTCCAGTCACCCCAAGCGATCAAACTAGAGAGTCCAAGCTTCTAGCTTTGCAAATAATAGGGAATGAATGTGTAGTCACGAGTTATTGAGCTAATGTTATTTCATCATTCAAAAAAAAAATAAATAAATAAAAATTTGCTAACTTCACTAAAACAGTATTTTTACTGTTAAATGCCAACTTCTTTCCTGGTAATATTTAAATATAAAATGTATTTCAAAATAAATGAGTATAGATATCAATCCCTTCACCTGTTCTAGCAACTAGTTTCAATATTTTTAAATATTTTTTTCTCTTAGACAGTAAAGGGAAGAAATGCTCTACTTGATGCTTTAAACAAACAGTTCAAGTGCTCTTTCGGTGTAAATATAGACAACGCCTGATCAAGTTACGCATGTTCAGACGTAATATGTTCTCCCTGCCATCTGACTCAAACTAAACTCGCATAAATGTACTTTGTCAAGCAAAACATGTACAAGGTGGAGGTCTGCTTATTTTAGATACCATAATCAGACAGTGATTAAAGGTCAGTACACACTAATGATGGCATTTCTAATCCTAGTTCTTAAAGCATGCCCTTCTTTATATCAGTAAGTTTTAAACCATGAAGTTTAGGCAGGTGGGGTTTTTTTAAGCACCATGATATACAAGTTGTTATATTTGACTGATGATTGAGTTCTTACGGTTATGAGCTAGTTTTGGTCTTTTAAATTGAGCTTGAGTAACTTAAGCAGGTCTGTGTGGATCACCAACATGAACCTGCAAACTTATGGTTGTCATAAACAAACACATTTACATAATGCTCGTAAAATAAATCTCTGCTGTGAAGAGGGCCCTGTCTACACAATATTTGAGAACTTCTGCTTTACACTAGATAAATAGATAACCCACAGACACAAGGAAAAATGTGAGAATTGACCAAAAGTTTCTAGTTACTAGACATGGGGGTACAAAAAATAAATTCTTTCAAATCACAATTCTTTTGTGTGGTGATTCAAATACTGTAGTTTGACTACAAAATCTATTTTTTTAAACTATTTTTACATTTAAAATAGACATGAAACACCTTACTCAGCGAGTGACCAGAACTGGCTGGTTTTCAGGCCGATCAGCATCAGATATGAACAATTTCGTACCGAGCACAGAAGCAACGGAAACGCACAAAAGAAACGTATTTTATCACATTATATTATTAAAAATCATGCGCATTAAAAGCCTCCTATTTGCTTTGTCCAAACTCTGAAAAAGTGGATTAGTCTCAAAACCCACTCAATACGCACAAAACCTGCAAGTGCAAACTGATAAAAAAAATAAATAAAAATCATGTGCGTTAGAAACCCCGCTCACGCATCTGCATGCTCGCTGAGTTTTGAGATTTTGGAAGCATATGAGATGGTAAGATTGTGCCACTTCTTTATAATACTACACAATTTTATCCTGTGTGGTAGGAATTAATTATTTGGCAAGTTTGTTTAGAAATATAAGGAATATATTATATATAAGGAACGGACTACATTTATAAATGAATATATATAAGGAACAGGCTACATTTAATCAATCACTAAACTTTTTCTAAAGGCTTGAAGTTGTAACAGAATTAGGGTAAAATCTAATATTGCATCAGGATATTTATAAAATTGTGATACTTATAGAATAGAGAACGCAATTTTAATCAAATCTGCACCTAGGTATTGTGATATTGTATCAGGAGGTGACTGGTTAATCCTATACCTACTAATTAATCCACTACAAACACACACAAGAGAAGCATAATTAATATGTCAAGAGCAAACCCACATGGCCAGATCCGTCTGTTAAGTGAAATGAACACAGTGTACAATACAACTTGTGCTGATGCATGAATGTTTCAGTGTCTTAACAAAATCATCTAATGATTGTTGGTGTGTGATCATCTCTGATAGACTGGTGAATAATCTAGCTTTTAAGAAGACATACAAATCTACGTTGAGGTGTGTGTACCTGCTGAGAAGGCCTGGCCCAAGTAAACCAGGCCAAAGATCTGTCTGGACTTTTCGACAATGCTTTAGAGAAATATTTGAATTTGTTAATGCCTACTGTTGTATTCAGACAGGTATATAATCTGAATTAATAACCTAAAGACTTAGTTCACTTGGGTCATGTTATAAAGACCAGACTGGGGCGTGTGTGGCTTTCGGTTAGCTAGCAAACTAAAACTGTAAACCAATACGTTTACAAAGCCAAAACCTGATTATAAACATACAGCTTTTATGTTTAATACTGAAACTCGTTTTCTTTCGTGTAAAAGCACAGAGTCCAGACAGGACAGGAGACGCCTGCATCGCAACACAGGCCTTACAGCTGGTAACGCTTAGCTTAGCATGCTAGCTGTTGCACAATTAGCGTGTCTGCTCGTTTATAATAATATCTACCTAGACAGGAAAACACCCTGCTGAACGAGAATGCTGTTTTTTATGTCCATATTACAGCTTTTTTTTTTTTGCTTAATTTAATACACACAAAGTAAAGAATGTAATGAGTTCTCGACTAACACACACATTTGAGGTGCAGGTAGAGGCATCGCGCATATCATCTTTGTCTTACAAGCTGCAGAATTCGAGAATAAATTAATAATTATAATTATTTTATAGATTTATCATTTCTAGACCATCTACAACCAGGTCGCCGTAACACCGACGTGCGTTACTCAGCAAGCCGCACGAGCGCTCCGGTAAACAAGTTAGCGGCTAACCTGGAGAGCTAGCTAACATGCTAACGAGCTAATTTGCTGCTCGAGTCAGTCAGCGTTTTCCCCCAAAGCAGGCATGGTTACTAAGAGAACGACGTAGACTTACCCTTTCTTAGAAGTCCTCTTTTTTCAAGTGATGTCTGAAAATAACAAGTGCTCTAAAAACACTGGAGCAGGTCTGTTTTTATCGTTGTGGGTTCTGTTTGTTTGAGCTAATTATTTCATATATTTCTTTAATCCTAAGCACGTCTTCCCACGACAGCCCACTTTCTACAGGACCAGTGTAAAATGGCTGTCTTTCCTGCATTTACCATTAGTACTTCTATAAAAGGGGAGCGGGGTGGAGCCATGGATCAAAGGCAACGTTCAGATCTATCAGTTAGCAACACGTTTGTAAACTGAGATCTGAGAAATTTGGGAATCATACATAGTTTGTTTAATTTGTCTCAAACAAAATAAATTATTAGATAAGATCGAGTATGAAGTGTATCGAGCACCCCCCTCAACACATACATAAATATATACACACACACAGGCTACAAGAGACCTTTTGGTCACGTGTTTATTGAGTTACGTTCAGAAGTGCTTTACTGGCATGAATGTTTTAAAAAATGCTTCCAAAACAATTATAGAATGTTGCTTACAATATAAATACCACCAATCTGAATTTATAAACATATATATAAACACTTACTTGTGTCTACTAGTTGTCTATAACGCTTTATCCTGTATATACAGGGTCACGGGGGCCTGGAGCCTATCCCAGGAGACTTAGGACACTAAGTTGAGGACACTCTGGTGTACACAGGATGCCAATCCGTTGCAGGGCATTTGCACTCTATGGGCAATTTGGGATTATTAATTAGCCTAATCTGTGACTATGGGAGGGAACCCGGAATACCCAGGGGAAACCCATCCAGCAAAGTGAGAACATGCACACAGACCCCCAGGTGGGACTCAAACCAGGACCCTGAAGGTACAAGGTGTCAGTGCTAACCACTAAGTCACCATGCTTCCAAATATATGAACACAGTAGGTAAATTATACAACAACAACAAAAACTATCAGTAGCTTAAGAATCCATCCATTCATTAACTTCTGTAGTCCAACTATGGATTGCGGATGCCAGAGGTAATATTCACACACTACGGGCAATTTGGTAATGCCAATTAGCCTAATCAGCATGCCTTTGGATTATGGGATACTAGGAGGGAGCCCACCAAGCACTGGGAGAACATGCAAACTCCATGCACACAGACACTGAGGCAGGAATCAAGGTTGCTAACTGTGCTAACGATTACGCAACCATACTGCCAAGTAAACAGTAAGATCAAATTTTGTTGCTATTATAAATGAACCCTTATGCAGATTGTTAAATACTGTATATCAAATGGCATAGTCAACACACTAGGCCAGTCTCATCTCGTCCGTTCAGTTATTTGATTATTTCTTGTTGTTTGGGACAATACGGTACAGAAATACAATTTACTTTAAAAACAATATATATAAAACAATGTTTTGCATTTGCGTGCTGTTATTTGTACAAGTTACATTTATTCATGTAAATTATAAATACAAGAAAAACAAATTTTTTGTATAAAACTTATTTGTATAAAAACTACCATATGTATTTTTAAGGAAGATTTATTTTAATACCATTCGAATTCAAAATAAGAAGTGTTTTTATGTAGTGTGTTAAAGACAAATTATCAAAAATTGTCATTTGCAGCTGATATTCATTTATTTATTCATTCATCGCCTATACCACTGTATCCTTTATACAGGGTCGCAGGGATGGGGGGTACACCCTGGACAGGGTGCCAATCCATCGCAGGACACACACATACACACACTCATTCACTCACTATGGGCAATTTGAGAATGCCAATTAGCCTAACCTGCATGTCTTTGTACTGTGTGTGGAAACTGGAGTACCCAGAGGAAACCCACAAAGCACAGGGAGAACATGCAAACTCCAGGCACACAGACACCGAGGCGGGAATCTAAGGTGCCAGGCAACCAGTGTTGCTAAAGTCTGCTCGAAAAGTCGCCAAATGTCGCTAGATGACGTCATGCGTATATTTGCATATTGATGACGTAATTACGTCGTATTTGCATTTTGCGTGTTTTCCCTAATCCTTCCTCATGTGTCCAATATAATTATGAACTTAAGCTTTGTAACAGTGAGTAATATAAGTGCATCGGAAGAAAAAATAAATAAATAAGAAAAAAAAAAGAAAATGGTCAAATTAAATAGTTTTATTTCAAGCAAAGGAGAAGCAGGTAAGTGATAGGTCCGTTGCAACACCGGTTTCACATGTGCAGCTCATTCACATCCATGTTAGCTGCTGTGCAGTCACGTGAATATGCTGCTCCTTTCAGCCGGAGCTAGCGCTCACTGATCAGAGCAGACACAGGGAGATGAGTAACTGTACCGCGAAAGCAAGACCTCGTGCTTACAGGACAGTATTGGCGACATTTGGAAACTTGCTAGGGTTTGTCCAAAAGTTGCTAGATTTGTCACTAGACGCTTTAAAAAAAAAAAAAAGTCGTCAAGGCGGGATCACTTAACGGCGGATTTGCGCATGGGCAATTCATTTGGGGGAGGGGGGGGGGGTTCTGTGAGTGCTTTGGGACGGGGGAAGGGCCCGGCGGCAGCTGCTGTGGCAAGTTGAGAAGAGTCAGTACAGACACATCAGAGTCTCCAAAAGTCTCCAGTAACACAAGAAAAAGTCGCCAGATTTGTCGCTAGTCGCTTTTTAAAAAAAATTGTCGCTAGAGGGATTTGAAAAGTCGCTAAGTTGGCAACACTGCAGGCAACAGTGCTAACCACTCAACTACGGTGCCACCTATTTTCGCAACTCTATCTATCTATCTATCTATCGTGTTTATGGTGCAGTTCAAGTTACACGCCTTTTCTCCCATCCAGCAGGTGGCGATAAAGTTCTACTTGTACTACAAACAGTCCACGAAGAAGTATCCGATGACAGCACGGATAGTGACAGGCATGGTTACTGAGACAGAGAAACAGTCACAATGTCAGGGTTGTTAGCGAGGATGTTATTCTACCCCACACTGGCTTACAATGTGGTGATGGAGAAGATCTCGTCTCGGCGGTGGTTCGATCGTGTGGACCAGACTGTCATCCTGGGAGCTCTTCCGTTCAGATCCATGACTGAAGAGGTGCGAGTGTGTGGGGCAGAAACCCGGTGCAGGGCAAACTGCTGGGGTAGATGGGTTACTGAGCTGTTTATGATCACACTGATGGAGTAGATGGGTTATTGAGCTGTTCATGATAACACTGATGGAGTAGATGAGTTACTGAACTGTTCATGATCACACTGCTGGGGTAGATGGGTTACTGAACTGTTCATGATCACACTGCTGGGGTAGATGGGTTACTGAACTGTTCATGATCACACTGCTGGGGTAGATGGGTTACTGAACTGTTCATGATCACACTGCTGGGGTAGATGAGTTACTGAGCTGTTTATGATCACACTGATGAAGTAGATGAGCTATTGAGCTTGTTATGATCACATTGGCTGTTCATGACGCACTGGCTGGTAGATCTCTGTGCATAAACTTTGTGCTGTGCCTGAGAAAATATTAATGTTTTATAAATGTTTTTATGCAGCTCATTCAAGCAGAAAATGTTCGAGGAGTGGTAACGATGAACGAAGAGTATGAGACAAAACTTTTCTGTAACTCAGCAGAGGTGAGTCTCCGTTTCTCTTTCTCTATTTCTCTCTTTCCGCCTCTCACTCTGTCTCTCAATCTTCTCTCTCCTTCTCTTAACATCTTACTGTCTCTTTCTGTGTCCCTCTCTGTCTCAAAATTTAAGATTTGAAGGTGTTTTATTGCTATGACAAAAAACATAATAGTATTGAAAGAGTGATAATAAATAAATGTATATTAAATATAAAAGCACAGACATTTAGTTAAACTCAAAGATAGATTGACTCTCGTGAACATTATGAAAAAAAGAAAGCTCTCTCTCTCCGTTACTTTCTGTCTCTCTCTCTCTCTCTCTCTCTCTCTCTCTGTCTGTCTGTTTGGGTAGATAGAGTGCAATCTTGCAATACTGCTCTACACCAATCAGCCATAACATCACATCATTTGCTTACTATTGTGAAGTTCCCTCTTGTGCCACTGATTCAGCTGACATGCCAAAGCATCCACAAGACCTCTGAATGTGTGCTGTGGTATCTGGCACCAAGATGTCAGCAACAGATCCTTTAAGTCCAGTAAGTCAGACGGTGGGTCCCTTGTGATCAGATTTGTTTGTTCGAGAGAGATCAACACCTTAAGCTCTTCGTCATGTTTCTCAAACTATCACTGAGGCATGTTCCATTTTTGCAGCGATTCAGTTGCATTATCCTGCTGAAAGAGGCCAGTATCTTTAAGGAATACTGTTGATGTGAAGGGGTGTAATTGGTCTGCAGCTGTGTTTAGGGATGTGGTATGTGTCAAATTAATACCCATGAGAAGAACATTTCCCAGAGCAGCACTCTGCTCTCTTTTAACTCTGTTCTATCTTAGTTAGCATTAACAAATGAGCAATTAGTGCTAAAGAATCTCTTCTGTAGGATCTGACCAAATGGGCTAGGCTTTGCTCTCAGTGCATCAATGAGCCTCTACCACCTCTACCACTGAGCTACCCCTGTCCAAATTCAAATGTTTGAGACCCTTAGCTGCAGTAAAACATTTGAATGGTGCGAATGCTGTAAAGAACGCCATGAGTCTGTGAATGACGATCCCGGCTGAGGTGTATCGGAGCTCACTGCATTAGTTTGTGTGAAAAGTCAGCTCTTTGAAGTCTCTCCGGAAAAAAAGACAACCTGAATTGATCACCAAATGTGTTCACTAAAGTCCTGACCTCTGTACAAGCCATTTCCACATGTTACGGACATTAAAAGAGTTCCTGGGAGGCCAATGTTTTAGATATAATAAGGCAGTTCGTTCATGTCTGAGAAAACCTTCTACCTCAATTGTATCCAATCACTAGTGAAATGCACTACTGTAGCGAAGGATTATACTGTATAGAGAAATAAAGGGTGTTTTTAATCTCATAACTGTGTTCAATTATTCTGCATCAATTATTTCAAAATTCCCAGTTTGACTAGAATGCCTCTCATAGTAATGCTTAAGTGCCATGATATTATTAATTCCTGGACATAAGTATTAATTAATTAATTAATTAATGCTTTGTAGGAGTGGCAAGCAGAAGGTGTCGAGCAGATCAGACTCAGCACAGTGGATCTGACCGGAGTCCCCAGTCTGGAACACATTCACGAGGGAGTTGATTTTGTTCTGAAACACCGTGACCAGGGCACCAGTGTCTACATCCACTGCAAAGCGGGACGTTCCCGCAGTGCCACCCTGGCTGCTGCATACCTCATCAGAGTGAGTAACAGATGACAGAAATGCAGATGAATAAAGAAGTGAGAGAAAGCTAAGGGTATTAGTGAGAAAAAAAAATAGTTGCTGGTATGTGACACCTAAATATCATAAGGTAATTTGTGTAAGCAGAGGAAAATTTATTTTTTAATATTATTATTATTAATTTTTTTTTCAGATTTTGGTGGAATCCCACGTAGGGTTTAGTATAAATGGTTATAAAACTAGCTGATCCTTAATTAGCTAATGTATTAGGAAACTGGCAGGATTATGTAGGACATGTTTTTGTCCTATATTTACATGCATTTTCTATGTTGTATTGGTCAGTACTACAGTATACTTCTTACCATAAAAACATCTACGTGGAATGTATGTACATTATGTTAAAGTCTATTAGTGGTCAAAAGTATTCGGGCACCCATCACACCCATATGCCGTTGTTGTTGTTAGTCTTTGAACTGCTCCCGTCATACAACAACTTCTTTGCTATTCCTTCCATTTTATGCGGTCTTGACCCAGGCAATGAATCCAATGGCTGGGGGTTTGGACATAGGCCGAGAATCAAACCCGCATGGTAGGCGAGAAACCCACCACTAAGCCACCATTAAGTAGTGGTTAACAACGTGGGGTTTGTACTCCAGGGTCGAGGGCTCGATTCACGCCTTGGGTCTGTTTGTGTGTTCGCTCCGTGCTTGGTGGGTATCTTCCGGGTCCTCTGGTTTTCAAAGACATGCAGATTAGGATAACTAGCGTTCCCAAATTTCCCGTAGTTTGTGTTCAGTCCAGTCAAAAGTCCGTTTCTTCCCAAAAGTGTGTTAAGTGGGAGTGAGTTTAGGGTTCTGGCCTCTCGGTTATGGGTTTTTTAGTTCCAGTAAGAAGTGTGGTATGGTTGTGATTGGATATCCTTATCCATAAACTGCTATTTGTGGGGGCCATGAACTCAGGGTACTGCCTGTATGGAGTTCCTCATGTTCTCCCCATGTTCTCTATACCACGTATACTGTACATTCCAGTAAGTGATACTATATTGACCCTAGGTGTGAATGAGTATGTGTATGTGAGTGCATTTAGTGTGTAGTCTGTTTCATGACCAGGTCCTAGGATAAGCACAGATTGTCACAGGAAATGTGTTTAGTTAAGGCTTATTAATGCTGACAATTAATGCTTTGAGTAAGTTGCTTTGTTTTGCTTTATAATACAGTAATATTAGTACTAATACTAATACATACACTGCCTGGTCAAAAAGGCACCATTTGAGAAGGGTCAAATAACTTTTGGTCTGCATTAAGCAAAGAAAACAACTAATAAAATTTTAAATGACCAGAATTTGTTTAAGATATCTCTCAACACAATATTAAAACCTTTAAGAATAGTGGTGAACCTTTAACTTTATGGGAAAATGTGGTTGGAAAATAAATGCAGATTACAGATCAGATTTACGCTTGGTAAAGTCACATTATAAAAAAATAGAAAAATCCCAGCAACGTTTAGTCTTTTTTCAAAGTTTGTGTGACATATCTTATTCATGTATTGCCTTTGTTTGTGTAGATCCACTGCTGGAGTCCAGAAAAGGCTTGTAACATGCTGGCAGCTGTCCGGCCACATGTACTGATCCGCTCTGCTCAGCGTGATATGCTGGACAAGTATCACCAACAAGTGTGTGGACAGGATTCAGGCTCTGTATAATATAAAAGTTTGCAACTGGTCTGAACTAGGGTTTTTTTTTCCTCGTGGGTTGAAGAGACTTTTCTAAAAAAAAAAATCCTTTGTGCACATATGTATGTATGTATGTATGTGACTTTTCATACACATTTATAAAAAGGAAAGATTACTGTATTATACTTTTTCCTTTGTACATGTATGTTAAATGTGAAATAATTAAATACTGTAGACCATGTCCTACTATAGTGCTGTCCATGATTTATAGCAATTTAAAACCCTGCGAGGTTTCTGAGGCATCCAGAGAAGGACCAGCTCCAGCTGGATTCTGCTTTATGATTGGAGCTACACATGCTGCTCCTGTGCTTCCAGTCATCCAGACCCCATCTGCCCTCTGCACCTACTGACTCCCTGTGCTGAACTGGACTTCATGTTAATTTAAATACATTCTGTTATATTGAACTTTCACCTGCACAACACACATGATGTTATTTCTATCTGTTATCACCCAAATGAGGATGGGTTCCCTGATTGAGTCTGGTTCCTCTCAAGGTTTCTTCCTATTGCCATCTCAGGGAGTTTTCCCTTGCCACCGTCGCCGTCACCCTTGGCTTGCTCATCATTCATTCATCTCATTATTATCTAGACACATTTTTCTCACACATACACACTTCCAAATGAAGCTGCTTTGAGACAATGACCATTGTTAAAAGCGCTATATAAATAGAATTGAATTGAATTTTTTCCTGAAGTTAATGTGCTGAAAGCAAAAAAAAAAAAAAAAAAATAGGCATGAATAAGGATTTGAGTGATAAGGGCCAAATGTTCCTGGTCTGCAAGGAAGGAAAAACTGTGAACTGGCGACAGGGTAATGGGTGGCCAAGGCTCACTGATGCACATGGGGAGTGAAGCCTAGCCGCTGTGGTCTGTAGCAGCTCAGGATGCTTTACTGTTAGCATTAAACTGGACGGATGGCAGCGTTCACCTATTTTTCTTTTTCTGGATGCCCCAAACGATTAGAACGGGGATTCATCAGAGAAATTGACTTTACTCCAGTCTACAGCAGTTCAATCCCTGTAGCATCTGAAGAATATCAGTCTGTCCCTGATGTTTTCCTGGAGTGACCTGGCTTTATTGCTGCCCTTCTTGAAATGTATGGAGGTGAGTACTACTATTAGTCCTGTGTCATCCCAATGGTAAAGCATCCTGAGACCATTCATCTGTGGTCGGCCAAGGGAGTGGGATCACTCACAACTTTGCTGAAGAACACAACCATGAATAAAGAATGTACAAAAACATTCTCAGAGAGCAACTTCACCCAACCATCCAAGAACAGTTTGGTGATGAACACATTGACTCTTTGCCAGAACGTAATGTAATTGTCAATAAAAACCTTTGAATGCTTGTAATTATACTTAAGTTTACAATAGTAACGTTTGACCAAAAAAAAAAGAATTAAAAATACTGAAGCAGCAGACTTTGTCAAAACTTTTGGTCACGGCGGCACGTTTTACACAGTAATTGTTATTCGCTGTTTTACCTGATGGTGGTGCTGTCGCCACTTCTGTAACAACCAAGTAAAAAAAAAAAAAATACGAAAAAACACGAAGAAGACTCTGGTCGATCGAGTCAAGATGGCGGCTTCCCTCCTTCGACTCGCCCGCGGGACTTTAGGCAGAACCTTAAACTGTAAGTGATGAATAAATGTATATAACAACTTTATTTGATAAACATTTGATTTATTAACGTTGTATGTGTTTGTTTAACCTTTCCGGACGAGTTGCATTAACACAGTGTTGTCACTGCTAGTGACCTTTCTCCTAGCTCTAAAGCTAACCGCTTGTATTAATGTGGGCGGGATGACAAATAGATCTGTGTTGCCTGTATAGGTGCCCTAAAAAGTGTACGAGACAATGACTTCTGCGCTCTTTATAGTGCACAGTGTAGTGATATAGGGAGGCGTTTAAGATTTGGCCGACAAAAAAGGCAAAATAGAAGTGCTTAACATACGGACAATATTCACAGAGTAACCGATGTAAAGTGTTTTGCAGCTGGTTGGAATATTGTCTTACATCTGCAGGCTGTCTGTAATTAAATAGTTGTGTGGCTAGAGACATGGACACTTGTTTTGAAAAATTAAAAAATAATTCAAAATTAAACGCAGTGGCCTTGAGAAATATGCACTGATTCTGCTGTATCTAAGATGTAAAATGTGAAGGCTTAATAAATAGATTATCTGTAATGCATAAGTCAACATGAAAGTAATAGATTTTAAATGTGACTCCTGGCACAACATTATGTGGTTTGTATCCGTATGTTGACGGTATACATCCTGTCTGAACCGAATAATTTTATGCACCAGTGCCAATACTTTTGACTCTTATTCCCAAAATAGTTTTGTGATCTATGCAGCACTATACAATCCAACAAGTGCTGAACTAATAAAGTATCAACCAAGTGACTAGAAACAGGTGTGAGATAATTGTAAGACAAACAGTCATAATAATGTCATAAATAGGTTAAAAAGTGGATGAAGATATTATCTTTTCATTTACAACATTCGTCATGATTATGTACACTGATCAGCCATAATATTATGACCACCTGCATACTTTTGAGTCAGTCCATCTTGGGCCACTAAATCAGTCAACACCATTTCTGAACGTTTTCCTTTTTTGTGTGTGTCAAGAAGCATTATCTTGCAGAAACCGACCCCTAGAATTAGGGAATACTGTTTCCATAAGGGGGTGCAACTTGGTCAGCAACAATGTTTAGGACGGTTGTACGTGTCAAGTTAATATCTACAGCCTTCACTCCTCACATGCATCAGCGAGCCTTGGCCGTTTGTGACCCTGTTGATGGTTCACTGGTTTTCCTTTCTTGGACCACTTTTGGTAGGTCCTGACCAATTAAGACTGGGAACATCACAAAAGGGCTGCAGTAAATATATTGTACAGGGAATATTTTTTTGAAAGTACTATGTTAATCTCTCCGGTAAAGAACCAGAGAGTTATATGGTTTATGAGCAGGAAAAGGTGTTTTTCACCTAATAACTTACTAAAATAAGCATTACTGTGGAACCATTGCAATGTCAGATTCTGAGTTACAGCAAAAATATTACCTGTTGTATTGTGGTTATGGTTAACAAGTTAAGTCGTTTACATAAAGGTTTTGGCCATTTGAGATTGTCATCTCACATCATAAACAAAATAAAAAAAATACTAGAGATTATTATAAATTTAATAAATCGTTTAACAGAGATGAACCAGTTGATCAGCAAGTGACCGAAATTGGCTGTTTTTTTTAGTTTGATTAACCATGACCAATCACGTTGGGGTGAGTGCATAAGCGTCTGAGTGGTGCAGCAGAAACGCCATGTTTATGGCGTTATGTTATCAGAATTTGTGCAAGTTTAAAATCCTCCCAACCAAGCAAGCAAATTTGTATCAAACCCACTCAAAACACAGTGAATACTAATTAGTCTTGTTAGAAACCACTGAGTGCTCACTAATCTTCAATGCCCTCTCAAGACATTCGGAGGTATTTGAGGCAGTAAAAATCTCACTGTTTCTTTATAATCCTGCAGGTGGTACACTCTAAAACTATTAACACATTGAAATCTTTTGTTGTAGGGGTGAATTATTTTTAGTTCAGTTTTTAAGCGATAATCATGGTGAATTACAGATGTATGAATGACATGCTGTAAAAATGGAGCTTTTTTAAAAATGAAATTTTATGGTTCTGGTTCACTGGTTCGATTCCCGGGGGATGCTGTAACCTCCCGCAGCCGGAGGTCTAGGGAGAGCTGATTGGCCAAGCTCTCTCAGAGGGGAGGGATAAAAGGTATTTGCTGCTCCCACATTAATCACGGCTCTACAGCCAATCAGGGGCGTCTGTAAGCTCGCGCATGCAGAAGGAGCAGATAGCCCCAACAGTGCGTGAGCGAGCAGTTCGAAAAGATGCGGTCAGCTGTCGTCACGTGGTTCGGAGGAAACACGTGATGGTCTTCGGCCCTCTCGACTGAGTGGTAGTAGTAGACTTAATGTGGTGCCCCCTAGTGACGGGGAGAAATTGGACACGACTAAATTAGGGAGAAAATCTGGAAAAATAATCCAACAAAATAATAATAATAAAAAAATGACTACTAGGTATCATGATATAGTATCATGACATGTATGGGTAATTACCATCCTTAGTAAATACAGTTTAATATACTAGATATCACATCTTGCTCTAGAAGAGTCCTGAAATACTAGTTAACAATATAATTCTATAATCATTACAGAGAATCATCTTTGATATTAATCATTCATGATATGGATTAGACTCATTAGTTAACACATGCTTCTAAGTATATGACATCTTTTTATGTAACTAATATTACACTGGATATGGTGTGTATGTGTAAGCATCGAAGAGAGCTATCTACAAGTTTAATAGTTTTCTGTCTTTATTTTTATTTTTTTCTCCAAGTTTAAGGTCACTGAATGTTTGTTGTCCTCTGTGACCTCTGTTATAGCTGTGAGTCGGAGTGCTGCACTGATCCCAGCACGTTCTGAAGTAACAGCAACTGAGACAAGACGTGAGTAGCCTGAACCTGAAGTATTTTGTTTTCAGCAAACTGCCCTTTTTTTTGGGCACATTTATGTTTCAGAAGTTTGAAACTTGTTTGTCTTTCTTTTTATAGTATTAATTTGTGTAGAAATATTGCCTAGGTTTTAGGTTATTAGTTCATGTCAGTCTAGTAGGATTTAATTTTAAGTAATCCGCTTTACTGTGATTTATAGCTACAGTACGGCCCAAGGATGCAGTGAGCCATAACCAGCTATTCCAGTTTGGGGAATACGTGGCTGAAATTCTTCCCAAATATGTACAACAAGTTCAGGTATCCTGCTTAATTATTTTTTTATTACCCACTCAAAAATGTTAGGTTAGCTTTATCACAGCTTTTATTAACTATAAGAAACTTTTTTTTTTTTTTTTTTTTTGCACTGTATCTATAGGTAACATGCTACAATGAGCTGGAGGTTATGATCCACCCAGATGGAGTCATACCCGTGCTGACTTTCCTCCGGGATCACACCAATGCCCAGTTCCGAAACTTGATCGACCTCACCGCGATTGATGTTCCCAGTAGGCAAAACCGCTTCGAGGTAGGAAGACATTTAGCCTAAAATTACTGATTATCCTCACGCTTTCTGATTGAACTGGTGTTGATTCAAATCACTGTCACCTTTAAAATGACTAAACATTTTAATTTCTTTATTTCGTAATGATTGACATCTGTGTCTTGGAATAGTAAAAGCATTTTTCTAGAGCAGAAGTCCCTTTTTGTTAATAACAAAGATAAAATGTAAATAACCTGTACCCGTTAACAGTACTTGTATATCTATAAAGTATATCTTGTGTTTAAGAAATAAAAAAACACCCTCATGCCGGAGACCACAGCACACCCCCAGAGGGTCTTGTGTAGTCGTTCCCCAAGGGAGCGGATTTGCCTGCAAGCACAAGGAAAACCTGCACAATACAGGGCTTAATGTTTTGTGCTGTAATGTTATGCCCAATTGGTGTATATAATTTAACAGTTATATATTATCCATATTATATAACAGTAATAGGCCTTAAAAAATGCCTTATGCCTTTACTTTGTATAGCGCTTTTAACAATGGTCATTTTCGCAAAGCAGCTTTACACAATTAAAAGAAATGTATGGAACTATGTATGAAATGTGACAAAATGCGTATGAATCAAAATGATCAGATTGTCCCTGATTAGCAATCCGAGGGTGACGGTGGCAAGGAAAAACTCCAAGTTAGCAATAGGAAGTAACCTTGAGAGGAACCAGGGAACACTTAACAGGGAACTCTTCCTCATCTGGGTGATAACGGATAGCAGGGATTGATCCAAAGTCATACTGTGTGTTAGGAAGCTGGAAGTTTCATACAACAGCTGTTGTTTTTAAGGTAATATGAAGTCCAGTCCATTAGTGGAGGCTCAGGTAGAATGTAGGAATTTATAGTCCTGAACTATTGCGCGACTGCAGTCACAAGTCCCCAGAGAACAGCTGTCTGCATCAGCCGAGGCCAGGACTTTGTGGAAAAGTGGAACTGTCCCCAGTGACCACACGCATCCCAAGCAGATAACACGTGGCCTCCATATGACTTTGTTTCCAACTTCATTTTATAAAGAGTTATTTTAAACATACTGCAATAAATACCTTCTTTGCAAAAGTATATAACCATTTCATGTTATATACAATCCATTTAAAAATGTGTTAATGTTACATGAAAACAAGGTGAACTTGACATGAGAAAAACATGTTAATTCATATCAAATAGCCTTAATTCCTATTCCTATGGGCAAACTGTGAGGAACGATCAGGCAGAAGGGTGGAACAAATTCATTTTATTACCTAGTCAGGCACCAGTAAGTTTCTAAAAAAAAAAATTGATGTTTTCCAGATTGTTTATAATCTGCTGTCGTTGCGCTTCAACACTCGGATTCGAGTAAAGACCTACACAGATGAGCTGACCCCTGTCGACTCTGCTGTTCCTGTCCATCAAGCGGCTAACTGGTATGAAAGAGAGGTACGTGTAATCCCTTTTCACATTTTCCACTCACTTATCCTTTAAGTATCCAGAAGATGTACAGTTTGTAGATTTTTCTTTTTCATGTTAGATCATGCTAAATGTTCTTTTATCCCTAGGTGTGGGACATGTTTGGAGTGTTCTTTGCGAATCATCCAGATCTGAGACGAATCTTGACAGATTATGGTTTTGAAGGACATCCCTTAAGAAAAGATTTTCCTCTGTCTGGATACGTAGAGGTAAAGATCTTGGCACTTACCACAAGACCAGTATCTGAACAGGGCGAAGTGTAAGGAATATCACACAACAGTGATGTGCAATGCATTTTTAGGCAAAATGAGTGTCCTTTGCTGCTTTTTGTGGAAAAATGAATCAATCTAATCAATATGTAAATATAGAATTATTGACACTAGCAGGTGTTTTAAACTCTCTAGTATTAACTGACACCCTGTAAGTACCACCACTTCACCTCATCTCACATGTCTTAGATGTCACACAATCTAAGGATTAACGACTTCTCGTCAGTATCAGGAGCTCAGCAGCAGCCTCAGTACAGCTGATAAGCAAATACAACCTTTATTCTGACAAAATAAAACCTTGTCCATTCTCTACACTGTTCTTTAAGGGGGGAAAAGTTCAGTTTGGTAGTAAAACTGCACCATAGTAGTCTTCTCCAACTCTAATTTACCATAAAAAGCTGCCACCTTGTGGTGTTATTTGGCATTGCAGTATATCCACATTACGAGTTTTAAATATTACAATCTTTGCTTTATTAATAATCTGAATTTGTCCGCGTGAAAGACGTATTAATGCAGAGCTTTTGCTTTCATTTAAAGTAAATAATGAGTTCATTGATGTGAAGTGAAATCTATCAACACATGTTCAACTGGACCAAAATTAGATAAGCATGTGGTACACATCAGTTACCTATACATATTAAGAGCACCACAAAATTGATGGGAAAAAAATCTGTGAAATGGGCCCAAGACAATGTAAAATGTAATGGGTTACAAAAAACAATTATTGATTGAAAAGAAATTAAAAACACCACCATCAAGGCTGTTGTGGTTGAAACTAAAGACTATGTAAATTAAAATAAAAATTTTGTTTGTCACATACACAGTCATACACAGTAAGATATGCAATGAAATGCTTTGACGTCTGCTCGTGACCTTATGATAAAATACCTTAAAATAAAAGACTAAAGAATAGGAAATAAATATAAAAAAAATGAAAGAAGGGAAATTTAACTAAGAAGATTGAAATAAAATATAAAATAAAAATAAAATAACATAAAATAACATAACTGTACAAAAACAAATATACAATATAAGACAAATATGGGGAAAAATAGAAAAATATGAGACAGCTATACAGAATATACAATATAAGGAAAATATGTGAAAAATATAGAAAAATAAGAACAGTTGTACCATATAGATATATGGAATTTTATGGACTTTTGTGTGGGAATGAAGTTGAATATAGATTGAATATAAATGGAAATGTCACATATGTAAAGTGTTTAAAGTGTCTTGTGCATCCGAGTAACAGAACGTCCAGGGGGTGTGCAAATATGCTTGAAAGTGACATATTTAAAGTGACTTGTGATAGGGGTAATTGTGTAATTTAACTAATGACCACGAATGGTAGTTGTGCAGTGGCCACTAGTGGTTATTGTAAGTGGATGTCCAGAATGTCCATAGTAAGCGCAAAAACCATGTGTGTGCATGTGCAAAATGTATCAGTACTGTGTGTTAGCCTGGTTGAGAGACCGTATCGCCTGCGGGAAGAAGCTCCTCCTCAGTCTCTCTGTGTTGGTCTTCAGGGAGCGGAATTGCTTTCCTGATCTTAACAGAGAGAACAGTCCATTGTTGGGATGGCCAAGGTCCTTCACGATCTTCCTAGCCTTGGTCTAGCACGGTTGCTGTAGATTGAGTGCAGGTCAGGGAGCTTGGTGCGGATGGTGCGCTCTGCTGATTGGAGCACTTTAAAACACATGGTTTTAAAGTGACCACCAAGAAGGCAACATATAATTTATTTAGCTTTTACACCCAGAGTCCCAGAGATCTAAAAACCCTTTTATTGTTTAGTGCATTAGATTATAGAGTTTATATATCATTAATCATGTGTTTATCTTTTAGGTGCGCTATGATGATGAGCTGAAACGTGTTGTAGCGGAACCTGTTGAACTTGCCCAAGAGTTCAGGAAGTTTGACCTGAACAGTCCATGGGAGGCATTTCCTGCCTACAGGGAGCCCAAAGATGCACCTAAAATAGAGGCTGGGGACAAACCTGCAAAGTAACATCATTTTATTACCGATGTGGGTGAACGCCAGACATACATTGACAGCTTTCTGCTACCGTATTTATGTAAATATAAGACTTCTGTTGACTTCTGTCTTATTCAGAGACCTCTGAAGCATCTGAATAAAGAGTGAATTCCAAAATAATACTGTGCTTCCTCATTGATTTGTTCACAGCTTGAGATCTGTGATGTTCTCCCTCCTCCCGCCTCCTTTTCTCCTCCCATGAAGCTACTCTCTATATATATCCCTGTGTATACTCTATATATGTCCCTGACACAAATGAAAGGGGTGTGTTAGGAAAAACACATATTTAGGAATCATATACATATAGCACCAATATATTTCATTTTGGAAGCATGGTGTGTTACAAAATTTTGGGTTATGTTTAGTTTTTTTTTTTTTTTTTTGCACCGATTGCAATTTTTTTTTTTTTTTTTTTTTAAGTGTGACCTTCCTATTCTAACTCATTTTTCTCAGAGCTGTAAAGGTTTAGAATATTGCAATTTGCGTAATGAATCATCTAGAATAAAAAAAAAGTTTCTGAAATAAATTATGGAGGGGAAAAAAGCCTTGAAAACTTGCATGTGCTTTTGTCTCAAAACTAATGAGCCTACATGTGGCTCTAAACTAATTTTCACTCATGTTGAGGTGAGTCATATTCCCCGCTGCAAATCCACACTGGGTTTTAGGGGTTCTCCCACATGCCAAATTCAATTTTAACTCCTGCTAATAACAGTAAGCTGGGCAACCTGTTAACCAGACTAGATTTTGTTCTAACTATCAGAAGTAGTCATTAATTTATTTCTTGCTTTTATAAGAAATTATGGTAAAATCTGCAGTAAAGTGAATTGATTACTGTGAGCATAACAGGGCACTGTAAACTGATACATGTGGGTTTGATCATCTGTCAATAAAGTGATAATTTATAAAACCCTACAATGCAATTCAATATTCTTTACCTAGAACAAAGGATATGTGATTATGAACTGACGCATATAGTTCTGAGATTTTTTCCTTTTCATTTTGGCAGAAAGACAAAGTTAAATATTATTTTATTAATATTAATCTACTTAATTAACTAACTAAAATTGTTAAAAATGTAACCCCCAAAAAACACAGCCACACATTCAGACATACTATCTAAATAGTGTACATACATGCACACAGTGGATATTAAAACCGAAGGAAGAAAGTGCAGGTGATTGCCTGTTCCTGCTGTGATTAATGTGAAACTGGACCCCTTCACTCCGAGAGCATGGCCAACCTGCTCGCTAGACTCCCACCTACAGATGGCTGTATCGGGATTCAAGCCCTTGATCTCCGGATGATAAGGTACTTAATGCTGTGCCTCTCGAGAGCTTGTATGCAGTCATCACAGAATCTGTTATATTTGCAAGAGAAATTACTTTATGAAAGATCAAGCCAAAATCCGGGCATGCATCTGTAGTATTTAGTTATTTAATCTGCATGCGCTTTTTTTTCCTCCAGCTTGAACACAGAACAAAAGATGCATAAATATGCATAAACATGCAAAAACATATAGCATTAACGATGAGGGGATTTACACACCTTAGGTCATGTACATATTCTATGTACTAAAATTCAAAGAAATTAACAATTCCATTAGCCGGCTATTTAATGGACAGCTCAACAACTAATGTACACAAAATCATTAAAGTTTATTTTACTGGTTTCTCAGTATCTCACTTTCTCTGCCAGTTGGTTTGTACTGGGCTCTAACCTCTTTGGTCAGCCGGTGACCTTGACCTGTCAAGACTTTTTTCTTGACTTAAGTTGTGGTGTGTAAATCCATCCATGCCTCCATCCATCCATCCTTCTTATCCTTTGTCAGGTCTTGGTTGGCCTAGCACCCAGATGGGATGCCAACCTATTGCAGGGGCACAAGCTCAGAAACTCACACTGTGGGCAATTTGGGAGAGTCATTGAACCTACACCTAACGTCTGGGGAAAATCCAAAAAGCACATCCAAATGCACGAACACCAGAGGCAAGTCAATGGTGCCGATCACTAAGCCACTGTGCCACTGTGGTGTGTTTCTGCGATTCCAAACCTGTTACTACATGATTGTAAGCATGGTTAGAACTAGAAGTATGTATGATCATTTTGCAAATGTACAAGGTCTAATGTTAAAGATGTAAAAAAAAAAAAAAAAAAAAATCTACTGCTTTAGTGCAAAAGAAACATAAAAAGTAGTGTTTGCTGAACAGAGTTTTAGTATTATTCTGAGAAAAGTTTTATGACATTTGTAACTAGTTTGTAAATGGATTTACTTAAGGAAAGTACAAGATCCTGATTGAGCTGATGATACCTGCTAATGGTTCTTTCAGCAGAGGCGACATCCTGCAACATGACCTTGGGGAATGGAGGGGAAACAGACAAGAAGCAAACACTAATAGAGATGGGGAAAGCACTCACAATAACGGCAGATTAGAAGTGGATCAGGGTAAGCTTAGAGATGCACCGAGTAAAGATGTTAAAGCTGTTACTGTCCCTTTTCTTTTTAGTCTAGTGGTTTTGGATCAAATGGTATAAGCCTGTTACTATAAATTGTTTTATTGAAATTTATGCCACGGTGCACTTGACTTTTCTGACAAAATTAGAATGTGTGAATTGTTTTTCTCTGCTCTAACAGCAACTTACCTATTCATAGTAATGCACTCAGTCATGCAGGGAATTATGTGGTGGTTGCTCCATATTATGCAAACTAAAATCAATTGCTATTACTTAACAAAGCAAAATAAATAATTGTTGGCACGGTGACATTTAATGAGTCTTCATTATCGTTGCTTTGTAACAGCAGATTTTCCACAATGTAAGATCATTCAATATTAATTTTTCTTGCAATATGAGAGAAAGAGAGTTGGGGGGGGGGGGGGCATTCTGTGTTGTCCTGTTATGGGAAAAATAGTCGACTTCAGGGTCACATAAACCCATCCTTTAATTATTTTTCAGTTTTATTGCATAAACACCAGATTTCTTGTGCAAAGTCACGGGTTCAATTCTCCTCCTGTTTATATGAGCATTAATAAGGTTTTAAACTATAAAGTTACATACCTCTGGAACTGTACATGTTTCCTCCAAAAATATATCTCCACTATTGGTGATGGCACAATATAAGACGTTGCTCTAAAAGTGCTTTGTATCGGTCAACAGAATGGACTCAAATCATGACAGCATGATGTCCTCTCATCTTAGCTCTCACTGTAGTGGCCAAGCTTTCGGGTCTGTACTGTTCTGTTGGCTTTGACGTCACATCACTTTCTCCTGCTTGTATGGTGGAGGATGACTCATCTGACCAGATCCCTTTATTCTCTGTGTGCCAGTGCCTGTGGTTTTTGACCGACAAAACCTCCAGTGTGAATTAGTCTTTGTAATGAGATGTTTATTAACTGCAGCCATATGATAATAACCTGCTCTGTGTAGTTGTTAATGGCCTGTTCTTACTGCATTAATGTTAGCTTTGTGTTAACCTTCCCGGTCACCTGAACAACACTTACACTAATGCATGAGCTTCAGGCTCAGTGAATGTGTGCTTTAAACCACAATTTAGACCCTTATTTCCTAATGACTCATGGATCTTCATGCAGAAGTACCTTCCTATTCAGACTAAGCAGCCTTGGATAAGACTTTTTGCACAAATATTGAGCTTTTCTTCTACATCACTTTGAGCATCCATTTACAGTATACATTTTGGTAGTTTTATTACTTTTCTCATACAAAATCTCCCAGGTAGTGAGAGCAAAAAAACATAAATCAGTCCTACACCCCTATAATAGACGGTGGATGCTATAGTTTTCTGTAAAATAAAAATATGTAGAATGGCATATCAATTCCACTGTTGTGCCTGACTTTCTCTGAGTTACACTTATGTTTTAGATTAATTTTCTTAGTAGCCACTTATTGCAGGTTTTACAATTTTCTTTTTAAACTGGTTCAACAATATCATATGCATATGTCATATGTTTTATCATATGAGGGCTGGAGCCTATTCCAGGAGACGTAAGGCACAAGGCAGATACAACCACACACTACAGGCAATTTGGAAATGCCAATTAGCCTAATTTGCATGTCTTTGAACTGTGGGAGGAAACCAGGGTACACAGAGGAAACCCATTAAACACGGGAGAACATGCAAACTCCGTGCTCACAAACTTGAGATGTTGAACAAACAAAGAAAGTGCCGCTTTATACAAACATTTTTGTACCAAATTATATACTCCTAATTTTCAGGAATAAATACTACAGTTATTACCATTGGGTTCCACTACAGTTGGACTACAGAGGATTCCTAGATGGATGAAATTTCCAGGACCTCAAAATTGTTTACAGCCACTTTTTATTCACTTTGGTGTCATTCACAAAAAAACATTCACAGATAACCGTAAGAGATACAATCTTAGCAGAACTCAGACCACATAAACATAAACTTGTTAGTCAAAGGGTCAATCTCAGTATATTCACAAATTTTTCTTGTATGATTTTATATTACAGGGTGAATCACTATGACACCAGTCACAGAACAAAAATGTGAACATTCACAAGAATATAAATGGATAGACATCAAACAAATTAAGTATATCCCAGTGTGGAATTGTGCACATGTGGTATGTGTGCTTTTTTTGTTATTATTATATTAACAAGTTCTCAATAGGAGCATGCACTATTCTAGAGAATCAAGCAAACTTGTGAAATATGGTTTTTAAATAACTGCTTATTTTCCATAGTGATAAGGAATGTATTCTTTTGGGAAATTATTACTGTGGTCATTTTAGCAAAACATGTACAATGTTCATAGCGAGTTGGTGATCCCAGCAATTACATATATAAATGCCACTTTTAAAGTTGCCCAAAAATGTGTACACACTATGTGCAAGGGAAATACCAACAAAACTCCAAAGAACTGTTTCATAGAAGTCAACAATACACCACATGCAAAACAAGTACTGTGAACTTTTTTTTTCATCAGTGAACTAGAGTTGCATGCAAGTTTCCCACTTTTTCCATACTTTGCATTGCTGATTGCTATTTCCACTAAAAACTGGAATTGGAGAAGGGGCTGTATTCACAAACATGAGCTTATCTAAAGATTTTTTTTCTTGAAAAGTGTTTACTTAGGCATGAAACTTTTGATTGCACTTTTTTGATTGCACAAACCTTTGATTGAACTTTTCCCATCGAAAATAAAAGTTTGATAATCGAAAAGTTTATTAATTTCACTAATTCAATTCAAAAAGTGAAACTGATATATACTATAGATTCATTACTAACAGACCTAAATATTTCAAGTGTTTAATTAATTTGAATGATTATTCAATTTAAGTCTATAAAATTTTATTTGTATAGCGCTTTTAACAATTGACATTGTCGCAAAGCCTTTATGAAGTCTTTATGAAATGTAAATGTGTATGATTAAAAATGATAAAATTGTCCCTGATGAGCAAGCCAAGGACAACGGCAACAGTGGCAAGGAAAAACTCCCTAAGATGGTAATAGGAAGAAACCTTGAGAGGAACCAGACTCAACAGGGAACCCATCCATGATTATGGCTTACAATTAATGAAAACCCAAAATTTAGTATCTAAGAAAATTAGAATATTGTGAAAAGGTTCAATACTGGGGACTCATGGTGTCACACTCTGATCAGCTTATTACCCCAAAACACCTGCAAAGGTTTCCTGAGCCTTTACATGGTCTCTCAATCTGGTTCAGTGGGCTACACAATTGAAGTTGGAAGACTGATGACTTGAAAGTTGACGATCATTGAGACCCTGCACATGGAGGGTAAGACACAAAAGTGAGTTGCTAAAGAAGCTGGCTGTTCACAGAGTGCTGTATCCAAGCACATGTATGCAAAGTTGAATGGAAGGATTTGGAGGAGATTGACATGGAGTGGACAACAGCTGGAGTCAGTGCTTTAAGAGCCACCACACACAGACGTATCCAGTACATGGGATATGACTCCCGCATTCCTTGTGTCAAGCCACTCCTGGGCTTCCATAACACCTCAGCAGTACCACAGACTGATCATTTCCATGCCACGCCGCATTGCTGCAGTGTTCATGCAAAGTGAGCCCTGAGCAAGTATTGAGTGCTTGTACACATGCATACTTTTCAATCATTTCTGTATTAAAAATCTTTCAAATGTTAATTGGTCTTAAGGAATATATTTTTTTTCTGGGATGAATTTTGGGTTTTCATTAGCTGTAAGCCATAACCATTCAAAAACTTTTTTTTTTTTTTTTAAACCTAATTCATGTAGCATTATGCTCCTGGGGGAACATTGATTCATTTAACTGTGTACTGTACCAACTGTATATGGACTGGAGAGTGATTACAGATGGAAAAGTGGGGAGGTGATAACTGAGACTGTAGGCGAACCATAGCTAGACCCTCAATTAAATAGTCTTTGGTAGGATTTACTAAATAGTAGAGAGTGGATGGGAGGTAGTGAGTGCAGAAACTCCATCACCAGTAAAGAAATTAAAGAGTTGGAGACACTTAACTAAAAAGAAGGAGATTACACTCGAGGCATGGTCATTCTCCCAGGTTCCAGTTATTCTGCAACTCCATTTCTTAATTACTTTTTGACTAATATAGAATTTTTTAAATTAGGATCAAAAGCATCCTTAATTTTTTTTCCTCTCACAAACAGGTCAGTTACTAATTGCTTTTGACTTACAATTAAGTCCTTTTAGCTTGTTGTGAACACAGCCCCGGCACTCTACCCTTTTATCATATCACTTTTACCATTCGTTTTGATTTTGTGCTATTAACTATGAACACTGAAATGTCACAAGTTTTTGTTTATGAACTGCTGAAAATTCAAGGCATTTTCAGTGCATAGATCTCATTGGAGATGGTGACACTATATGCAACATTTTTCTTTTTTTGCCCACAATATCTCAAACTTTTTTGTGATATTTTAAAATATGCTTTTGTACTTTCTCAAAAATAAAAAAGCAGAAAAAACTGCAAAGTCCGAACAGAACAGAACCAAAAGATCACAACTTTAGGTTTCCCTGCATGAGTTCACAAGAGCTGACAGAGTGAAAGAATTTATTTGGATGCAGTCCACATGCAGACCAACCCTCTGTCTTTCTGACCTCTGATCACAGACAAAGACAGAGACCTGTGCCTTGGTTCCTCCTAAATCCCCCTATCCTGCTTTCGCTGCTGAAGGTGAATGTGGGAGAGCTCTGGGTACACCAGGAATCCAGTGAAGGTGATGTACTTCGCATGATTACTGTATGCACCAAATCCTTCTCTTTGGTGACTGTAGAGCCACACTGTATCTCCTTTTTTCAGTTGCAGCATCAGGCTTTGGCTCTGCAAGGCCTTCTCTGTGTCGCTGTCATCATATATCATGGCCTGGACCTCCAAGTGATTCTTCATCAGCTTCACAGAAAGGGTCTTGTGTGGAAGCTTCCCAGCATTAAATGAAAAGTAGTAGGCTCCAGGCACACGGCATATGAAAACACCAGAACTCACGTTAAAGTCATTACCGATGTTGACAAATTCAGTGTCGAATATTATTGGCTTGTGTTCAGGATAGCCTTTATCTATGCCCAGAATGCTTTGGGTACGACCAACTGAGAAAGCAGACCTCTGGTCTTCCTCCTCCTCAACATCCCTCCGCTCATCAGTGATCTCTTCTTCTTTCTTTTCCTCAGTTACTCTGCTGTCTATGTGTACTTGCTCTGGTGTGTGGTGACTAAGTACTGTTGTTTGGTCCTCATTCATCTGTTCCTTGTGTTCTTGGAATGTATATATATCTGGATAAATCAGGTATCCACTGAACGTAGTGTAGTGCCCAGTGTTGCTATAGATCGCGTAACGTGGGTCACCATGGAGACGTAGCCAGACAGTGTCGCCGAAGTCAAGCTGCAGCATGGCGCTCTGACTCTGGACCTTACGTTCCTCACCCCCATTATCATCATAGATGATTGCCTGCACCTCATTCCTGTTCTTCATCAGCATCACTGACAGGTCCCGATGTGGGAACTTCCCCACGGTGAAGGAGAAGTAGTATGCTCCAGGGATCCGGCAGCGAAATAAGCCGGTTTTCGGCTCAAAGTCACCGCCAATATTCACATAGATCTTGTCAAAGGTGACAACCATCTTTGGACCGCCCTCCATACTAGTAGTGCGGGCAACGGAAAATGCAGAACGCAGCTCCACTGCATCAGGCATCCGTGCAAAAGCCCATACAGCCACGCCATGACACAAAGCAAACAACAGCAAAGAGCTGGCACCTGGCAGCATCACTCCTGTTGGGAAAAAAAAGAGAAACGTATGAGCTGGATCAAGAAGAAAATGCAGTTTTGGATCAGTGGTTAAGGCGTTAGACTACGGTTCGGAAGGTTGCAGGTTCAAATCCCACAACCACCAAGTTGTCCCGCTTGGGCCTTTGAGTAAGACCCTGAACCCTCAACTGCTTAGATATATAATAAGATTAAAATGTAAGTCACTCTGCATAAGGGCAAATGCCTACATGTAACTCATGAACTTAAGGATTATTTATTTATGACATTTATTATAAATCTTTATGGCTTATTGTCAGACTTGATATGATTATTACTCGTAAAGAATGACCATGTGAAAAGGGACAATCAACTGCACATGCACATGCATCTTTTTATGCTTTAATGCATGGAAAATAATCAAAACACAACACTATTATCAAGAAAGATGAAAAAAATAAATAATGAGGTGGCACGGCGGTGATGTGGTTAACCCTTTGAGGTTTGGGTTTGATTCCCACATCGTGGTCTGTGTGCATGGAGTTTGCATGATCTCCCAGTGCTTGATGGATTTCCTCCAGGAACTTGATGAGTAAAAGCACAATAGATAGTTTGGACATTCAATAATGCTGCAACTCATTTTTTAAATTACTCTTGTGGTCTAATACTGAAGAACACAGAGAAAACCCCACACACATAGATCCCGCAGTGGGAATCAAACCCAGACCCTAGAGGTCCAAGGCAATAGTGCTAACCACTAATCCACTATGCCACTATTGTGCTTTTAATTAGGATTTATTTGACATGTAACTATAGAAAAAACCTGACGTTCTCTAAACATACAGATGAACCTAAAGATTTCAGGATATATACCAAGGAGTTGCAGCTAGACTAGGTCTTGATAAACAGCTATCATAGAAGCAAGTGCAGCAGAGGGTAAGATCAAACACAGGATATTATTGCCTTTGGTCACTGTTGTACTACAAGAACACTAATAGCAGTGTTGGCCTCCTTCCCTTGCCTGCAGAAGGGAGTTTAATGAGATACATGCTGGATCAGAGTAATAAACAGTAACAGAAGCTGACTCAACACCATTGCGTAACATGCGTTCTCAGTTGTATAATCATTTTTAAAGAGAACAATACTTTTAAATGATTTTTTTCCTTCCATCATGGAGTCAAGACATCAAAGTAGCCTAACTATCAAACAAAGCAGGGTCATTTCTAAAATAGTACAAAAGCAGGTATATAAAACAAAGTATTTTTCACCTAAATCTGTGCGTGTAAGATGCACCCGATTCTCTGTTCTAATCAAAGAAGCATTTAGAATTGCCACAGCATCAGTCAGCCACTGAGAACTGTTTCCCGCCAGCACAGAGGCTGAAGCATGGACCCAAAACAATGAATAATAATAGAGATCAGATTTTTATAATGAGCTCTCTTGAGATTCCAGAAAAGTAAGCGGGAGTTGAAGTATGTCACAATAATAATGTACTTTAATTGAGGATTTTGTCTAAATGAGCAAAATATGCAACTGTCATGTTTATTGTATGTTGGAATATGAATCCATTTTGTATGTTCACTGTATGGCCAAAACTATACAGACACATGATGATCACACCCATATGTCGGCCTTCCCCACATAGTTTCCTTGAGGATGGACATGAGCGTATATGCTGGAGCTCAATGAAGATATGGTTTGCCAAAGTGTGTCCTACAATGAGTCCTGACCTCAACCATATTCAACACCTTTGGCATGAATTAGAACACTGGGGGTCAATGTTGGGTGTAACACATTACAAAGTACTTGAATTATTTTTTTGATGTAACGAGTAATCTAACGCATTAGGTCCGCCATTTAAGTACTCAGTTATTTTTAAAAAAATGTAATCCGTTATTTAGAAAATTTATGTAATCCGTGAGCCAGACAGCAGTCATTTTCCAATCCATTAGCTTGTGTGTGTGTGTGTGTGTGTGTGTGTGTAAACGTCATCCAACGAGCCCCGCCCCCAATAACCCACCCCCCCCTCTGTTATTCCTCCTGTTATACCCCTATCTCACCTATATGGTTTGACTATAAGACGACGCGCGAAAAGATGGAAACCTAATCTCGCGATGAATCATGATGAACCGTACTTATGGCCACCGTGTGAAACCGCGTAGGTGAGATAGGGGTATTAGTAGTTAACAGATTGTGCCAAACTTCACTGAGTGATGATGGTAGAATAATTATAAAGGTTTTGACTAAAACAACATGCATAAGGAATCACAAAGGAGTTTTTATTTTCTGCAATGGAAAAGTACTCGAACTAGTTACTTTTTTTTTGAAGACAGTAATTTTATAATGTAATTAGTTACTTGAAAAAGTAACGTCCCCCAACACTGCTGGGTATTACTGCTGGGTACTATGCAGTATTTGTTTAATACTGCATAGTACGACCATAAATGGGAATGAATTCTCGATAAATGAGCATGCACTTGATTGAGTTGCGGACCTGCCTCGTCTGTTTCCAGTTGTGGAGATGATCCACTGTGAAGACTGGGATCACGGGGTCATACCTGTACACACAAGTTTACCATGATCCTTGACATATGGGTGGTGTTTTTCCACTCTTGAAGCGCAAAATACCTCAAAAGACTAATTGCAAAATGAATCATTTGTTATGTCAAACGTCTCTGTGGTACATTTGCCCAGAATCACAAAGAATTTCACGTCCGTTCTTTGTTCTATCTTTGTTCTTATCTAGACTTGGTAATGCACGTGTTCAAAATAGCACCAGTTGGATAGCTTGTGATGTACACAGGACGATGTGTTTTGGCACACTGACTTATGAAGGTTGGTGCTCCCTGTGACTGTGTGTGCAGCCTTGTGCTGCCATCTGCGACTCGAAATGTTTTGATACCACCTCACATAACAGCAAACAGGCACTAAATCTGGAATGGGAGTTTCAACAAGCACATGGGTGTGATGGTGAAGTATTCACATACTTTTTGGCTTATAGCATATACAGCTTTGTACCATAAGTTTTAGTTTTACAGATCAGAGCTGCCTGGCTTTAAGTAAGAATAGCTACAGAATCATTTAGTGTGTGGACTGTAGTAATGGAGATTCTCTTTCTAGTGAGTCAGATCATTTGGCTCTGTTTTCAATTCCCAAAGGCTTGCTGCAATTCCTTTTAAAAGAAAATGTTTGCACTATTATGGGCATTACTCATTTCACTTTTCCTAGCTACGGCTGAAATTAGCTGATATCTTATTTAGCCTTCTCCTGAACAAAATAACATTGCACATTATAAAATGTATAAACTCATCCTGGTGGTGCTCAATACCTACAATTAGACTTCACTGATACTTAGACTTGACTACATACATCAACATGCTACAGTGCACTTGTTCTTTCCAGTCACTCTGGCGTTTCCTCCTCGTGGTTCAATCAAATGAATCGCCATTTAAGCTAGCAAGTGGGTCAGATGCTGGAAGAGGTTTCCATAGAAACAGCATTAGACTGTAAGGATAACAGTATTGCTTACATCTACCAAAAAAAGACATCTCATGCATGCGAGTCGACTCTCAATGTTCACAATGACACTTGTGGACTGCTGTGAACTGCTCTGCCTGCAGAATACAAAATGCCTCCCTTTTGAGGAAACATGAATTCATTTTTTAAACTGTGAATTCAGTTGCATGTTCAGGCTCCAATAAATTGTAAACTAGTAAGTCAAATAAAATTTTAGAATATGTAGAATATATAGGCAATGAAGCATTAGAAGAGGAAAAAAAAAAACCAGAACCAGTTTCATCTGACCTTTAGGTTTTGATGAGAAAAAAAAAACTCTGGTAGCAATAGCATGGGACCTGGTTAAAACCAGTATTTATAAGAAATGTATGTGCAGGCAATTGATCTTTACAGTTGAAGCCAATTAAACTGCATACCGTGTTCCACTGACTGCTTGCTTTACTGTGCGTATCACTTTATTAATAGCTTGTAGGATTACTCGCTCACTCACTCTCCGTCTTATACCGCTTTATTGTGTATACTGGATTCTATCCCAGGAGACTTAGGGCACAATGTGGGGTACACCCTGGACAGAATGCCAATGCATGGCAGGGCACACACATTTACACACATTTATTTACACACTAATGGCAATTTGGGAACACCAATTAGCCTAATCTCCATGTCCAGAGGAAATGCACCCGATTCTCCTATTTTGATAATACTGCTTTTTTTTTTTGTAGAATTTAAAATACTCCTCTTTTTACAAATTGACTGTCGCCCATAACAATCCCACGGTCATAATTTGCTGTTCAGGGTATACCTTATACTGACTGCAAACCAGCATTATGATGATGCAGCGCTATAATGTAACGAACGTGTGTTATGAAAATATAGACAAAAAGTTCAGAAGCTTCATTTATCCTCATTGGCACAAAATACATGCTTAGACATAACAATATGTTCCCTTCTACGGGATTGTATACACTGTAGACATAAAATTAGAACATTCATTATTCAAAAATTCAAGTGTGCATGTCAGAGACACTATGCAGCAGATAAATCTTATTGATCCAATGATTTGAAGATCTTTAACGGAAATTTTACTCCTGACTTGCTGGTAAAAAAACATTTGCAAGTCTTTTGAAGGTACATGAACGAACACACAGGTTAACAAGCCTGACGTTGAGAATAGAAAAGAAAAGTGAAAAGAATTGAGTTACCATGACAACAGATCAGTACTTAAATGTCTGGGACTTTCAGGCGTTAAGTCATACACCACTAGATTGCATGAAATATCTTAGTCCAGGGAATCCCCCTAGAGTAAGTAAGCTCTGTCACATGGGGCAGACAAAAGTGCGACAAACATGAAAGAACATACAGTACACATGCAGAGATAAAGAAGAACATAAAAATATGGGAGGATGGATAGAGCTGTACATACAGGCAAGTGACAAGTTAAAAACCATGTGCTTTAATGAAGTGTTGGGTCAGCACAAAAGACCAAAAAGTTCATCTTTAGCACACTCTCTGCAAGTCTCTGGAGCTGTACTGGAGAGATGGATATTTATCACTTCTTCCTAATATATTCCCTCGATCGGTGGTTTGATGTTGGTCGTTGAAAAGTGATCAGTCAGTATAACATTATTTAATTTGCAGTGATTTGTCTCTCTAAGGGTACGAGTGCACCCAAACCTTGCCAGCACTATGCCTCGGACAATATAACAGAGCTACTGAACTCCTGTAATTGAGGTCAGACTGTTCTACCACCACACAAGCCCTCTCGCACTGGTAAAGGATGACAAATCTGACCATGTAGTTTTTCCTCATTTCGCTCTAGCTCAGGGGTTTGGCCCGACTGAATGCTCGAATTTTGTAATTTATGTAATGACCCTCTTCATGTTCATGCGCTGCAACACTGCCATAACATCCTTCTCTATATTGTTCCTGATGGACTATTCTGGCTAAGGGCTGATTACATTCTGCACTAATATTTTCCGTCCCCTGAGGAACAGATCTTTTTTTTTCTTACATATCACACTAATACATAAGCATCATGTAATGGATACACTCTACTACCATTTTCAACCTTCTTAATTGATGCATTTCACACTTTCATCACATTTCATCACACATTGTTTCAAGCCAGTTGAACAGTGACTAAATGTTCCAGCCCTAATTCGTGCTTCAATAATTATCCCCTTCACAGGCACTTAAATATTTTTTTTCTCACCATATAATTCCAAATTCAAGGTCAACCGGGGCATCTCAGCAGTTTATACATGCCACTGAATATGGTAGGATGTTAATCGTTTTATTATATGGTGTAATACAGATATCTAAAAACATCTGCACTTGTTCCACATCTAATTCAATCAGGATTTTAATTAGTTAGGGATCAGCAAATAGGAACTATATCTCTGCCTAAGACAAGGATTGAATCAAAGTCTTAAACGCATGAAGCAATAGGCTGTGCCTGGTAGGGTCTGGATAGTTCTGGTATTTCTTATTGTAGTGTTGAGGCACAAGGTTAGCCCAGCTGAGAATATTTTAGAAAAAAAAAAACAACCACATAGATTAGCAGAGAGCAGGGATTACACAAATAAAAAATGTAATTAGCTGTCAAAAATTCAGTACACATCAATGCATTTTAAACCAGTATGATTTGTGTTTACATCTATAATAATAATAATAATAATAATAATAATAATAATACAACACATAACACTCAAACCCAGGATTCTGAAAGAGCAAAATGCTCAGGGATCTTTGACTGACACTTTTCTCTCTCTCCCTCTCTCTCTTTTTTTTTTACTTTTCTTAAAGCAAATCATTTAACTTTCATAAGGAACTCAGGCGGAATACTATTTTACTCAGAAAGAAGTACTAAATTATTATTATTATTATTATTATTATTATTATTATTATACACATAACATAAGCAAAATCATAGTGGTTTAAAATGCATTGATGTGCATTGAATTTTAAAGGGATTTTTGACAGCTAATTAAATTCTTCATTTGTGTACTCCCTGCTCTCTGCTAATGCTGTTTTATCTAAAACTACTGCAGATAACAGAAAAGCATAACAGATTGTAGCATTCATCAAAATTTCAGCACTAGCAGAAAGGGCCAATGCTGTGGGATTTTTTTTTCTCCATAATTTAGTCGTGCTACTACCAGTCAGGGAGGACCGCAGACTATCACGTGTTTCCTCCCGAACCATGTCACGCCAGCCAATTGCATCGTTGTAACACACTCGATGGCACAATATATCAGTGCTATCCGCTCCTTCCACTTGCCTGAGCTCACAGATGCCTGTTGTTGGCTGTGAACCCGTGATTGATATGAGAGCGCTGAGTTCATCCAATCCCACCCCGCTGAGAGAGCTCGGCCAATCAGCTCTCTCCAGGTCCACTGCTGCGGGAGGCTACAGCATCATTTGGGAATCGAACTAGTGATCTTCAAATAATAGGCACTTTACCACTTATGGTGTTGTAATGTGACTCACTTTAAATGTATATTGTTAAAAGTTCAAAGTCTACTATTTTCCACAAAGTATAATTTTCCTCCTTATATGTTATTATATATAATATTAAATTAACGCTGTGGGCTCTTTTCCGCAGGATGAGCTGCCACTGGTTTTTAAATATTAGTGTTTGTTTTAATTGGCTACTGATTTTACGTAAGCCTAATGCTACCCTAAACAATTGTTTACTCACTCTCTCACACTCTCATTCTCTATACCGTTTTATTCTGTATTCTGGGTCGCAGAAGGCCTGGAGTTTATCCCCAGGGACTCAGGGCACAAGGTAGGGTACACCCTGGATGGGGTGCCAGTTAATCACCCGAGCAAAATCTCACACTACATTGAATTTGGAAATGCCAGGTAGCTAATTGTTCATGACTTTTGACTGTGGGAGAAAACCAGAGTACCCTGAGGAAACCTACAAAGCACAGAGACCTAAGATGGTAATCAAACCCTCAATCCTGTTAGTGCGAGGCTACTATGCCAACCATTACACCACCCTGCTGCTCAATCACGTTTATAAATGCTTTGTTCCATGTTATATGTCGTGTTGAAGTTCTCAATTCATTTCTACCTACTGAAAGTTTTTAACATAATCACATGTGGCCTGTATTGTGCAACACTGCATATTGGCTGAGACATATTATGCATACTACATACACACATTGAAAAAGATTCCTTAATGGTTTTTAGACGATTTATTGTTTTAAATGTCTCAGATTGGTTGGGTCCTAGTTGGAATTTTTCCTAAAAGGAAACTCAAGTTCCACACCGACTTGCTAAATGATCCCGAAGACAGAACAACCATAATGTGTTGCTTGTTGCATGAAGTATTGTTATTATTAGATTCTTTTTTTTTTTGCACCCTCATGTTACAGACCAGTGTTTATATGCATGGACACCCCATGGCATGGCATGCGAGGGAGATAATTGTGTTTGTGACATTTTCTGATTCATCTACACTTTTCCATTTTCTCGTGGCGCTATAATTTTAATGTGGTGTTTTACCAATTACTCGATATACCCTGGCAAGCTTGCCCTCTGCATGGAGGCAGCCTGTTTGTTTGTTATTTCCTGATAAGTGGTAAGGACATAAATCTGCAGATGATGCAAGGTGATATATCTGCTAACAATGTTTGATTCATCTGCTGATGGATGCCTAATGGTTTTAAATCAGCAGTGCTGTACTGTTGCATCTTTCCCGTTGCCAAGAAACACAACAACTTTTGGAGGTCCTCATGAGCGACAAATATGACTCCCTTTCGAGCTACACAGTACCGTTTAACCTGTCAAACCGTTCTCTGGTCCTGAGACTCTGTTGAGTATGTCACTTCTCCTAAAAGCTGTGGAGCTTTGAGCATCTCTTGATAACTTCCTTTTATTCTGTAAGTGTATGATTTATCTGCTCTGAGAGGTTAAATAGATATATACTCAGGGCTGATGATGGACACTTGGGGAGTATCAAAGGCTGAAAGTAAGACAGGGAACTTTAGTGGAAACATCTATTAAGGGAAAGGATGAGTGACTGATTCTGGCTTTAAAGATGGAATGGGACACTGGGCATAAAACTGATCCTGTGAGTGAAACTGAGAGAGGGGAAAAGCATGGTTTGTGTTTTGTCAGAACTATCAGGAAATCTGATAGACACTGTTTTTTTCCGGCCTGCCTGTAAAGGGAAGAGATGTATTGTTTGGAAGGTGTATATATATATATATATATATATATATATATATATATATATATATATATATATATATATATATATATATACACACACACACAGAGGCACATCTCAATAAATTAAAATATCAAATTTTCTTTTATTTTAGCAATTAAATTCAAAAAGTATTACACACAGACTGATAAATTTCAAGTGTTTATTTCTTGTAATTATGATGATTATGGTTTACGGATAATGTAAACCCTAAATTCTTAGAATGTTTTCAGAAAATTTTAATATCGTAAATAATGTTCACTACTGGAGACACATGGTGTCACGTTCTAATCAGCTAATTAACTCAAAACACCTGCAAAGGTTTCCTGAGCCTTTAACTAGTCTCTTAGTCTGTCTTAAAACCTGTGCCAAGTTGTTGCACGTATTAGATGGTTTGCTTTGGCGACCACTCGACAGGATCAAATAAAAGACTAAGAACAACATACTTCTACCCTTTGGCAACAGTTTAAAAAAGGCCCCACATATGGGTGTGATAGGCAGGTGTCCAAAAACTTTGGTCATATAATAGAGCATTTACACATTCACACATATACACACTTGATCATCCTCAGAACAATTTAGTGTTGCCATTTCAGCTTAATGACATTTTAATGACAGGTTGAAGGAAATCTGGACAAATGTGCTGAGCAGTAACAGCAGTTCTACTCATTTTCCTCTAATTTTACATAATAAAAAATTAAAAAGTAATTCCACAGAAAGTATATGCTGAATTAATCATATATCTGTCATATTAACCAGGCTATTTCTCTCGAACTCTTCTGGCTGGGTGATATCCAAATATATAACTCTTATAATATCCCTTTGTAAAAATAAAGTGACTGTATTACTGTTTGTTTACAGGCGAGTTGTCATAGCAGCCTGTTTCTTACTGATCATGCTGGAGTCTTATTTTTATCCATCCCTCTCTAGTCCTCCTCCCCCAACACATTTTAAAGAGCTGCTCAGAGTATAAAAACACTATTTATAAGTTTTGTTTGTCTAAATATGGCTGAGCAATATATGGCATAGCATGTTGTAGTGGAATACTCAGCCTGGATAAAGTACATACGTGAATTATTTTTGTTGTGCCATTTGTTCATATTTATTTGTGATTGTTGTTATAGATGTATCTTGCAGATGCATAGTTTATATTTATTCATAAATATGAAATTTATACATTTATATTTATATAGAAATCACTGTAGTTGCCCATTTTTGTATGTTTTCCATATGTTATTATTCTGTCATGTGCCTGTCATACAGGGCTAATGTTTAAGAGGGGTTGTGGAGTGATGTAATGCTGTCGTAACTGTGTCATGTATCTGTCATACTGTATATATCAGCAAGATAAAGTAAGTAATAAGATAAGTAATGTAACGTTTCAAGCAGTCAATTTAAGACGCACCCACAGTTTGAAACATGTGTAGTACGCTGTTAAAACGTATCTTAATGTGCCACATAACTGCTGATTTCATTCATGATGCATTTATGATACACCAAATTAATGCCAAAGTTTCATTAAATTCTGTCCAGGCATTTTGATGCTGGACAGAGACAGGCAGGCAGGCAGGGAGAAACATTTTTTGAGACTGGTTTTAGGTCCACCAATGTATGAAACATAAAGATGTCATTGAAAGAGAAGGTTTTGACCAATGTACAGACAGAACCTAACTTTTATGTATCTAGATGAATGTCTTCTAGTTTTATTAGAAGTATTTAGAAGGTACGGTATTTTACATTTATTAATGACAACACATGATATGTAGCACTGCAGGTGTATGGGTGCACATGCACTTTAGGCCATGGACAATCACATCTTTTATCATTATATTGTTAGGTCTAATCATACTGCCATATTCCACATTATACTGTATGTCTAAATTGAAAATGTAATTACATCTTCATACTTTTTACAGTTTACACTTTCATTTTGTAAACCATGTTCCTCTTTAATTAAAATGACTTTCTATTTTAATGTCATAACTTAATTTCCAGGTATTTTAATTAAATATTACATTTTGATTTATTAAATAATTTTTTTTTACTAATTTTGCAGTTTAAGCAATTTTCCAATTTTAGGTCATGGACAATAATGTAATAAAAACTGCATGTTATAATGTGTATGGTTGTGTATGTGATTAATAAAATTTTAATTGAATTGGATATGGTCTATGTCATACCACAGGAATCAATAAAAGCATCACTTCCTTTCAAGCTGCAGTAATGTAACCTGGAGAACTCTGTAGATGTATAAGAAGATTTATTATAAAAGGCCCACAATCAGAAACCAGAACAGTTCAATATAAAAATCCACACTAACTAGAGATCAGTAAGGTAAGGCCAAGGAATCATTAAACACTAGGCCAGTGTCAAAACATGACACAGAATGAGACAAGAACTGCCTCACTAATTGGAATGAATAGTCACTGCCTGAAGGGACAAATGAATGTAACTTTAATGTGGTTGTACATTATTGTGAAAGATTTTCATTCTGAATTTGGTTTACTTGTTATTTTAAACAGTTCTCCTAGTAGATTCCGGCGATCTGCCATTCAGCAAAGGTGTCATGATGTCCGTCATGTGTGACAGCTTTAATGACCTGTTTTGACAAGACACAACTGCTGCTACACTGGTGTTACGCCATTACGGTGGTCAAATGATGTTGAACATATACCACTGTAAAGGCTCTGCTAAAAGTATAGTATTGTTACTGTTTTAATAATCATAACCTATGAGGTTTCCTACACTGCCATTTCTATTACAGAGTCACGTGTTCTCAGAGTATTTTAGCCATTATTTATTTATTCATTTTCAATAAACATATAACGGGCTCAGGATTGTGCATGATTGACAATTACATCCTTTTTCCAGAAAGAAATAGGCAATATGATGAACGGAATTTTAGTCAATTTTAAACAACTATACAAACATCATTGAGCAAAAAAATATATATATAAATACAAAATGGGTCACATAGGCAAAGAAATAGCACAGATACACATGATCACGTGTTTTATTGTTGCTTTTGGTTATTTCTACTGTATGATCGAAAAATAATAATAATACTATTCTCATTTTGAGAGTTTAAATTTTTTGTGACGTCATTTCCATATTCCTCTTGTGGTGAAGTTTGACCATTATAAAATTAATGTTAACTTTTAGTCTACCTGACATATCTAAAAAAAAACACAGACACAGTTTGAAGCCTGAAGCCTCCAAGTTAAAGTACACCAGCTACGCTCACTCATCGTCTACTGTATACCGTTTAATCCTGTATACAGGGTCACAGGAGGCCTGGAGCCTATCCCAGGGGACCTATGGCACAAGGCAGGGTACACCCTGGACAGGGTCCCAATCTATTGCAGGGCACACATACACACACTACAGGCAATGCCAAGGATAATCTGCATGGCACCCACCAAGCACAGGGAGAACATGCAAACTCAGAACATGCACACAGAGGCGGTAATCGAACCTGGCCGGGAATCGAACCCGGACCCTGAAGGTGCAAGGCGACAGCAACCAATCCACCTTGCCGCCCGGCTTCCATATGAGCACATATATTTACACGGATCAAACTACGTGTATTTGTTCTCCTTTTTTGTTTGTTCACTTGTTTTCTTATTCGTTTGTTCATTCATTGTTTATTTATGTTTACAGCATACTTACTTTGGTGAATTGCTTAACATATACCTTAAAAAGATTTGAACATACATTACTTGTAGCTATAAAGAAACCATCACTAATACTATAACCCACTGTATCATCATCAAATTTTTTACACCAACCAATATACACTCATGTTTGATCTTAGGCCTTCCACTGTACTCTCCCAACGGTCACTACTCAGCTTAGCGGATATTACTGTGGTTTGACAAGTAATAGACTCAGTGTAGCAGAATAATCAATACTAGTGCACTGTGGTTTCCTCCCAGCTCACATCTTTGTATAAAAATTACAGACATGCACTTGCTGAGAGAATTTTAATTGGGTAGGATGAACTGCTCAGGTTTACACACGATAACCAAGTAGAAGCCTTGGAGGCACTATTGGTTATACAAATCCCTCAAACACAAAAGCAAGGACCTGTTCAAATAAAATGTACCAGATGGTTTTCTTATATTTTCTTATATTGTATATTTTGTGTTTTACAAAATATGCAAAAATAAATATTTTATATATATATGTATTTTTTTTTTTTTTTTTTAATAAGGTCACGGGCGGTCGTTTAAGCATTTCACTGCATATCATACTGTATATGACTGTGTATGTGACAAATAAAATTTGAATTTGAATTTAAATGTAATTATGTAGAAATTAAAAAGCTGGTCATTATATAAATCTTTACATTTTACATGTTTTTAAAATCCTGAAATAACTTTGGTATTGCCAAACAACAACAACAACAACAACAACAACAACAAATTAATTAAGTACTATTTTGATATAATTAACTGCAGTGGATGTGTCCATAAAAATATAACTGCAACATAATACAGCCACAAGTGTGTCCTCTGAGAGTTAGACAAATGGAGTCATTAAAGTCATTCACACACAGTCACTTAGCGACTCACCCATCCACACATTTTCAATTCGGCTATTAATTTCCCAGTGCAGTATGCTTTCTAATGGTCTAATTTGTTAGAATAAATATGCTTCACTAATTTTACTAATCAGATTTTTTTTTTCTTTCATTGCTAACCCATAGGGAAAAATAAAGGATAGCTGCATAATTTATTACACATACAATAGTTTTTTTTTTTTGTCTGGAAAATTTTGGAATGCAATTCTTAATAACTGCCTCTCATCTTTACCAGGCAATGCAGTTAATGCCGCATAGGACTGTGGACTATAAATATATAAACCGCAGTGTTGGATCACAGAACAAGAAAATAAAAAGCTGAGTAGAGTAGAAACAAAGAATGAGATCACATACAGTGCTTTGCTGCCTCCAGCTCTACTTTTTCATTCAGATCAAAATATACCAAGGCTGTGTGATTATTAACCAGATCCAATTTCTCAGTTAAAGATGCATTTCAGTTTAAAGGCACGAGTACAAGTAGAAAGAAATTTCTCATATTTATCTGCTATTTAAAAATAGCACTAATCCTCAGAGAGCTGGCAGTCTCACACTGTCTCATCTTTTGCACACATACACACACACACATGCACACACACACATACACACACACACACACACACACCTGTGAGCTAAGTAGCCTTCTTTGTTGTATTTAGGGCAATTTTATTGTCTTGTCTGAGGGACAAAACAGATCAGAATGTATTGCTTTTTGTTAATATCACATTTATACATATATATGTAGTGTATATGTTCGAATCCCCTTCATACCAAATCCAAGGTTCTTTTTGTGCATTATTCTGAATTCAAATTTACTACTTAGTATAAGCAACAAAGTACTGCCTATGGGTGAGGAATAGAGATGTGGAGATAAAGAAGCAGTGGAGATCACATACTGTAGCATGCAGAGATTATAAACAGGTCTACAGATAACCTCTCATCGTATAGCTCCTTGAGATTCTAATCAGCTTCACAGTTTGAATTAAACATGCAAAAATGAAAGCACAAACAGGTAATTGCTTTGATTGTGTGTTTAACCGGACCATAAAAATCCATACAATGCAGTGATCCACATCACATCAGATCAGATCTGATCAGATCAGAGAAATACAGATACAAATACATGAAGAGATGGATTCATAGATTCACAGATACATAGATAGAGAAACATCACATTTGTTTGTTTGTTTATTACTTACCACTGATTTGTAGGTAGAAGGATGTGTGCATAAAGTTCAGTTAGTCGTATTGTGTGTTGTTCTTCTCTTTCTCTTCTTCTCTCTCTTCCCTTTCTCTGCGTGTTTGTTCTCAACCTGCTGCTGATGTCTGGCAAACTGCAGGCATAGTGTGCGTGCACACACACACACACACACACACACACACACACACACACACACACACACACACACCAAGAGAGTCAAGCATTCATTGGAGGATCTAAGAGAAATCGGGGGCTACAAGCTGATCGGGGGACTCTGGAGAGGACGAACAAAAGAAATGACCATCTGGGGTGATATCAGGGGGCGTATACATATGTGTAAAGGGGCTCATATTAAGATTTAATGCATCTTATCCTAATCAGTTGGGTATAAATCGGAAGAGAATGTATATATTAGTGAGAGCAGAAATGAGCGTGAACATTGAGAGCTGATTTTTAGCAAAAAAAAAAAAAACAATTCTGACATTATATATGTTAAATGTACTGTTAAAACCATACTTTATATTAAAAATAATCAATGTGGTTTACACTAATAGCATTTTGCAAGCATGCTATAGATAACCCCCAAAATAATTTTCATTCCAAGCTCAACTCATAAACTCATTTGTTTTAGGACCGGAGGAAACTGTAACCTCATTTACACCTGACCACATCATGCATCATGCACATGCATTTACACATACGGCATAGCCGAAAGCATCTCCACACTAAAATCTGGCACATGTGTTCCTATTAATATGCAAATTGGCTCATTACAACCAAACCATGTTCCACTGGTGTTCCCCTGATTTTTTGCTTAATTTATGAAAAAGATGTTTGCTGCATCAAAAATAATCATTGTTTCTATTTTTTTATTTATTTATTTGTTTATTTATTTATTTTACAGGAACAACATCAGCAGAGGAGGTGTGCCATCTGTTGGCAAAGATTTTGGCTCACCAATGCATTCACAACTCTATAATGTGTCTAAAATGCATTGTCTGATCACTAGAAGTAGATTGTCCTGATCTTTTCAAATGCATTTATTTTATTATTATTTTTTAAGCTCTTTACTTTCACCTGGATACGATATTAAATAGTCATGAAAATTTAAACACTGCCTGTCAAGCAAATTGGTTTATTTTTTTAACACAAGAAATATGATGGTGTTACACCCCTTCACACTTTCCAATCATTATTATCCCCTGAGGAGAAAGATGTTAAAGAGGCAAGATGGATAAGGGGACTTTAATTCACCGTACCAGCTGTCCAATATTATACTAATATCCATCAATTACTCTCTCTCTCTCTCTCTCTCTCTCTCTCTGTGCACACAATATTGCACTTTATCCACCCATCCATCTAGGAACCTCTGTAGTCCAATTAGGGATTGTGGAGGTCAATAGTGACCATTGTATTTATTTCCATTTTTACGATCGTGGTAGGACCTCCGGTCAACATTCACATGCATATTCACACACTACAGGCAATTTCGAAACACCAATTAACCTTCGGACTGTAGGAAAAAAACAGAGTACCTGGAAGAAACCCACCAACACAGGGAGAACATGCAAACTCCATGCACACAGACCCCGAGGCAGGAATTGAACCACTAGACCACAGTGCCGCCAATATTGCACTTGTGAATTGTAAAATCTCTGTTTTGTATGCAAGGTGTGCCTTATTAATTTTTATGGGGTTCCCAAAGACTTAAAAAGGCTAGATTTTCCATTATACAGATCTATGTGTACATCTACACATGTGAGAGACATGCAATAGTACACCTCCTGACCAAAATAAAATCACACACTCTAATATTTCACGGGACCACCTTTAGCATGCTTTCACTGTTGCAGTGTTTCAACAAATTTATGCAACTTCAAAAAGTTTCACTTCTATCCAAAACTGCATGAATGTTTGGCTGTAGAATTGAACCACTCTTTATAGTCTACTTCAGTTTATCTTAAATTTACTCACTTACTCACTCATCATCTATACCGCTTTATCCTGTGTACATGGGCGTGGGGGGCCTGGAACCTATCCCAGGAGACTTGGGGCATAAGGCAGGGTACACCCTGGATGTGGTGCCAATTCATCGCAAGACGAAAACACATACAGTACACACTAATTCTACAGGTAATTTGGGAATGCCAGTTAACCTAATCTGCATGTCTTTGGACTGTGGGAAGAAACCAGAGAACCCAGAGGAAACCCACCAATCATGGGAAGAACATGCAACTTTTATGCACACAGACCTGAGAGAGGACTTAAACCTGGTGCAAGGCAACAGGATGTTTATCCTTATAACACAAGACAAGGTAACAGAAAATATACCTAAAGATAGTACAATGCATAAATCCCCATATTAAATGGCTGGGTACTATGGAGACTATATACAGTGTATATGCCCATAAAAAGATGGATGTTAGGGCAAGATTTAAATTCAGAGTTGAAGCTAATGTTACTCTAAAATGGTCGGGGCTTACTGAGAATGCATAGTTGTCCTTGTGTTATAGTCATTATCATGGGACAGTTAGAAGTACTTTATTAGTAGAGCGAAGAGCTCTGCCTGAGGTATAAACACTAATCATGTTGCTGATGAACTGTGGAGCAAGTGTAGAGATGCCATGACTGGGGAAATACTGTTTCTTATTCTGTTACCAGTAAGAAGTCTAGCAGCAGCATTTTGAACAAGTGGCAGATGGGAAATTTAAGGCTGACTAAGTCCCATATAAAGGGAATCGCAATAGGCGAGGCAAAATGTAATAACAGCATGCATAACTATCTCCTGGTCCCTCAAAAACTTATGATGGGGTGAAAATCAGGACTCCGTGAAGTTCATTCATTTATGTGAGAAAATAATTCCTTATTTTCCCACAACCACTATTTCACAATTTGAGTCACATAGGTGTGCCATAAAGCAAGAAAAACTCCATAGTTGTGATAACCTGGTCATTCAGTATATTCGGGTCATCAGCTGACTCCATTTAATTGCCATATAATGTTGGTGATCCTAGACCTGACCAACTAAAGCAACCCCAGATCATAACACTGCCTGCAGAGGCTTGTACCAGGGGCACTATGCATAATGGGTACATCGCTTTCATGCGCTTCCATTCTTACCCTGATGTGTATCTTTTTGCTCCCTACCAAACTGAAGCCACTTTTCTGATGATTCTCATGGTTTTCATATTAAAATGACTTTGTCAGATTGTGATTGTATAAATGATCTCCCTTTTCCTATTAAACATAGCTGTGGTTTCTAATGTTGATTTTTTTTTTATGCTTTAGTAATGGTCATTTATGATGCATTTTTTCTAAAAACATTTTGTTCAAAGAAACTGACAGTTCATAATATCCTTCCAAATTTTAACAATGCAGTGAACAGTTCTTAACCTGATTACAGTAACTCCAGCAATCTCTTAGTCATATTCTTGGCTTTATACAGGCCAAATTTCACTCTTCTGAATCACAGTAATATCTAGAATCATAGAATTATAGAATATGTCTTCTGATACAGTTCTTTAAGAAATTAGAAGGTGCTCACTGCATCCGTTAGGGTTATTATTTTTAATCACTGCAGCAATTACGCAATCAACGGTTCTTATGTAATTGCTAATTTAATTTCAAATGGTGTTTTTTTTTCTCCTTCCTCTTTTTGGCCAGGCACTGTATGATGCTTTTGCCAGCATTGATGGCTCAGAGGTAGGTTTTTTACCAGCCACGAGAAAAGCCGAGTCAATTCACAGCCAATGCCTAAACCGCTGGATGCATTGCCAGTCCCAAGCCTGGATAAAATGGGAGGATTGAGTAAGGAAGAGTGTTTGGGAGTAAAACCTGTGCCAAGTTGTTTGTAGATCAGATAATCCACAATTGACAGGAGCAACTGAAAGAAAACAACCGTATGTAGCTGCTCCGGTCCATTGAATTTCCTCAATTATACTAAAACAAGTAGGGAAAAACATATTATATATTAAATATGTATTTGCAGGAGGCAGTTATAAAATTTATATTATCGTATAAATTATGATTATGAATTGTTTAAAAAACCGGCGGTATAGTTTTGCACAATGCTGTTAGAGAGTCAACACCAAAAAGGCTGATCAAAATTGACACGCCAGTAGTGGTGAAAAGTTTAGTGATGGATCATTTTAGTGACTCGGTTCTTTGAATCTCATTCATCAATATGAACAAATCTTTTAGTCATTTAGTTCATTTTGTTCTTTTGATCAGAAAGAAAATTAAATGTTACATTTTCAATAACAGACTCCCAGCATGTCTACATACATACAGTGGTGTTAAAAATAACAGCAGTGTGTTGTAAAAAGTGAGTAAAGCTCCATATCCATATAATAACATTTAATTTAAATCACATTAATGCATTGGACACCCTGCGCATTCTATTTTGAATCACAACATGAAGAAAAATGTGCTAAATGTATTATTAGTTTAATGTAAGTGATGTAAATGATACCAAATAATTTTTAAGCTTTAAAATGAAGACCAAAACCAGAAAGATGTGGAAGAAAACGAAAAACTATATACCATCCAAATGCATTGAAGAATAGAAACAAAATTGACTCAAAAAATACCTAAAGTTACCTGTTAGTACTGGTACTATTAGAGGACGGCTATGTGAAGTCGAGCTATCAGCAAGAAGTCCCCTCAAAGTCCCATTGTTGAAAAAAGAGATGTGCTGAAGAGGTTACAGTTCGCCAAAGAACACATTGACTGGCCTTAAAATGGTGCAATATTTTGTGGACTGATGAAAGTTGATGGCCTTTTTGGGTCTAGAGGCCGCAGACAGTTTGTCAGGTGACCCCCAAACACTGAATTTAAGCCACAGTACATTGTGAAGACAGTGAAGCATGGAGGGACAAGCATCATGATATTGGCATGCTGTGTAAGGCCTATTTATCACATTTCAGGAATCATGGATCAATTTGAGTACATCAGAATACTTAAAGAGGTCATGTTGCTTTATGCCGAAGAGGAAATGCCCTGCACATTACCACATTTCAACAAAACAACGACCCCAAACACACCAGTAAGCAAGGTGGTTCCAGACCAACAAGATTGACGTTATGGAGTGTCCAGCCCAATCCCCAGACCCAATAGAAAAGTTGTGGGCTGACATAAAAAATGCTGTTTCTGAGGCTAAACCAAGAAATGCAGAGAAATTGTGGTGTGTAGTACAGTTGTCACAGATGTGAAGCAGTTCTCAGAAACCATGGTTATACAACTAAATATTAGTTCAAAGATGAACAAGAAAGATTAAACTTCAAGCATTTTTGTTTAAACTGAAAATTCATCACTTTGTAAAGATAAATGATGACACTGCTATTTTTTGAACAGGCTAATATTTGTTTTTCTTCACTTACATTAAACTAATAATACATTTAGCACATTTTACTTCATGTTGTGATTCAGAATAGAATGTGCAGGGTGTCCAATGCATTTATGTGATTTAAATTAAAAGTTATTAAATGGATATGGAGCTTTCTTCAACACACTGCTATTATTTTGAACACCACTGTACATACATTTTGGCAATAGTTCGGGTAATTAAAATATTACAATGCTGCATTACATTTTTTTCAAGGTTCAATTTTACCATATTCTACTGCCCAGGTTCTAAGAACACCAAGCTAGATGCTCTTTCTTGACAATTCTCTTCGCCCCAGAATTGTTCCCTTACTGAAAGCATCCTCCCACCACACTGCCTTGTGGCTGCCACCCTGCAGGACATTGAAGTTCTGGGCAGACAGGCCGTGGAGCAGGGACCAGGCCTAAGAAATGTTCCTTCCAACCGCCTATTTGTTCCAAAGTCAATTCGCCCACATGTACTTGAATGGGGACACTGCTCCCCAGGAGGGTCCCGCACCTTGTACCTGATCCAACAACGCTTCTGGTGGGTAACTATGGGGAGGATATTTTAGTATTTGTGGCAGCATGCAAGACATGTTTAAGAAACAAGTCACTGTTGGTCACACATTGCCCTTAGTTTCGTTACAGGACTCCCAACTTCGGAGGGGAACTCTTGCATTTTGACCATCCTGGATCGTTTCTCCAGAGCTGCCCATTTCGTCCACGGACTTCCTGTTGACATTGTCTCTGACAGGGGACACCAGTCTTCTGCACACTGCTGCAAGGCCCGACTTTATGGAGCAGGATGACTACAACTCCCTTCCCACCTCATCATGTAGAATGACTACAACTCCCTTCCCACCTCATCTACCAGAATGTCTCCCTTTCAGTGCTGTTTGGGGTATCAACCACCCCTGTTTCCTTCTCAGGAAAAAGAGATAGCGGCCCCTTTGGCACAGAGTTTTGTGCGGCACTGCAAGGGACCTGGCGGAGAGCTCGGTCCCAACTCTTAAAGTCAGTACAAGCCTTCAAGCAACAAGCGGATCGACGACGCAAGATACAAGGTTGGATACCAAGATACAAAGTTGGCAATAGAGTAATGCTTGCCACACGAGACATTCCCATCAAAACCATCTCATGTAAACTATCCCCTAGATTAATTGGCCCATTCACCATCACCAAGATTATTAACCCTTGCTCTGTCAGGTTACACCTACCTTCCACTATGCACCGGATAAATCCCACCTTTAATGTCTCCCAAATCAAGCGCCAGGTTACCAACCCTTTATGAGCCATGCCTCTTTGGTGATGTTAATCTGCACTTGGGTCCTGCTCCTCTAACTCTCTTTATTACTCTGCCATGCGTGACACTGGTCTGTGTTGTTCATTCTTTTGTCATGTGACTCTCATAGACGCTATGCAGTGCATTACATAGGGAGCAGATTTGAACGGTTTATTTAATGAGTCGTCTAGTCCAAGTAATTTGTTCTTTTAAATTTATTGCACTAGATAGCATTTATGGGAGTCACGTGACAAAAGAACGAACAACTCGGACTAGAAGACTCGTTGAGAAGAATCATTCAAATCTGTTTTTGTCGGCACTGCATAGCGTCTATGGGAGTCACATGACAAAAGAACGATTGGATGATTAGGACCAAAAGACTCAAAGGTAACTACTCATTTCTGTTTCCTGTACATAACCTTTGAGCATGTGCGCCCAGTAAAAGATGAACGAATCACTCTCTGAGACTAGTTGTTCAAAAAGAACGAATTGCTCATGAACGACCCATCACTTTGCGCCAGCCTATTCAACTCGCGAAATGGGGAAACTTGCAGGCAACTTGGGGTATGAAATTCTACCTTACAGTATACCCACTTCTTCCCAGACCTCGCACTCAGTGACTTCTTCCTCTTTCATCACTTAAAGAAATCACTTTGTGGCAGGCGTTTGACGATGACAAGGTGATTGCCACGGTGTAACTTTTCCTCAAAAGCCAAAAACAGGGCTTCTTCAAAGACAGTTTAGCAAAAATATTTAGACAGAAAATTCACTTTATCTGTGACGGCCACAGACGGTCTCCATCATTTGAAGAAGTATGTCACCTTAGGTAGAGGATATGTAAAAAAGGATCAACATTTGTTTTCATAACTATTTTATGATTGCCCCTTGTATATGTTGTATATTGGTTGAGTAGTAATAAAATCTTCTTTAAATTTAAATGTCTGTCCTTTTATTTCTCACATATGTCTATTATGTTCGCCTTTATTTATCAACCATTTTGATGGCCTGCCTTTTATTGTCCTGAAGTCAGCTCGGAATATAAAGCATTTTTCGAAAATAAGGCTGAAATCAATTGCTCAGCATTCTGTCCTGCAGCCCATTAATGCACTGTTCTGACATCCAGTAAGAGAATTGTTGTTGGATTAATCAGGACATACTCTATATGACCTTCATCAGCAAATCACACAATGAAAGCTTCTGCTCTCTGCTCGCAACTCAATGCTCCACAGAATCCAGTACTGGCGGATAAAGGCATGTTCTGTATGAAACGTAATCCGTTGAATCTCCTTCACACTGAATGTCCCTAGCCACAGTCTGAGACTCAGCGACAGAGTGAAATGAGATGCTATTCCTGTAAATCTCTGCGCTTAGGAATTTAGAAGGCTTTTTTTATTGAGCTGCTTTAATCTTAATTCTCCTCAAGGGTAAAGTATTATTTTCGGACAGGTGTCCCAGTGGTGATATCCCTGTTACTGGAACTGTTGACAGAGCTCATTAATTATTAACATATTTTTCTTTTTTTATTTCAGTTTAAAAATCTTGCATTTAAGCTGTTCATGTTTAGCTGTTTATGTAAATATATTTAGCTGTAATGCATAAATGATCTCATGGTGACTACACTTTGTGCATTTAGATTGAGACGGTCATGTAGAACTGAAGACCTGTGTATCAAAATTATTGCTGCTAATAAATAATTAGATTGTTCTTCTCAGATTATTCTAACGTCAAATTGCGTATAATTAATTTGGCAAGAAACAACAGATCCCGGATTCCATTATTGCTCTGTGCTGTGCTTGCATTATATTATGCTATGCTTCAGCAAATATTATAATTGAAGTATAGATTTTTTAATACGGAAAGAGAAGCAGGCTGATAATACAATGATGTGCACAAAACAAATCGTACCTTCTTAAGTTAAAATAATAATAATAATAATAATAATAATAATAATAATAATAATATTGATGATAAAACATCTCTAATGTTTTTATGGCTTTAATGTCATATTTTATTTGTTCCATTGTGTTTGTGTGTGTGGCAGCGGTTAGGCATAAGTGTTAAGGCATAAGGCTATTTTTAGAGCATTTGTTTGCATGTTCACACACACACACACTCATACACTCACAAACACACACACCACAAGCACAACAAATATGGAACACACAGCCTTACATACAAAACCACAACCGCCCACCCCTAATGAGGTTATATAAACCACCTAATTCAGTAAGACTCTGTTATTAATTTTTCTATCCATGCTGACTATGTTGCAATGCAAAATTATTTATGCAAAAATTATCATGCAAAAAAGTAGCATAAAATATATATAAAATCAGCAGGCACAGGGGGAATAATTTCCTCACTTTACATAAACCCTCAGAAAGAAATGGCAAATTTCTTAGGTTGTGGCACAGAGCAAAACCGTTGCTGGTTAGCTCTTGGTTTGGAATTAAAGCAGGGTTTAGCTCCTTAGTAATGGTGGTGAAACTGCGACATGTGTCTGCCAGCCTAGCCAGAAGCTAACTGAACCACATGAAATCAAGTATGCATGCAATTTCATGCTCAGCTCCTGACAAGCTGCTGTGGGACACTCTGTGACAAACGTGCAACCTTGAGACATCTGTGACAAATTGACAAATGTGTGTGTTTGTGTGTGTGTGTGTGTGTGTGTGTGTGTGTGTGTTTACCATTGTATACTGGTATGTTGCAGTTTTATGAACAGAATATACAGGAGTAAGTACTAATAGGTTTAAGGAGCAGGAGAAGCAGACAAAGATCCCCAAACCCTCTATTGCCAAAAGCAAATAATGTTACCATATGCACATTTTATGAGCTTCTACTAAAAATCTTTGATATAAGAGCATTTAAAGAAAAATTACATTACAACACCAATCTGTTTTTCTCATCCTGGAGCAGAACTCCAGTTAGCTCATCAGCAGTCACCTTGATATCTCATTGTAGCTACCTGGCAAGGATTTTTCAAACAGAAAAGGGAATAATGCATGATTCTGACTGGGTAATCCTGTTGAAAGAAAATAAAATAGGATTAAACCACCTAAGGGACGCATGCAATTCGTTGTTAAAAATGTAACAAATGTAATAAGGACTCTGATTGATCTATTAGCACAAAAAATGTTTTTTGATATACCGATATAGATATAAATTCAGGTGCTCTATGCATTATATGGTTATATGGTAACCCAGATATAGTGTTGTAAGAATAAGATGTCTTATAATTCTGTGAGGATTCAACCCTAATTTAATGTATTAAAAACTTTCATTAATTACTTTTACCATGAGCTATTTATCATTGCTGCAGTAAAATATCAATTTAAATTTTACTAGATGTAATTACATAACTGGAAAATAATACAGAAACAAAAGAATATATATTTTAAGCCAATGTATATATATTTCTAGTAGTCTTTATAGTCTTTTTATTTTATTTTATTTTAAGTCACGAGCAGTTGTCTAAGCATTTCACTGCATATTGTACTGTGTATGACTGTGTATGTGACAAATAAAATTTGAATATATATATATATATATATATATTTTTTTTTTTTTTTTTTTTTTTTTTACAAAATAACTTATTCCAGTGACAGTAGGTCACAATTTTTTCTCCTACAAGACAAAATTAATGTCCTCAAAACCACTGACAGTTCCAGGCTCAGTGCACCAAAAGAGAGTTTAAAGTCATGAAAGTGAATGGACATTTGTTTGAGTCCTGCTCTGATACTCTTTCTGATAAACTGCCATCTGGCACAGAGAAAAGGATGGAGAGATAGAAAGAGAGAGAGAGAGAGAGAGAGAGAGAGAGAGAGAGAGAGAGAGAGAGAAATGTAGAGAGAGAGGGAAAGAGCAAAAGAGCAAGCATGAGAGAAGGAGGGTGTGGTGCCAAGCCCGAGGGACATCTCAAATCCATTCTCACCTCCCGATGAGCATAGAGACAGATGGGGGAAAGGAAAGGAAGCGGAATCCAACAATCTGGCAAACAGGGTTGTTCAGAAAGCAATGACCATTGAGGCAGTGAAAAGGAAGCCTAAATTACCATGGTTGATATTCAGTGAATAGAGATGAGGGAAGAACGTGTGATACATGCTCGGAAGTCAAAAGGTTTAAATTGGTTACATCACACAACCTGTATATTTGTGTTGTGAAAGAAATAATGACTGTTTAAGTCCTTACAGTGACAAGGTAAGATTAAAATGATGATTAGTAAAGATTTTTTTTATCACATTTTCTTTCTTAAGAAAATCAGTGAAAAGAAAAATCATTCTTGATATGGCACATAATAACAGTGCAGTAGAACTTTATGCCAGCACACAATAGCTGCAGAGTATTTTTCAAGTCATTGTTAAAGGATTTTTTTTTTCTACTACAGGTTTTGCGAGAGATATATATCATGATGGTATCAGTACATCAATTGTACGGGGATGTCATCCTGAAGATAGAATCAGACTAAAGGATCCTCTGCTTCCTTATTACCTCTTTTCCTGGTGGGCTGTATGTGGGCTGTTGCTAAGAAACTGACTGTCTACCACATAGAATCTCACACGTTCTCAGTGCACACCAGTTTCACACCTTCTTCCTAGAGAAGATGTGTACCTTCCTTTTATATCAAACACACCCCTATGTACATGCCATCATATCTTAGGGTGTCCTCCCTGAAGAGGACAATGTAATCTTCATCCAAAGATTATGTACTCATGTGACATACAGACAGGTTCAAAAGTTAGTACTCTCTCTTTTAATTCTATGTTTTTTTGTAAAAACATCATAAAAATAATCTGATCATAGCAAGTCTTAGTATTAGGCAAATACAACAAAGTCAAAAAGAGGGAAAAAAACAATACAAAGTACATCCATGATCCAATAGCTTGTAATAGCAATATCTTAAAGTAATCAGTTCCTATATCACTTTATCAGTCTGTCACATTATTGTGGAAGAGTTTTGACCTATTCTTCTTTACAACAATGCTTTAGTTTATTGAGCTATTTAGGCTCTTTCAAGGTTCTGCCACAGCATTTCAATTGGTTTGAGGTCTGAACTTTGACTGGGCCACTCTAAAACCTGGATTTTGACATTTAACATGCTTACTGAGGGCTCTAGGGTCTGAGATGTAGCGCTTGTCCACCCCTAGGAATACTGGCTTTCCACTAAGGTCCACTATCTTGAATGCTTTCCACTTGTGAATAATGTTCCTCACTCTAAATCGCTAGTCTCCAAATAGTTTAGAAATTGCTGTACCAGATTGATGTACAGCAACAATTGTTTCTCTAAGACCATTGCTTGTGTCTTTCCATGCTGGCATTGTGCTAACACACACCTGAATGCTCCAGAGACCAACAAACTGCTAAAACTTTAGCTTTTACAGACGATCTGCTGATGATCAATTAATCAAGGGCTTGATTAGCAGTGACTGCCAGCAACTTACCCTCTTAAATCCTGAGGAAACAGTAGGTGGTACTTAATATTGCAAACATGTTTTTGTTTTATTTTGTGTTAAATAAATAATGCCATGGTAAAAAAATTTTTTTGTTGTTATTTGTCTGAGGATGTATTTGCTCACAACCCACTTTGATCAGATGATTTTTATTATGTGTTCATACAAAAACACACATAGTGTAAATAAAAGACTGGATATTTACTTTTGAACATGACAGTGGGGGGCACTAGGCATGATGGATATATCAATTCATGTACTTTCCTTCTTACCCTGATGCGCCCATCACTGATATTGACCGAATAGGGTCAAGATCATCGGACCACTTGACCTTTTTCTATTGCTCCTAAGTGCGATCTTTATGCTATTATACCTGACAAATTTAAGCCTTTTATTTGGTACCTGGTTAGCCTCACTATTAACTTTTGGCCACATGGCTGTTTAGATCCCTGTTCAGCACTAATTTACCAGGTTTGGGTAATGTGCTCAAATCTCCTTAATAATTTGACCCTTCTGAAATGGCAACTCCATATACTGTATACACACATACTTTTAAAATAGAGTTTACTTAAACACTTAAAACTTTGCATGAATTACTTCATCAGTGTGGCATGGCATGGGGGCAATCAGCCTGTGGCAGTGCTGAGGTGTTATTAAAAACCAGGTAGCTTTGATGACACCCTTCAGCTTGTCTTTATTGTTGGGTTGGTGTTTCTCATCTTCCTCCTGACAATATCCCATAGATTATTTTTGGGTTTCAGGTCAGGTGAATTGGCTGGCCAACCAAGAACTATAATATCATACAAATCAGTTAGTGGTAGTTTTGGCACTGTGGGGAGGTGCTAAGTATTGCTGAAAAAAGGGAAAAAGCATCTCCATAAAACTTGTCAGGAAATGGAAGTGTGAAGTGCTCTACTGTACAAAGTGGACCAGACCAGCTGATGACATGACACCCCAAGTCATCACCAACTGTGGAAACTTCTAATTCCTCTTGATTTCCAAGTGAAATGCAAATTTTTGTCAAAAGAGGACTTTGGACTACTATCCTCTGCCCAGAGAAAATGCTTCTGATGTTGTCTCTGGATCAGGAGTGGCTTGAGATTACGGAATGCAGCAGGCCACTTCATGATGATGTCAGTAGGTAATGAGTCCTGATGCACTGACCCCTGCCTCACTCCACTCCTTGTGAAGCTCTCTCATGTTCTTGAATAAGCTTTGCTTGACAATATTCTTAAGGCTATAGTCATCCCTGTTGCTTGTGCATCTTTTAATACCACACTTTTCCTTTTCAGTAAACTTTCCAGAAATTTTGCTGTCATCTGCATTGTGTTGTTGGAAAGCATGATGAATTGGGTCACTTGAAATTCAAAAATATTACCCCTTTTAGATGTTTTTAATATTCCACCATGACTAAAGTTAGCAATTTGTGTATTGGAGTATGCATTTATTCTCTTTGGCCTAGAAACTACTTGAAATACAATTAGGCAAGACACTGATTAAAATAAAAAATACATATCTAATCTTTAAAATGTCTGATTTGTGCAGCAGCATGTTTATGGGAGCTTTTTCTTATAGGAAAAACTAGGTCATTTAGAAGATGATGTGTGGAGCATTTTTCCACAGTATGAGGTATACAGATACCAACCCTTTTTCCCTGACTGATTTTTTCTTTTTGATATTTTGAGGAAGACATAGCAGACATGCTACTTTTTTATATACTGGTCAAAATTTCCTCTCCATCTAAATGTTCTTATTTGTCACACTGGGTGGATTCTGGTGGGTATTTTTCATTTTACAGTTACACATTGCCTCCTGAGCTTAGATTATACAGTAATCAAATATAATTATATTAATTTACTTGTTCATAAAACTTGACATAATTCTACTCAAATCCTCTCTGCTTGCTTCAGTAACATTAAATATGGTTGCATCACACATTTCTACAACTATGTTTGAAATAAGAGGATATTCATATTAAAACAGTCACATTATTTTTACAATGCAAACAATGTTTACCTATCCATAGACTGCTCTTCTATAGTGGCACCATGGTGTCATGTTAGATAGCCTCTAATATTACTAAAACTACACCAATTTGACATTTCAAGTTAACAAAACTATAATATGTCATGGAAGTAGAATTTGCAGAAGCATAGTGTAAGTGCAGAACCAACAAACACAAAACTAGAACCCAAAAATTAGGAAAAGACCAAAATCAGGACATTGAACAAGCATGATATCCAACAGCATAACAATAGTAAGCCAAACAGATGCAAGATGCATTTTATATTGTAAGTATCAAATGCTTTTATTGACAATTATATTAAGTTTATGCACAAAGTCAGTATTTGCAGTGTTGCACTGGCACGCTGTCAATCAACTTCTTTGCCACATCCAGACTAATGGCTACTTGGAGTTTGTCAGAATTTGTGGGTTTTTTTTTTGTCCACTTGCCTCGTAATAATTAAGCACAAGTTCTCAATGAGATTAAAGCCTAAGGAGTTTCCTGGCCATGGACCCAAAATTTTGATGTTTGTTCCCCGAGCCACTTAGTTATCACATTTGCCCTATGGCCAAGTGCTCCATCATGCTGGAAAAGGCATTGTTCATCATCAAACTATTCTTGGATGGCTGATAGAAGTTGCTTTTGTAAGATGTTTTTGTACCATTCTTTATTCATGGCTGTGTTTTTAGGCAAAATTGTGAGTGAGCCCCTCCCTTGGATGAGAAGCAACCCCAGACATGAATGGTGTGATGCTTTACTGTTGGCATGACACATGACAGAAGTTGACAGAAGTTAATTGACAGCATGCCAGGTAGAATTGTAGAGGTCTTGAGAAAGAAGGGTCAACACTGCTAATATTGGTACTTTGCAAACCTAATGTTAATTTCAATAAAAGTCTTATGAACACTTATCAGACAAAAAGGGCAGCAACTCTGGGGTCTGGGATCAATTAGTGCCTCTGTTTTCTGGTGCATAAAGTTTGCATGTTCTCCCCATGCTTAATTCATTTCCTCTCACTGTCTAAAAACATGCAGATTGGGGTTTTTGGTGTTTCTAAATTGCCCTTAGTGTATGAATGAGCGTGGGTGTGTATGTGTGTGCCGTGCGATGGATTGGCACCCTGTCCAGAGTGTACCCTGCCTCGTGCCCTCCAGGCCCCCCTGCGAGTCTGTGCACAGGATAAAAGCAGTATAGACGATGAGCGTTTGAGTAATGATCCTGTGACACTTATGAAATGCTTGTAATTATACTGCAGTATACCATAGTAACAGACAAAAAGGGTGTCATGATGCCATAGAGGTTAGCACTGTCGCCTTGCACTGTTTGGGTTCGATTGCCAGGGTGTACCCCACCTCATGCCCACCTAGGAAAGGCTCCAGGCTCCTCGCCACACTGTATACTGTACAGGATCAAGAGGTATAGATAATTAGATAACAATCAGACAAAAAAGATCTAAAACCGATGAAGCAGCAGACTGTGAAAATGAATATTTGTGTCATTCTCAAAACCTTTGGCCACAGCTGTATCTATCTCACACACTCACTCTTTGCTTGCTGTCAAATCAATTATAAAATCCACAAACAATGTTTTTCCAGGCTCAGCATTCTATTAAATGAGAGAGTCGGTGGAAAAGGGAGTTCTAAGGGAAAAGACAATTAGAGGAATTAAAAAAAGAAGAGAGTTGATTAAGGAGAAAAAATTGGAAACGAGTTAGGAGTCTGCTCCTTCCTTAAATTGGTGTATTTCTGAGCTCCTGAGCCTTTTAATAAATTGTACACACTGCTCACCTACTGGCTATTCACACAACTGCACTCATTAAAGTGCTACCCTCAGAAGTCTCTCTCTCTCTCTCTCTCTCTTACTATCACACACAATATTAGTGTCTATCAGCAACAAGCACGGTGATGTCACCATGAGTTAGCACAGGCCGATAACATCACACATATGACACTCTCTCACATACGTAGGCAGACTGCTTTTCACACTGTACTGTACTGCTGAATCATTTAAATAAATAAATGACAATTTTGAGGCTTTCTGTCCTGCTGAACAATATAAATATTTACTCTCACACTTCTTATACTGCACTGCTAGAATAGTACAAAGAACTGCTACTGGCCGCTGGAGCCAGTGCTGGAATTGCTACACTGACCATCACTGGGGTGACGCATTAGTGAAAGAAGTTCAGGAGCAAGACACTCATCAGCAGTCCTCCTGACACGAGCCCTGAAGCCTTCTATTTGGGTTTGAAAACAGCTTCGCCCTGCCTACTTGTATATATACCGCACAAAACAACACTTTAGTATGCTATAGTAATAAAAGGAAGCTTTTAAGCAGCCAGAGTGGCACGGTGGCTTAGTGGTTAGCACGTTTGCCAGGGACTGTGTTCGATTCCCGCCTCTGTGGACATGGAGTTTGCATATTCTCCCCATGCTTGGTGGGTTTTCTTCAAGTGCTCTGGTTTCCCCCCACAGTCAAAAAACATGTAGGTTAGGCTAACTGGTGTTCCCAAATTGCCCACAGTGTGTGAATGAGTGTGTGCCCTGCGATAGATTAACACCATGTTCACGGTTTTTCAGGACCCCTGATTGAGTATATAGACGATGAGTGAGTCAAACAAAAGTATTTTTCCCATGCATTCATTGTCTGGAAAGGCCTATTAACTTTTTTATTATCATGTCCTATTTTAACTAATAGAAGTATGGAATTTAGGACTGTTCAATCCTGACAGATTAGCATTTTTAGCTCCGTCATATAGTTATTACAACACACGTATCATATCAGAGTCAGTAACAGCTGATACTCAATTTTAGGGTATTCAGGTTGGATCAAGGAGCAGAGATAGAGCACATAGCACTTTATTAGGATCACTGTACACCTGCTCACTCATGCCTTTATCTAATCAGCCAATCATGTGGCAGCAGTGGGATTTATACCATTTATAGCAATCAGTCATTTTACCCACCAGCCTATTTGAGTGCATTTAAGTGAATGTTGGTGCCCATGTGCTTCCATTCATGGACATGAACTTCACATCTTTTAATAGATACTTTCAAAATAATTATACACCAAGTCACAATGCAAAAGTCATCAAATTGTTTTCAAAATCATGACTTAAGTACTAATGTACTTAGGTGGCTTTACTAGTCACAAGAATCCTATTGAACACCTTTGAAGGTGGAACTGGAGAGTCACAGCATCAAGATTCACCTGAAATATCTCCTGGAACTGCATGATGCAATCAAGTCAGTATGGACCAGAATCTATTAGGAATGCTTCTAACAACTTTGGGATACATGTAAAAAAGAATTGAGGCTGTTTTCTAACAAAAGGCAGGCCCACTCAGTATTATCATAGTGTTATACTGTTCAGTAAGTGTAAATTATATGTTTGTGTGACAATCTGCTGTCAAAAAACAATAACGAAACTTTTTTGGACCTTATTTATAATGGTAGTTCTCTTTGCTTGAGTCACAAATGTGGTGAACTCACTAAAGGAACTTGTGGGAGCAATGAAAATACCTCTTGCCTCATCTACAAGACATCATCCAGTGGTTTTTCAGCCTGTTGCATCAGCACCAGTTTAAATGGTCTGAACACCAAAAGTCCAGTAGTAGTTGCCAAACAAAATCATTAATACCCCTGTGAGTGAGGAATTATAAAGTTTTGTGAATCTCTTTGTGCATAAAGAATAGCATTATAAGCACTGGTGTACGTTTTAATATATGCACACACAGTATATCCAGAATATTTATTTTTTTCTTTTTTGCATAAACCTAACCAAATGATTTTTGATATACCATGAATTTCTGAACAGGTCACCCTGGGTGGTGGACTGATGCTTTCTCATTCCTTAAAAAAATAATAATAAAAAAAGCATATATTTAGCTTTACTACAAAAACAATAAGAGAATAGAGAGGTCAGATAAATTGAAAGACAGAGGGGACAACAGAAGATGAACGTTAAACAAGAGTTATATATTTCTTTCTTCTCTCTTAGCTTTAATCAGGCTTTGACTGACATTTTCTGGGGTTGGCACAATAACTGTTACTTTGTCCAGTGTCTCAGTAAAGTCATATTCAGTAAATAAACTTGTAAGATTTATTCAGCTTTCGACTTCTTATTTCTTTACAAAACATATAAGCCTTTATGGGTTTGTGTTTCATTTTTGACGCACTAGAATTTTAATGGATTATATTTCACTGCTGTGCTGTGATGGATTGGCACCCTATCCAATATGTATCCCACCTTGTGGCATAGGCTCCAGACCCCCTGTGACCTTGTATACCATGTAAAGCGGTATAGATGATGATTAATAGTGAGCAGGTAAGTATTTCACTGCACTGTATTTCAGGTCACTTTGTTTGCTGTTGTTGTTGTACATATTGTACTATATCCATAACTCACAGTCTTAACTGCTAAGCTACCTTAGCAATCTCAACTAGATCAATGAGCTAGGATATGGCCATTTAATGGTGCCATATGGCTTATTTTTTTGACTTACTAGAATATTGGCAATGAGTTTGTTTTCATCATTTGGCATTGTTTGCCTGAACATAGCACTTCTTCTGGCAAAGCCGCCACTCATGCACTGCAATTGAAAACGGCATCCAGGCTATTCTGCTTGTAAGCAGGCACTAAGTTCAAATGCAGAGCAGAAGAATGTTCTCCATATAGTGGCTATATTGAGGCACAGACTGTGCAGTTGTGCAGAGACTAAACCCACCTTAAATATTGCTCAAGTCAGAGTAAAAAATTCATTTTACAGTCAGCTAAGATATATTACCCAGCAAGAGCTAGAGCCATAGTGGACACTGAGAAGCCTTTGAATGCGTAATCAACTCGGCTTGTGCTATGAGTAAATAGCCCAAGGGAGCATTTCGAATTAAGATTTTTTATTTATTTTTTGCTGTTGTCAGTAGCGAGGCAGCTGAGACATTGCTGGTGTGAGCAAAACCAGCTTACTTGTTAGTTTATTAGAAAAAGCATGCGTCCTACTGGGAAAACTGACTGCAATAGTAAAAAGGTTTGGCAGAGGATAAAATGGATGACAAGTGACTGGGGGAACTTGTTCCTTCTCTGCTGAAGACTTCATTAACTGGCACTAGGTCTTTCTTTGGAATAAAAATTGCATATGCATATGGGGTAGTAATAATACTGCCTCATCCGTGTCACATGCACGGATGTAAATGTTACAGCTTTACATACTTTATTCGTTTCTTAGTTTCAATACTAAAAGTGAATTTGCTGTGGTAACTAATAAAGAAGTCAGCAAAACAACAGTTTTTTTGTTGATATCAATCAAATACACCAGAAGCTTCACTGTATGGATGAACATCGCCAAGGCACGAAGACTAACAACTGGGCTCGAGTCTGCTGATTGAGGGAAAGTTAGTTACAATAATGGTATTTTTTTGTGGTCAATATTCCAATTGGTGTCGAAGCTAATGTTAATTTAGGCTGAAGAGTCACTGACACAATGTTATTTTTTTGTCATTTATCTCTTGGAAGTTTCACTCCATTGAAAAGGCTCTTCACAGTTCTGTGTTTATATAACCTCTTTTTCAGTTTTCACTCTTCATGCTGTCTACTCTTTGGCTGTTTCTTGGGCATCCTTCATTCTTGACAGGTCTGGAGTTGCATGGAGTCATGTCCACATGTGCCAGATTTATCACTGCTATCGTTCCTGTTTCTCCCTCATCCCTCCTCACAGTTTGTCAGAGAACATCCCTAAACACACAGTATAATAAAAAAAAAACAAAGCAATCCCAGTACAAATTTCATCATTAAAGTGTAGTTATACTGTAAACATAAACGAAATTTTGGCCGGCAGATCACTGGTAAAATCACTAGGATTTGGCAGAAACATGCCTAAAGTCAGTAAATGAGTTAGAAGGGTGTTAGTCAGAGAATTAATAAAGAAGTCATGAGGAACAAAAATATAGACTGAAGAAAACTGGGTTTCAAGAGTGGCAAGCCATGTGAAATCCTGTTTGGTGTTAAAATGCCACCTGGAAACTCAGCAAACGTGTGAAAATGTGCTCTGATGGGACATGCATTAAGCATTTCAACCTAGGCTCAAAGGGCTTTGTTTGGAAAATATCCAGCACTGGTTATCTGACAGTCCACTGCCAACACCAACCCCACAGTGAAGCATGATGCTGTGGATTCTTTTGTCAGCAGGGACTGAGAAGGTGACCAGGTTTAGGGCTGGCAATCACAGAATTAATTAAATTCAATTTTACAGAAATACAACAGCTTTTTTTTATGAAAATAAATGAGAAGTTTTTTAGCAAAACAGTATAAATTCTAACTATCAGTTTGTCCCTGCAGCATAGTGGCATATGGGTCAGCACTGTAGCTTTGCATCTCTCGGCTTGTTTGCGTGGAGTTGCATGTTGGTGGGTATGCCAGTTTCCTCCAACAGTCCAAAGACATGCAGATTAGGGTAATTGGTGCTTAAAAGGCTTGTGCCCTGTAATGGATTAGCATCCTGTCCGTGGTGTACCTGTTCTAGTGCCCTGGGATAGACTCCAAGATCAGCAGTATAGAAAATGAGTGCGTGAGTGAGAGTTTGTCCCTGATGAGCAAGCCAGACAGCAACAGAATGGTGGATCATAAAACACTAGCAGTCTACTCAAGTACCATGGTGCAAGACCATGTAGTGTTTAAAACCTGTTCCAGTTTGCCAGCGATCTGAGACTCAGATCCAGCTGTGCAGACCTAAAAGGAAACAATATGAATCCCAGAAAACATTCAGCTGTTTTGCTTAAAAGTAATAAGTCAAATTAAATTATGTGATGTAATGCTTATGGATGGCTCTACATAATTAGTAGTTTCCCCAGAATTTAGTGGTATTTACTGTATCATCAGAGCTACTATTTCACGTCCTCACTATTCATTCCACATGAAAACATTTTCTTTCATTTTCTGCCCCCTAGAGGACATATATTGTAATTTTAATTACACATAATAATCAGCCCAGGATCTGCACTAAAATGCAAAGTAAATTTAAATTAAAATACCCACCACATTATCTGATTACCAGTAGCTATAAAATGTGTGTGTAGCAGGCTGCAATAAGTGTGTCATGGTGAGAAGCCATTGAAATGATTAGATCATTTTAAACTTGCACAGGTTGTTAATGAATACGTGGCATTCTAGCACAAACCATTTAAAAATAGAGTATTATTTATGCAACAGATAGTTTTGTTTCATTACTTTACACTTTACTTTTACAAGAAGTATATATAATAAGAAGAAGTATATATAATCCATGTATAATACAGTCAGTATAATAAGGCATTTGGTACTTTGGCACATTTCACAGTTTGTAACGTTTCACTCATCTGTGTTTGCTAAATAAATTTCCACTAGCAACAGTTCCTTACATTGAAACCAATATACTAAATCCCTAAGAATCTCATTTCTTAATGCTGATCTTAATCACAAAAATTATCAAAAAGTTTGGAATGAATTTGTATGAATGAATGGGTTTGTATGAATGAATTAATATGTAATAACTTGTTAATTAAGTGAAACCAGTATGCATCTCCATATGCTTTCTGACCAAACTTACCACAAACAGTTACAGATGCAGATAGATAGATAGATAGATAGATAGATAGATAGATAGATAGATACTTTATTGATTCCGAAGGAAATTCCAGTGTTCATGTATTTACAGTATTCTCGTCAAAATAGACTTAGATTAAGGGGGAAAAAATTAACACACGATGAAACACTAACTGAATGTTAAAAAATAAAAACAATATTCCATAAAGTGCCAATTAATTAAGCAATATCACATGAGAGGAGTGCAGTGTTGCTGGATATAGTATGTCTGTGATGCAGTTGTAGGCATGAAGGCACAGCCCTCATGTGTAATATTGCTTTATACAACAGTTTCATAAAAAACATTTATTATCAACAGATTATGATTTGTTTCTTTATTTAACCAGTTATTTTGTTATTATTTTCTACCAACCCATATCCCTTTGTGACTGGCAGAACTGACAGTAACTTCAACAGTACCTTCTGACTATTTTTACAGAAGAATTGTTACTGGTGATATGTAGCTGTTGTTAAATCTCAAAAAGCTAGTGTGAAAATCCATTGTTGAAGTAGGGGCCTTGATCATGGCTTGAAGAGCAATTTTAAATTCAGCATTATGTTAGTCACTAGTTACCTTGTATCCATAAATAAAACAACAGGTGATTCAGATGTGATTCGGAATGATTTAAAAACAATTATTAGGATTAGGTGTTTTTTTTTTTTTTTAAAGATGACTTAAGGTTATCAGTTGTGTTTTTTTTGCTAAAGGTACTTTCTTAATTGTGGTTTTTGGCAGACAGCTGCTCTCTCCTCAGTATGGTGGACTTCACAGACCAACTTTGACCCGTGCTGTAAACGACAGTTAGTGTAACAATTGTAAAATACCTAAGATATTAAGTGATACGTATAAATTCTCTCTGTTGTGGTCAGGAAAGTGCTTCTGCTCCCTGAAGGCCAACACAGAAAGACTGAGGAGAAGCTTCTTTCCACAGGCGATACAGACTCTCTATCAGTACACCACATAGGACTAACCATCTCTCCATGATTGCATTTCTGTGAATAGGACTTTTGTTTTTCCAGCTTTTTGTCTTTTTGAACATTGCATATTTATGAACATTGACGATGCCTGCACATCTGTACACTTATATACATTTACTGTACACCCACCCTTGACATTTCTGGACATTGGCACATACAGGCACCTTTTCACACAGCATGGACATTTCTATTTCATTTAATTTTTGCACATTATGTCATATGCACACCTACACATTCATGCACATTTGCACACCCCGTGGACATTCCTATTTATAAAAATATTCCTATTTAACTCAACTATCCCCTCAATGTATATTGTATACTTAAATCTACAATCTACAGATTTCTATATTTCAAATTACAGCTTAGCTTTTTTACTATATTGTATAGCTAAGTTATTCCATATTTTATATTTTCTATATATTTTTTGTTCTGTTTTTTTTTTTGGTCTTTTTATAGCTACATGTCTCTAGATTCTTTACATTTCTTATTTTATTTCATAATTAATTTTTTATCGTAATCTTTTTATTTTAAGGTCATTGGCGGATGTTTAAGCATTTCACTGCATATCGTACTGTGTATGTGACAAATAAAATTTTAATTTGCATGTTGATGAGGGACTGGCCTTCATAAGATGTTCATGTCTATAAATGAAGCAAACAAAAATGTAATGATCTAACATTTCAAATGTAAACTTAGTGGATAGTGTTCTGAGTTATTCCATCATTAATGTTCTCCCAGACAATTTGGATATAGTTGTCATGGTCACTGTGGTTCTGTTCATGGTTGTAACCTAGAGCATGAATTAGCTCATGCTGGACTGTGCTGTAGTAGATACAAGCAGAATGAGCCAGAGAAACTGTCTGACTGCAACCTCGTCTCCCAATTAGAGAGTAACATCTGCCAGGTTAACAGTAAAAAAAAAAGACACTTCCAACTAATTTTCATTTGGTGCTTTTGACATGTGGATGTAATTATAAAGCATACACATAAAGGCACTGAATAGTAATGTAATTCCTCTCACTTGTACGTGGTATGAAGTGGATGGAGGAGACAGACGATAAAAGGGTCAGACCATCCTGGATGCCCCCTTATCATATTATCAAATTATATTGTAGCGTTTTTACGCCGGTAAGGATTGTGGAGAGACGAGTGAGCTTATTTTGCTGCCCAATGCAAATGGCTGGGAGTATTTTATTCGCTCTGACACAACGGCACATTCAATAACAGTCACACAACACAAGACACACTTCTGATCCACACACACACACCCTGGCCGAAGCCACTACCCCAGACACCTTTCCCCAACACGGTGAACACATAACAGTCCCTCCCGCAAAGCATGATGGTCATTACTCAAACCCCACCCACGCCACACTGCCCCCACCCGAGCTGTGACCGTCCCCGGTCACCATGGCGAACTCAGTCTAGCAGGCGTGACGGTGGTCGGCGCTGGCGTTGTGAACGCCGGAGTCTTTTTGCGGGGGAAGGCGGGGCGCAGCCCTCTTCCTGAGGCGGACCGGCCTCCACAGGGCTCGATGTTTTGCTGACGTGGGGCTGGTAGGGAGCGAGCCGGTCCCGGTGGAGCACGACCAATCGCGACCGCCCCGTTAACCGCACCCGGTAGACCACGTCGGAGAGCTGAGCAACGACCGTGCAGGGGCCCACCCAGTGCGACATAAGCTTAGGCGAGAGCCCCCTTTTTCTTCCGGGGGAATACACCCAAACCTGCTCCCCAGCAGCAAAGTCTCGCCCCCGGCTGTGAGTATCATACAAGCGGCGCTGCTTCACCCCGGCGTTCGGCAAGTGTCTACGCGCCAGCTCATGGACACAAAACAGTTTGTCTTATGAAGGGGCGTGGTGCGGGTCTTTTTCACCCCGAGGCGCTCGCACACCGCTGCGAATACCTCCGCCTCGAAGTTACGCCCCTGGTCGCTGTGCAACTGCTCCGGGGCGCCGAATCGGCTGAACACCTCATCCACCAACACTCGGGCCGTGGTGGAAGCGCTCTGGTCAGGAACAGCAAACGCCTCCGGCCACTTGGTGAAATAATCCATGGCTACCAGCACATACCGGTTCCCGCGATCGGAGATGGGAAAAGGCCCAAGAATGTCCACGCCCATACGCTCCATGGGTGCCCCCACCCGAAAGTCTTGCAAAGGTGCTCGCGAGCGCTGGGTAGGGCCCTTCTTTGCCGTGCAGACGTCGCATCTGTGAACAAAGAGTTCACTATCAGTGTGACAGCCCGGCCAGTAGAAGTGGGCGCGCAACCGCTGCAGCGTTTTGGTGACTCCGAAGTGTCCAGCACCCGCATGCCCGTGAATCATTCCCAACACCCGTGCCCGCAGAGTCCGCGGCACCAGCAGCTGAAAAGATTCGCCAGCGCCACACGGCCGTTCCCAGTGGCGGTAGAGTAAACCCCCTCGCAACGCTAGTCGATTAAACTGCGAGTGGAGAGCTTTTTCCTCTTGTCCCAAGTGAGCAACCGCGGCATAATCCGGTCTCTGGCCCGCGTTAACCCAACCCAGTACCCGTTGCAGCGCCGGATCCTTCTCCTGCTCGGCAATGAGCTGATCACGGTCCATCTGTGGCACAGGCGGAACGACTACAGGCGATGCTTTAGGCGACGCGGTAACTCGGCTGCACGCTGGCTCGGACGGTGGATTACCGAAGGAGACTCCGGAGGATTGCGCAGGGAGAATGTTCCGATTCACGGGGGTCGGGGAGTGTTCGATGTCGCGACCACGCACGCGCTCTTCAACACGCTCGCAGTGCCGACAATGCTCTTTGCTACACGGCCGGCGGGATAAAGCGTCCGCGTTACCATGCAGTTTTCCAGCTCGGTGCTGGACGGTAAAGTCGTAGTCCTGCAACCGCTCTAACCAGCGCGCCAACTGCCCCTCGGGCTCTTTAAAACTAAGTAGCCACACAAGCGAAGCGTGATCGGTCCGCAGCGAGAAGGATTGCCCGTATAAATATGGCCTAAAATGTTTTAGGGCCGCGACGACCGCTAACAGCTTGCGCCGCGTGACGCAGTAATTTTTCTCAGGTCCAGACAATGCGCGGCTGAAGTAGGCGATAACACGCTCTTTACCCTCGGACACCTGAGACAGGACAGCCCCCAGCCCTACATCGCTCGCGTCCGTGTCAAGGATAAACATACGAGACGCGTCAGGGTATCCGAGAACGGGCGACGTGACCAGAGCTTCCCGTAACCGAGTAAAAGCACGCGCGTGCGCCCTGTCCCAGCGGAACGGCTGATTCTTTTTCGTGAGGCCGTGCAGCGGACTGGCGATCGTGGCAAAATCCTTCACGAACCGGCGATAGTAAGAAGCTAACCCGAGGAAGGTGCGTAGCTGGGACACATTTAGCGGTTCAGGCCAATTCTGTACCGCCGCTACTTTTGTTGGATCGGTGGCAATCCCTTTAGCACTAATTACATGTCCTAGGAAGCCGGTCTCTCGCCGCAGCAGCTGACACTTTTTAGGGTTGAGTCGCAAATTCGCCTGCCGGATAGCCAGAAATACTTTCCGTAGGTTAGCTAGAGCCACCTCAAACTCCCTGCCGTGCACCAGTAAATCGTCCAGGTAAACGACACAACGGTTGCGAGGAATATCGGCTAATACCTTCTCCATCAACCGTTCAAACGTAGCTGGAGCGTTACATAGGCCGAACGGCATGCGCCGGAATTGCCATAGCCCTTGCCCGATCGAGAACGCAGTTTTAGGTCGCGCTTCCGGGGCGAGCTCTACTTGCCAGTACCCGCTTCGCAGATCTAACGAGCTAAACCACGCCGAGCCCGCAACGTGTTCCAGCGCATCATCTATACGCGGCAACGGATAGGAATCTTTGCGCGTCACCTCGTTTAACCGCCGGTAATCGACACAAAACCGCCACGATTCGTCCTTTTTGCGCACCAACACAACCGGTGAAGACCACGGTCCGGACGCTGGCTCTATGACGCCCGAGTCGGCCATCTCACGTAGCTTTTGTTCGGCGATAGCTCGTTTAGCTAAGGGAAGACGTCTCGGATGTAACCGAACAGGAGCCGCGTTACCCGTATTAATCGTGTGCTGCACCAAATTGGTATGTGTGCACTCGCTCTCATCAACCGCGAAAATGTCTGCGAACTCGTGTAGCAGGGATTTCACGGTGTCGGCCTGTGTCTGACTGAGCCCTACGCTGCTACGCTGCATAAGCTCGGCCATTATTCTCGTTCGGTCTGCTACCGGATGTTTACATGGCGCGCCCGCCGAAAGTTCCGCCCCCCTGGTGTGCTCCACTAACATGTCCGGCTGCGCTTTGGGCACTAGCAACCTGGCTAACCCGAAGCTACCACGCAACGTTCCGTCAACGAGATTAAGTACTGCACCCCACCTTTCCAAAATATCCAACCCCAAGATACAATCATCCTCAATGTCGGCCACCAAGAATGGATGAAAAAGAATGATTGCACCTACTTGTATTCGCACTGTGCGACAGGCCCGTATCTCTAGATAGCTCCCCGACACGGTGCGGATGCTCACGGCTGGGGCCGGCAGCATACAACCGCGATCGCCTTGTCCTAGTACTCCCCAGCGCAGCAGCGAAACTGTGGAGCCAGTGTCCACGAGCGCCCGCAGCGAAACGTTGTCCAGGCCACAGTTAACGTAGAGCCCCGCGCGATTTCCTGCACGTCCTGACCGGAGGTTGAAGCCGGTAGTTGGGGAAACAAAGAAGGCTGTAGGAGGCGGCTTCACCTTGGCGCCCCCCGAAGCTAGTTTTAACGGCTGCTGGGGTACGTTGTCCTCAGGCCGGAGAACACTGCAGCGGTGATCCAGCGGTCCCTGGCCTCGGCGACGTCGCGGAATCTCGGAAGCTGGGTCGGGGCCTAGCCGCGACGGGTTGCCCTGTCCCCGGCTAGGTTCACCTACCGAGCGGCCCTGAGTCACGGGAGGTCGCTCGGCTCTTTCGCTGCGGCGTTCTGCCATGATGGGTTCGGCGCGCTCAGCCTCGCGCAGCGCCTCAGCCAAGGAAGCCGGTGCCGCTAACCGGATGTGCTCGCGTAGCCACCACGGCCGGATTCCCCGCAGGAACGCACGGCGCGCTAGCTCCTCCTGCTGGACGGACCCGAACTCCGGGTAGCCTCTGCGCGCGAGAGACCTCAGGTCCATGGCGAACGCCCCCAGTGACTCGGAGGCGCTCCGCACGCGGGTTGCCAGCTCCTCGCACGCGGCCTCCTTACGGTCACCTGCGCTGAACCGGAAACGGAGCGACTCCCGCAGCTTCGCCCAGTCCTTCCGCTCATCAGCCCGGAGGTCTTCCAACGCCCGCAGCGCGTCACCCTCCAACGAGAGGGCCACCCGGACGGCTGTTTCCGCCGAGGACCAGCCCGCGAAGTCGGCGGCTAGCTCTACCTGGGCGAGGAACGCGTGGGGATCGACGGCGCCGTTGTAGGCCGGCAGGCGCAGCTGCAGGTCGCTTCGCTGGCGGACGGGGCACGGAGCTGTAGCTTGCTCCGGTGCTGCGTCACTGGAGGAATCCCCCCCAAGGTCCAGTGCCGGAACCTGGAACGTGCAGCTCCGCTCCGGTCGCCGCTCTAACCCGCTACTCTCCATCCCACTTCTGACACCAATGTAGCGTTTTTACGCCGGTAAGGAATGTGGAGAGACGAGTGAGCTTATTTTGCTGCCCAATGCAAATGGCTGGGAGTATTTTATTCGCTCTGACACAACGGCACATTCAATAACAGTCACACAACACCAGACACACTTCTGATCCACACACACACCCTGGCCAAAGCCACTACCCCAGACACCTTTCCCCAACACGGTGAACACATAACAGTCCCTCCCGCAAAGCATGATGGTCATTACTCAAACCCCACCCACGCCACAATATTAAATCCTGAATCATATAAAAAAATAATGTTATCAGGTAGATAATTTTTTTACCCATCAATTACATACTGTTTTGGATGTAAATAAACATAGACATTGCTTTTAAGTGGATTTAGGACACATGCAACCAGCAGAGGTACAAGACTACAATACTTCAAACTGCTTAGGCCCAACAGTGTTACGAGCTAAACAATGTGGAGAGTAAATAAATATTTAAAGACATTTTAAATTAAAAGAATAACAATTTTTTAGCAGCTACAATATATTTAGTTGAATTAATCTTAAGACATGTATTATTATTATTATATATTATACACTATATTATTACATAAATATTTTATTGATTTATACTGTATAATTTTTTTTTATGTTTATGCATGTACTGATTGCTGTGAGCTCCTTCAGGCAACTCTCTGACAGACTACTCAGCACAAGTGTTCTTTGCAGGTGTGAAATACAATATATTAAACAGTGATTCAATAATTTGTTAACTTGTTTCTTTAGCTGTTCATATACAGTATAACTTTGTAACCTGAAACATGAGTACAAAGTAAGTAATCGGCACCAATTTACACAGCTCTTATTCTTTGCAAAAATGTATTCCCTAGATCCAATTGCCATGACTCATATGAAGCTTTTACAGTCCCACTAAACTAAATCTGGTTGGTGTCTTTCAGTTATTGGTTTTGTTGGTGCCTATCACTTCATTAATCAACAATAACATATGTTTGGTTATTTCAGGAGCAATTAATATAAGCATTTCTTCTTTGTCTTTCGGCTGTTCCCTTTCAGGGGTCGCCATAGCGAATCATCTGCCTCCATCTAACCCTATCCTCTGCATCCTCTTCTCTCACACCAACTAACTTTATGTCCTCTCTTACTGCATCCATAAATCTCCTCTTTGGTCTTCCTCTAGACCTCCTGCCTGGCAGTTCCAACCTCAGCATCCTTCTACCGATATATTCACAATCTCTCCTCTGAACATGCCCAAACCACCTCAATCTGGCCTCTCTGACTTTATCTCCAAAACATCTAACGTGGGTTGTCCCTCTGATAAACTCATTCTTAATCCTATCCATCCTTGTCACTTCCAAAGAGAACCTCAACATCTTCAGCTCTGCTACCTCCAACTCTTCCTGCTGTCTTTTCTTCAGTGCCACTGTCTCTAAGCCGTAGAGCATCGCTGGTCTCACCACTGTCCTGTACACCTTTCCTTTCATTCTCGCTGATACTCTTTTATCGCACAACACACCTGACACTTTTCTCCACCCATTCCAACCTGCCTGTACCCGCCTCTTCACCTCCTTTCCACACTCTCCGTTGCTCTGGACCGTTGACCCTAAGTACTTAAAATCCTGCACCTTCTTTACCTCTGCTCCCTGTAGCCTCACCGATCCTCCTGAGTCCCTCTCATTTACACACATGTATTCCGTCTTGCTGCGGCTAACCTTCATTCCTCTGCTTTCCAGAGCATACCTCCACCTCTCCAAATTTTCCTCCACCTGTTCCCTGCTCTCGCTACAGAGCACAATGTCATCTGCAAACATCATAGTCCATGGGGACTCCTGTCTTACCTCATCTGTCATCCTGTCCATCACCAGAGCAAACAAAAAGGGGCTTAGAGCTGATCCTTGATGCAGACCCACCTCCACCTTAAACTCTTCTGTCACACCTACAGCACATCTTACCACTGTCTTACAGCTCTCATACATGTCCTGCACCACTCTAACATACTTCTCTGCCACTCCAGACTTCCTCATACAATACCACAGCTCCTCTCTTGGCACCCTGTCATACACTTTCTCTAAATCTAAAAAGACACAATGCAACTCCCTGTTACCTTCTCTGTACTTCTCCGCCAGCATCCTCAAAGCAAATACTGCATCTGATGTACTCTTTCTAGACATAAAACCATATTGCTGCTCACAAATGTTCACCTCTGCCCTTAACCTAGCTTCCACTACTCTTTCCCACAGCTTCATTGTCTGGCTCATTAGCTTTATACCTCTATAATTGCCACAGCTTTGCACATCTCCCTTGTTCTTAAAAATTGGCACTAATACACTTCTCCTCCATTCCTCTGGAATCCTCTCACTCTCCAAGATCTTGTTAAACAAACTTGTCAAAAACTCTACTGCCACCTCTCCTAAGCACTTCCATACCTCCACAGGTATGTCATCAGGACCAACAGCCTTTCCACTCTTCATCCTCTTCAACGCCCTTCTCACCTCACTTCTACCAATATTTGCTACTTCCTGTTCCACAACAGTCACCTCTTCTACTCTTTGTTCTCTTTCGTTTTCCTCATTCATCAACTCCTTAAAATACTCCTGCCATCTTCCCATTACCCTCCTGGCATCTGTCAGTACATTTCCATCTCTATCTTTAATCACTCTAACCTGCTGCACATCCTTCCCATCTCTATCTCTCTGCCTTGCCAACCTGTACAGATCCCCCTCTCCCTCCTTACTGTCTAGCCTAGCATACAAGTCCTCATATGCTCTTTGTTTGGCCTTTGCCACCTCTACCTTCACCTTACTCTGCATCTCCCTGTACTCCTGTCTACTCTCTTCAGTCCTCTCAGTGTCCCACTTTTTCTTAGCTAGCCTCTTTCCCTGTATACACTCCTGGACTTCCTCATTCCACCACCAAGTCTCCTTGTCCACTTTCCCCTTACCTGATGATACACCAAGTACCCTCCTACCTGTCTCCCTGATCACATTGGCTGTAGTTGTCCAGTCAACTGAAAGCACCTCCTGACCACCCATAGCCTGTCTCAACTCCTCCCTGAAGACTACACAACATTCTTCCTTTCTCAGCTTCCACCACTTTGTCCTCTGCTCTGCCTTTGTCCTCTTCGCCTTCCTCACCACCAGGGTTATTTTACACACAACCATTCTGTGTTGTCTGGCTACACTCTCCCCTACCAACACTTTGCAGTCACTGATCTCTTTCAGGTTACAACGTCGACACAAGATGTAGTCGACCTGAGTGCTTCTGCCTCCACTCTTATATGTCACCCTATGTTCCTGCCTCTTCTGGAAGAAAGTATTTACCACTGCCATTTCCATCCTCTTTGCAAAGTCCACCACCATCTGTCCTTCTACATTCCTGTCCTGAAAACCAAACCTGCCCATCACATTTTCATCACCTCTGTTCCCTTCCCCAACATGTCCATTGAAGTCTGCACCAATCACCACTCTCTCCCCTCTGGGTATGCTCTGCATCACTTCATCTAACTCACTCCAGAATTTCTCCTTCTCTTTTAACTCACATCCTACCTGTGGGGCATAACCACTAACAACATTGAACATTATCCCTTCAATTTCCAGCTTCAGACTCATCACCCTATCTGATACTCTCTTCACCTCTAGAACATTCCTTACAAACTCCTCTTTCAGGATAACTCCTACTCCATTTCTTTTCCTATCCACACCATGGTAAAACAATTTGAACCCTGATCCTAAGCTTCTAGCCTTGCTACCTTTCCACCTGGTCTCCTGTACACACAGTATATCCACCTTTCTTCTCTGCATCATATCAACTAACTCTCTTCCCTTCCCTGTCATGGTCCCAACATTCAAAGTCCCTACTATCACTCCTAAACTCTTGCCTTTCCTCTTCTCTCTCTGCTTACGAACACGCCTTCCTCCTCTCCTTCTTCGACCAACAGTAGCCCAATTTCCACCAGCACCCTGTAGGTCAACAGCACCAGTGGCGGTCGTTGTTAACCCGGGCCACGACCGATCCGGTATGGGAATTAAATTCTTGATTCGCATCATTGATTTGGCAAACGTTTTACGTCGGATGCCCTTCCTGACACAACCCTCTGCATTTATCCAGACTTGGGACTGGCACAAGAAGACACTGGATTGCGCCCCCCCGTGGTTGCATTTTAATATAAGCATTTAAATGTACAATTGTCTGTATATTGTAATATTATCAGATATATCAATAACCTATAGCCATAAATTTAGTATTAAAAGTTTTAATATAGTATTAAATTATAATATTATATTAATTATAGTAATAGTAAAGTCTTTTCCTAAAGTGTGTATACATTTTTTGGCTGACTCCATATATATGCATGTAGAATTTTATATATAAAAAGTACTGGCGTGCTTTCATGAAGATAAACTGACATGTAACTGCATAATTGAGCTATGCAATAATAACTCATTATAACTGATTTAACTCAATTATGCAGTAACATGTCAGTTTATCTTCATGAAAGCACGCCAGTACTTTTTATATATAAAATTCTACGTGTGAATAAAACGTGGGCTCTGTGAGATAATTAAAGCTGGTTTTAAGCAAGAAAGTACAGTAAATCTACTTTGAGGCAAGAGTCACTCTGTATTCTGTAGTAGGAAAACAAGTCTCAGTATCATTTATTATGCAAATGTAAAGAGTGCAACACAGTCTGCTTTGCTCTTTAATGCCTCAGCCGACAAAAATAGTATCACATTTCTCCACTAGATGGCTTTGTTGGAACTGTTTAAATTTATGTAAAATTACTTTGCTTCTGTAAATATTTTTCGCTGCTTGGACAGTGTTGTTTTTGACTCCATTTTTAAGTCAGTAACCATAATTAACATAAATCTGCTGTAGATGAGGACTCTTTTTAAATTGTACCGCTCACAAAATGGGATATGGTGATAAATGAGGGATAAAAGTTTAAGCATGACCAAGTAAATAAATCATAAGACAAAATTGTAAAGATCTAAGGATCTAAATGATTTAAACAAATATAGAGTCCTCTTTTTATGTATGTGTGTATATTTCATTAGTGTACAGTTTAAAACACCAAAATCCCTGGTTTGATCCTTACTTTGGGATGTTTCCAAAAAAAATCATCATACCCTTCCTTTAACCTTTTATTTCCCCACTACAAACCTTGCACGGCCATTTTCTTACAAGCAAGCACAGGGTGCCATGAGCAGATGCGGCAAGAAATAGTGCAGTAAATGGACTCAGGCTTAACCGTGAGGTTTGAAAGGGGCCCAGCATAGTTCTATACAGTAGCTTTTGGACAAAACTTTTTTTTAAATGTCCTTCCCATCCCCAACTGTCCATGCCTCTGGAGTTTTTCTTGGATTTCCTTGCATCCTAGGTGACTAATTCTCCAGGGCCTGCAAATTTGTAGTCCTACCCTAATAGACAAGGGAGCTACAGTATTAACGCAGCATGTTGTCCGTGTTCATGCAATGCCACGTGATCTGAAGTTAGTTCGCTAGCCATTATTGGAAGTCTTTCTGACAGCTTATTAGTGCTTTGTAAATTTAATTAAATGATTCTAAATGAATGGCTAAGGTCTACTGTAGGTCATGCTTTGCATTGCCTTGCAACCAGCATTTTATCTTCAAAGGCAGAACATCTACCATGGGTAGAATATACCCATAATATCTTTTGTGATTTATTACTAGGCTTTTGACTGCCAGTTCAGTCTCTCTCCTTTCATGCTTACAGAACAGGAGCACAAAGACTGGGTCTCAGCAACTGAGCAGCCGTAAGGGCCACATTTTAGGTGGGTTGTTGATTGTAAATTATATGGAAATTAACCTTCCATCAAAATCAACACGATTCATTATCCAAAACAAACCCTCCTGCTCAATGTGGACTTGCATTAAATGGTATTTGTGTTTGGTGAGTTTCTTTAAGATCGAACAGCATAAATCTTGCTACATCTAAGCTGCACTTAGCCCTGTCTGTGCACATCCACTCAAGAATTTATCAGACAGCACATCCATTTATCAGTTTAGGTACTAAAAGCACTTAAAGTAAATTAGCCTGGTTTGCAACCCTTTGCCAGACCTACTGTAGATCCAGTTAAAACAGTGAAAAAAAAAATGAACATTGAAAAAATAACAAACTAAAATAGGTCAATAATTGTATTTTGTAGTTTGTGGTGGGGAAGAATAACAGGTTTCCTGGCTGTTAGATTGATTGTTAATGGGGTCCATAACACCATTTTCCCTATCATTGTTATCCTTAGAGAATGTTTAGCTTGCTTGCACTGGGGGCAAAATAACACTTAAGTCTTCTTCCTAAATCATAAAAATATTACATAACAGGAGATAATGGACATTGTCAGAAAGAGTAATAGCCATTTATATAGCCCTTGGTTGATTTAAGAAAGTCAGCACACTGTTGTCTTGTCCTGTGTGTGTGTGTGTGTGTGTGTGTGTGTCCTGCAATGGTGGTGAGTGAGAGAGTGAGTGAATATGATGTTTTTAATTTTTAAAATACATACAGATAAAAAAATTGTTTCAGACAAAACTTTATTTTTTATTTCCTTATGTAGTTGTATTCTCTTCATTACAGAGACAAAAGAGTAAAACAGTGTCTGGAAAAGATCTGTATAGTGCCATAGGGACAGATTCCACTATTGTCTTCTTTCTCTCTAAAGATGACTTTTTCTAAGGGACAAAAAAGGTTAACATTAATTTTAAACCACCCAACAAAATAATACTAAAAATAATTATTACAATTTGTAATGTAGTATTCTACCCATTCGTATAAAAATGGGATTTATTAGTGAGTCTTTGTTTAATTTTTTTATCTTATTCAGTAGGATTTTTTTTAAGCAATGCAATATAAGAATAAAGACATTATTTGGCTGCCATCTTTGTGTGAGACTTACAGCATCTGTAAAGATTATTGACTCGGATAATGTCATTTTGGCTCATCTGAGTAGCTTGGCCAAAGGCTACGTTGCTGTTGGGGATGGGGATCATGGTGGGTTGGCCATTCTTAGAGAATGCAGTTCTAAAATAACAAATAAAATGAGAACAGATTTCCCGTTTTTCATGTAAGAAAACATTTTATAGAAATTGTTAAAGATTAATAAAACTGCCTGACCTGTGGTACTGCATGACCGAGTTGTAGTCATAAGGCGTTCCCTGGTTGAGAGTGGCGATCTTGTCGAAGGCATACTTATAGCCTTAGAACAAAAGGCAAACTTAGCAATAAGCGGTGGCACAATGCAGATTAGCCGAAAGATTAATTATATAAATCATTCTAATATTATTGAAAAAAGCCATGACAATATTTTCA